>NC_080421.1:50990653-51590653 GCF_029873635.1 Malania oleifera | reverse complement strand
TGCTCAAGTTCCTTTTCAATTCTCATGGTAGTCACTTGATCATCCAAGTCAACTGTTACTTTGGGTGCATATGGGTTAGTTTCATCAAAAACAACATGCATTGACTCTTGAACAATTTGGGTTCTTTTATTAAATATTCTATAAGTTTTACTATACATAGCATAGCCTAGGAAAATCCCTTCATCGGATTTTGTGTCAAATTTTGCTAAGTGGTCTTTATAATTTAAAATAAAGCATTTGCATCCAAAAACCTCGAAGTGTGACATGTTTGGTTTTCTACCCTTCCATATCTCATATGGGGTTTTCACTATTTTGGATCTAATAATGACACGGTCACTAACATAGCAAGTTGTACTAACGGCTTCAACCCAAAAATATTTTGGAAGTTTATGTTCATTAAGCATTGTTCTAGCCATTTCTTGGAGCGTTTGGTTCTTTCTTTCAACTACTCCGTTTTGTTATAGAGTTTTAGGTGTGGAAAAGTTGTGTGAATAACCATTTTCATTACAAAAATCTTCTAACTCTTAGTTTTTAAATTCACTTCCCTTATCACTCCTAATGTGGACAATGGGCATACCTTTTTCGTTTTGTACTTTTCCAAAAAAGTGCATAAAAGCACTACATGTCTCACTTTTGTTTTCTAGAAAAATAACCCACGAAAATCTTAAGAAATCATCAACAATAACAAATGCATACAATTTTCCATTTATGCTTGCAACATCATTTGGCCCAAATAGATCAAGGTGTATTAATTCTAAAGGTCTTGATATGGAAATCATTTTCTCAATTTTGAAAGATGATTTACTTTGTTTTCCATATTGGCAAGCATCACATACTTTGTCTTTAATATAGTTGTCCTTAGGTAAGCCATTCACTAGTTCAGTAAAAGATAATCTATGCAAAAGGTCCATGCTAGTGTGACCTAACCTCCTATGCCATAGCCAACTAGTTTCACTTGTTACGGCCAAACATCTAATATCACAAGAATTAATATCGTCAAATTAACAATGTAGATGTATGATTCACGCTTGCCTATTAATATAGTATTTCCTCATTGTGCAGATTGAAATAAGACATTTAGTCCTTTATCGCATAGCTGACTAACACTCAACAAGTTATGTTTAAATGTGTCTACAAGTGCAACATTATCTATAGAAAGAGATGAATTACCTTCTTTACCTTTACAGATGATTCTTCCCTTGGCATTGTCTCCGAACATCACGAGCCCTTCTTTCTTGTAGGAAAGAGAAATGAATTTGCTAGCATCTCTCGTCATGTGCCTTGAACACCCACTATCAAGGAACCACTTGCTCTTTATCGAAGAGGTCTTCAAGCAAACCTGCAAATAGAGTTGGGTGATATTTTTTGGTACCCAATTTTCCTTGGGTCCTATGAGGTTAGGGTTCTTGATCACCCATGCGTACTTCTTTTCTTTTCCTTTGTTTCCTCTAAAAGGACAAGTGAAGCGTATATGACCCTTTCTTTCACAATATAAGCAAGTTTTATTCGCATGCAAAGGGTTTGGTTTGGGAGCTAGATTTTTGCTTGGTAATGAGTTTCTTTTGACACATAGATTTGTAAAACCAATAGATTTGCATGATGAAAAGACATAACCTAAACCTTCTTTGAAAATCTCAAATCTTTGAGCCCCGAATAATTTGTCAAAATTCTCCTTTCCATTAGTAAACTTGTAAATAATCTTACTTTGGTCCTCAATTTTCTTCTTCAAAGACAAGTTTTCCTCAACACTTTCATAAATTTCATTTTTCAATATTTTGATTTTCTTTTGGAAAAACTCATGATCTATTCGAGAACTTTCATTAAGTTCTTCAATTTTTGTATTTAAAGATGCATTTTCTTCCTTTAAAGCAAAACAAAGACATATCTTTTTTTTTTTCTTGCATTTTGAGTGTGTTTCTTCAAGATGTTCATTTCTCCTTTTAGTAGCAATTAATTCATTATAAAGTTTTTACAAGTTGCTTCTAACTCATCATATGAAGGAGAGTATTCGTCATCGGAATTTGCCTCATCTTGCTCATTCTCCATGAAGCAAAAGTTTGCAACTTATTCTTCATTTTCTCCATTAGTAGAGAGTCCATCAAGCTTGTCCCACTCCATTGTGTTCATGGTCTTATATTTCTTTTTATCCCCTTGTTGATTGTTGCCCTTTTTGAATTAGAGACATTCAACTATACGGTGTCCAGGCTTCTTGCAATTGAAGCACCTTATGCTTGATTCTCCTTTATCCTTTTGCTTACCGCTCTTTTTGTTGAATAAGAATCTTCTGATTTTCCTAGTGATGAGAGTTATTTCTTTATCATTGTCACTCTCTTCTTCTTCTTCAATAATTTCCTTTTTTCTTGCTGTCTTTAAGGCCATATCAGTTATCTTTTTCGACTTTTCTACTTCAGCTGCAGCATTCTTCTTCTTGATCTCATAAGTCATGAGAGACCCGATGAGTTCATCAAGAGTGACCATAGATAGGTCCTTTATTTCTTCAATTGCTGTAGACTTTGCATGCCATGATTCGCGCAACGAACGAAGCACTTTCTGCACATGGTCTTCTATAGAATATTTCCTACCAAGTGCTTTCAAGCCATTTGTTATACGTGTAAATCGTGTAAACATGGAATTAATTGAGTCCCTTTGGTATTGTCTTTATCTGAACTGAATTTGAGGAAAAATATTAACTAACCTAAGAACCACTAATAAGTTGTTATCATCAAAACAAGCTGGAATGAAGAACCATAGCCACTAGGGTTAACAGACTTTAAATTACCTTTGAATTCAATTGATCAAGAATTTTAGTTCTTTCATTTTCATTCAATTACCCATTAATTAGAGATTGGGAGGTGTCATGGGCTCAATATATCACACCTTGTGAAGAGTTGTGCGACACTAGCTAAAATACTCTTGTTTAACTAGTTAACAAAAGCTTATCGTGGTTTACCACAATCAAACATTCATAGCAATTGAATGTAAAGTAAGCAGAAGTAGCAAGCAATTTATGAAAGCAAATAGCAATCAAGAAGTAAATATTGAAGCAACATAATTCATTATCACAGGTATAAGCAATGTGTTTTTAGAAAGGGAGGCAAGTAGGTAGTGAGTTTTACAAGATTGATAAACACTCACCCTCCATTTAAGAAGCTTGGCTCATGACATTTCCCCACTTATGTGGTCAACATCTTGGTAGATTTTGATACTAGGTACTCTAAAACTTGGTCCACAAACAGTTGCATTTCTTTTATTTGACCAATAAAAGAAATAAAAATGAAGAAGAAGAAGGAAATGTTTTCTTTTGTATGTAAAAGTTGATTTTGTTACACTCATTTTTTCCCATTTTATCTTAGAAAGATTGAAATCCTGTGATGTAGGAAACTTGTATTTTGACTTTATATAGTAACTTCTTTTATATTTTGATAACTAGACACAAGGCCTCAGTTTTCTCATTCTAATAGGTTATTGTAAGTAGTGTGTTTTTTTCTTTTTTAATGCATGGGGGTAAAGTTACCATTTTCAATTCCTCATGTATGTTGTTTTTTTTTCCCCGGTTATGGAATGTTTAGGTTGCCTTTGTTTCATTAGTAGATGACTCTTAATTATTTCACGCATTCTTATATGATTGTAATTTCATGTTTAATATTGAATTCAAAGAATCCTAAATCAATTAGTCTGACAACAGATTTAAGAGTTATGTCCTATGTATACTTTTATGACTCTCAAGGTGGGGGGTTTTGTCTTGTGCGGAGTCACCCAATAGTCAACAAATGGATAATTTTCAAATAACAATACATGCTAAAACTATTTTGACGAAGGATACCGGAGTTGTGTCTTGTGCATGCTCTTGTGATTTTAAAGGGAAGGGTGTTTTTTTTCTTAATCGGGGGTGTGCAATATTCAAAAGGTTGGGTAACACTCAAAGGAAAGAACCAAATACTTGTTTGGTTAAATTCAAAGGTAATATCAAGATAATCAGGTACGGTTTGTAGGACGGGTGTGTAAGAAGTGACTCTAATTACACAGACCATGAATATTTATTTCTTGGTCCTAATTTAGTTTAGAGATCAAATAATTGATAGTAATTAGGTGATCTAATCACACCTAAGACAAATAAAATGTTAATGACAATTTCGTTAAACATAAATACAATTATATACTTTGCAAAGAATCATTTTAGGGTTTTCATCCTTGTCAAGACATTAGATCCCTGATTTGCAAGTGTTGATAGTAGTGTAGGATTTATTCTTTAGGTAGGATAGTTTGTTAGTCGAAAAAGGGCGTATGACTCCTAATTCAAATTGGTGTTCCCTAATACTAGAATTAGAATAGCGTAGAAAATTCTTTACGATAGGGCGAATGCTCATCAAACATTATAAAAATCACTAGCCATTGTAAATGCATTTAGCCTACTTACCTCTCTCGCTAAACTTACGTTGCTTATAGAGATGTCATTATAGAATTGCTTTACTTTACAATTTTTTGCTTCTCGCGCTTAATTATTGTGAATTACAATGTTATCCCAAGAGGGGGTGAATTGGGTATTTTTAAAAGATTATGACCTTTAAGATCTAATTTTGAAAAACCTTCAATAACAAACTTTCAAGTTACCTAACAACGAGGTTAATGTTTCACAATTAATCAATCTAATATGTGTCTTTGTCAAGCATATACTTTTACTCAATTACTCACAGATGTAACAAGTAATTTAAATACAATGCGAAAATTAAAAAGGAGTTAAGTGTAAGAGAGATGCAAACACGATTTTACGAGGTTCAGCCAACCCATCTTACATCCTCGCCTTGAGCAACCCACTCAAGGATTCCACTAAATCCATGCTCCTTTAACCGGGACGGAGCATCCCTTACAATCCGCTGCTTACAAGAGGTACAACTTCCTCTTATTTCGCTGCTTACAAGACATACAACTTTCTCTTCAAAAGTCGATTCACAGCCCAAATTGTGATTACAATATAGAATTACAATTTTGTAAAACTCAATATTGCTACTAACGAAGCTAGTGAGTACAATAGAAAATCCTAACACATATTCATATGATAAAACTTGAAACTCAGTATGTATGTAACAATGTAATCGTTATATGAATGATATGCTTCAAAAAATTACCCTTTAATCAACATCTCCCAAAATTTGATTTTTTTTTTTTAAATAAGAACTTTGGAGATCTTAGGGTTTAAATTCAAAAGACTTTATGCAAGAACCAAAAATAAGATCCTTTAAAATAATATTAAATAGTTCTCAGATATATGTTCTTGCTATCCAATAATTTGTAGGATTGAATCTTTGACTAAAATAAGTGACTTTGAATAATGCAAAGATTTAAACAAAACTTTTCACAAGATATTTCTCACGAATATATATTTAGAAGCTTTAGACTTTTTAATCAAATAGATTTCGCAATAACAAAATATCGAGTCTTTAAATGAAAATAGGAACTTGAAGATCAACAAATATTCAATGTTTAGAAAATCCTTTCACAAATAATTTTTTATGTAACAATACAAGGATTTTTCTTCTCAATAAGAATAATAGATGTATGAGTATGAGATATGAAAAATCTTCAAGATATCTAAATATTGAAAACACAAACCAATCCCTTGTTTACCAAACCTCAATCACCAAAGCTTGCTTTCAAGATGTGTAAATGAAATCATTTTGAAAAGCTTAGATGATTTTCCCAAACAGTATGAAATCAGTAGAATATTGGCAAAGTCTTGGTATGGAGGCACACGTAGCACAGGATGTGTGAATATCTCTCTAAAACTCTTGTTGCTTGTGTTTTTAGGGTTTTGGGAGTGTTTACAGAGTGAGTTTCATTATTGCCCTAGATACTTGGAATATCCCCCAAGTTATATAACATTTAAATTTTCGTTGAAGTTCAAAATTTAAAATCACCACAGGGTCAGTCGACTGAGCTATCGGGTTCAGTCTTCAGATGTTCCTTAAAGTACTGAAAATTATAGTTTAGACATAGGGTCAGATGACTGAACTGTAGGTTTAGTCTTCTGAAGTCTCAGCTCAGACGACTGAACTGAAGGTTCAGTATTTTGAGGGTGTTCTGCCTGTTCTGTATTTCAACAAATAAATCTTCAGTAGACTGAACTAATTCTTCGGTCTTCTAAAGAAATACTTCAGACGTCTGAAGTAAAACTTTAGTCATCTGAGCGTGCATCTTCAGATTTCTGAGGGTACACCTCAATCGTCTGGGCAGACCAACTTTAGAATTTTCATTTTGGTTTTCAAAATCATTTTTGCTCTCTTGCTTTGATGTCTTCCGGGTTTTGAAATAAGGTCTCTAAGTCTATATTTAACCCTAGAATATTTTCATGAGATGCATGTGTCCTAAGGTCAGTTTAGGGTATATTTTGAGCTTCTAGCTATATCATATAAAATATGCAAATACACTCAATTCTAAATACCCATTCCCATGACGATCTTGAACTTGACACTTACATCTTCATTCTTCTCCTCTTTTAGTTCCATGGATTATGTCAGGTTGTATATGCTTTAATCCTCGTGGCTTCCATGACTTCCTCACCTTCCGTGCATGCTAAATAATGACCTGCTAAAAAGCTCAATGCACAGATGAGATAATTGTGTTTTGTCATCATCAAAACGAGATCAGACTCAAAAAGTCAACAATCTCTCCTTAAAAATCCTCTCTCACTAAACATAAGGAGTATATCATTTTTGTCATTAATCCTCTTCCCCCTTTTTGACATCAACAAAAGGGTTAAGTTAAGTGTAAAAACAAAAAAACAAAAATTCTTAGCTTTAAAAAGGATGACTCCCCCTTTTTGAAACAATTTTTATTTTAGCTCAAAAAAAAGTCTCCCCCTTTTTGAAAAAAAAAAAAAAAAACACTTTCCACCTATTTTGCTTTTCATTTAAGCTCATACACATTGTAGACTATGCAATTTTAAAAAAAATTCTCTCCCCCTTTAGATCTAAAAAAATATTTGCTCAAGTACATACATATCTCTCACCTTTTGAAAAAAATTGTGCTCTAAAATTTTTATTTTATTTTTAAAAATTTTTTTTTTTACTTTAATTACATTCCAAAAAGGAATTATAACTAGAAAAATTAACCATACAGATCCTAATTATATCAATGCATTTTAAAACAAGATCATATGGTTAACTCAAGGAACTTGTCGCAAATCAATATATTTTTCATTTAGAGGATTCAATAAGATCACCATAATTGAGTACATGCCACAGAAAGTTCACTGCATATCTAAGCAAAAGAAATATTGGTAAGCATAATAAGATAGGAAATAATTTCCAGATGTTCCCCCTATGAATTTAAATACTTGCGTAGATGGAATGAAATGCTTATACTTATCAAGGATTAATTTCACTACTAGTTCAAAGTCATATAAGCAATCATTGTAAAATATTTTAGACCAACTATAGCAATACTATGATGCACTTGAGTTCTTTATGCTTTTTCTCTAGGAATGGAGCTCAGCTCCCCTAAATATTTTCAAGCATGCAACAAATTTAGTTCAATATAGTTTGAAAAAAATTCATGTGGTTAACAAGTTGCATCTAATATGCACAAAAGAATGTACACATACCATTCATGATTTGATACCAACTGTAAATACAAAATATTGTTAGCTTTGGTGCAATCCCAAGAGTGGGGTGAATTGGAGATTTAAAAAATTTATCCTTAGGTCAACTAGTCTAGCAGTAGTATTACACAACCTAGGGTCTGTCTATGCAATCATAAATAAAACATACACATGCGATAATATAAAATGCGGAAGAATAAACAGCACACGCGATATGTTATCGAGGTTCGACCAAAGTACCTACGTCCCCGCATTGGCTCACCAGCACAAGGATTCCACTATAAACTCACTTCACGAGTGGAGCGTCACCGGTTACAACTAGGTCAATTAGTGGGCTGACCTCACCCTAACAACACCTTATCAGGATGGTGCACCTAGATTTCCTAACCAGGTCTAAGTCAATCCGGGACTATTCCACAGGGCTGGTCTCCCTTTTCAGGCTCACGCCTGGAATACAACAAATGTATGAAAATTTACATACAAGGAAATATGTTTCTCAAATAAGCAAATATGTACCACAATATAGCTCAAATAATAACGCAAGCATGAATGATAGTAAATATGCTCAGTGCTAATAATGTGTGTTAAACACTTAATCTAGTATAGATAAGCAATTGTTGACTTTGATGTAATCCCAATAGGGGGGGTGAATTGGGTTTTAAAAAACTTTTTGGCTAATTTAAATGTTTCGCCGATTCACCACAAAACATATCTCATTCAATATTAAATGCGTGTATGTAAAATGATTAAGCTATTGGTTCATGCATACACGTGTATCTCATTCAATGTAAATGTGTGCATGCAACTAAATATAATAGTAAATAAATAGGCTGTTGACTCTACGAGTCTAATCATGTTTTGATAATGACAAATCATTTGGTATTTGATCTGTGCATTGAGTTTGTGAACAGGAACCATATTAAGCATGCACGGAAAGATAACGAGTCATGGAAGTCACAAAGTAAAGCTAAAAAATCTTGGCAAGATCCATGGAACTCAAAGAGTACGAGAATCAAGATGCAAGCATCAAAGTTTAAGATCATTTTGGGAATGGGTATTTAGAACTCATGTACTTACTTTTTCATATGATTTAATTTGAGGATCAACAGAACTTAGAATGATTTTAGGATTCATGCATTTCATGTACATCATTAGGGAACTTACATGGGCTTAGAAACGTTTTTAAAATCATGGAAAACTTGTTTTATAAAAGACCTAAGCAAAGAAACAAAGCAGAATTTTGAACTGGAAATGAATAAGTGACAAAAATGGGACTTTGGTTGCCTGAACTCAACCTCAGTTGCTTGAAGATTAAGTTCGGTAGCCTGAAGAATTAAATGGGAAAATAGAACCTAGCAGAGGTACTTCGATCGCCTGACCCTGGAACCTCAGGCGCCTGAAGTTGCCACTTCAAAAGCCTGAACCCCACGTCGGTTGCCTAAAGTCGCAGGCAAGTCTAAAAATCATATTTTTATTAAAAGGACTCGCGAGCTATTTTATTGATCCAACGGCTAAGATCAATCCTAAGGGTAATATACTATATATTTTGAATATCTAAACCCTAGAACACATGTTAGACACACAAGAAAGAGAAGAACACACATTGTTGAAAGAACGTTGAAAATCTGCTCCTAGTGCTATACGATTGCCTACATTTCAATCTCGAATCTTCAAGCTTAGGCAAATCAACTCAGATTCTCAAAGGGAACTTGTTTACTCAACTGTACTTCAATCTAGTATTGAGGTTTGATCTTTCAAGTTATTATTCTTAAGAACATCTCATCTCATCTTATTACGTGCTCTTGACTATCATTAGAAAAGTTTTGATCTTGAGTGTGCATATTCGTATAAAAATTGAGTTTTGAAAAGATCACTACTTAAGAAAACTTATTTAACTTGGTTGATTGATTTTTTGATTCAAGTGGGTGTTTTCTAAAAGATTTTTATTTTAGATATATTAAAGCTTTATTAAATATCCTTGGTACTTATAACTATACATTTAATTGAGGGATATTTTCTGAAAATTAATATACTCAGTTTGTGATTGAATACATGAAATAAAACTTTGTGAGTTTGATTGAGTTTCTATTCAAGACAAAGTTTTTTTTGTTAACTAGTTCACATCAAACATACTTGTGCATTTTTGCAAAGTGAACCAAGAACCCTAGTTGACTCCAAAACATTTTAAATATATCTTTACTTGGGAGTTTTGGTTAAATAGGGAGTTGTGTGGTGAAGTATATCATACATAAAACGATTGCATCGTTTTTCATACATTCATGAGTTTCAAGTTATATCATATGTTAATGTATTAGGTTGTTGAATTGTACTCACCAACTTTTGTTAGAAGCATTGTTTTGAGTGTTAATTTTCAGATTCTATTGTTTACACGGTTCGGTGTGTGAACCGGTGTGTGAGGAGAGAGTTGTATCTCTTGTAAGCAACGGAGTAGGGGGAAGCTGTGCCTCTTGTAAGTAGCGGATTGTAAGGGAAGCTCTGTCCCAATTTAAGGAGCAAGGTTTTAGTGAATCCTTGAGTGGTTGCTCAAGGCAAGGACGTAGGCCAAGTCGGCAGAACCTCGTAAAACTATGTTTGTCTTCTCTCTTCCCTTTACTATTTATTTTTAGCATTGCATTTAAATTGTATATATTGCATACATAGGTTGGATAGTCTTGCACAAAAGTAATTGAGTAACAAGAATTTATTGGTAAATATATAAGAAAAGGTTGAGCAGTAAATTAGTGCCAAAGTATTTTTAAATACCCAATTCACCCCCCCCCCCCTCTTGGGATTACACCTGATTCAACATTTGGTATCAGAGCGGGTTTACTTAGACTTGATAGTTAATTTGTAAAATGATCACATGACACATATTGGTGTAACTCCATTCAGTGAGGGACACTCATCCACTAGACCACCCATTTTCTGTGGTGTAAATTACACCTATTGGAAACGTAGGGTGAGCATATATCTACTGAACGTAGATAGGAAAGTTTGGAAAATAGTGACTAAGGAAAATCACATTCCCATTAAAGTAATTGATAAGATTAATGTACCTAAAACTGAAGATGAATATACTGAAGAGGATTGGAAGTCACTTCAAATCAATGCCACTGCCATGAACTTACTTTTCTATGCATTAGATGTCAATGAATTTAATAGGGTAATAGCATGTAACTCAACTAAAGAAATTTGGGAAAAACTAGAAGTTACATATGAAGGCACTAAGGAAGTCAAGGATAGTAGGATAGACATGCTCACTAGTAAATATAAAGCATTTAAAATAACAGTTGATGAATCCATACAATCCATGTACACTAGATTCACACATATTATTAACTCTTTAAATGCTCTTGGAAAAACTTACCCTACTTATGAGTTGATCAGAAAAATACTCAGGGGATTACCTCCAGTGTGGGAAGCGAAAGCTACGGCAATAGTAGAAGGGAGAAATCTCAAGGAGATGTTAGTGGACGAACTCATTGGATCACTCATCACCTATGAGTTGGAAATAAACAAGAGGAAAAATGAGCAAAGCAAAGCCAAGAAGGTCACTGCACTTAAGGCATCATCAAGCTATTCAAGTAAAGGAAGCGATTCCGAAACGGATGATGACATGGCCTTGCTAACAAAGAAGTTCTTGAAGAAGAATAAAAGGTTCAACAAAAAATTCTGGAACTCTAAATCGGAAAGAGGAGAGCAGAGCATGAAGAAAAAGAAGGAGGATCCACCAACATGCTACAACTGCTGAGAAGTTGGACACATCAAGCCTGAGTGTCCCAAGCTCATAAAAGCTTCAAAGAAAAAAAAAGAAGGCACTGAAAGTTGGCTGGGATACACACAGCACTAGCAGTTCAGAATCTGAATCCAGCGACGACGAGGTTGCCAATCTGTGTTTAATGGCACATGATGACCTTGAGATTTGCTTAAGATCAACATCCTCAAAAGACAAATGGTATATGGATAGTGAATGCTCATGCCACATGACCGAGGATAAAGCAAAATTCATATCTATCATACTCAAGGATGAAGGGTTTGTTACTTTTGGAGATAATGCTAAGGGAAGGATCACAGGTGTCGGTAAAGTCAGTAATGATTCCTCACTCATTATTGATGATGTTTTATTAGTTGAAGGTCTAAAGCACAATTTATTAAGCATAAGTCAACTATGTGATAAAGGCTACAAAGTATCATTTGAATATGACAAGTGCATAGTTGAACACAAAACTGATAATAAGACACTGTTCATTACTAAGCGTCATGAAAACGTATATACCACAAGCTTTGATAACTTAACTTCACAGAGTGTGACATGCTTATCTGCTATGAATGAAATAAGCTGGATTTGGCATAGGAGACTAGGACACACAAACATGGATTTAATCTCAAAACTAGTCAAGAAAGAATTAGTTAAGGGACTGCCTAAGACTAAATTTGCGAAAGATAAAATCTGTGATGCATGCCAACTAGGAAAACAAGAAAGAACAAGCTTTAAGAAGAAGAAGAAAGAGATCTCCACTACTAGGCCACTTCAAATGCTACACTTAGACTTATTTGGACCAAACCAAATTCAGAGTTTAGGAGAAAAATCATACGCTTTTGTCATAGTTGATGACTTTTCAAGATACACATGGGTACTATTCTTAGGTCACAAAGATGAAGCATGTGAAAAATTTATAAACCTATGCAAGAAAGTCCAAAATGAAAAGGGATACACAATTACTAAAATTCGAAGTGATAGGGGTAGAGAATTTAAAAATCAAGGCATGGAAGACTATTGTAATTCATTAGGAATTGCCCATAATTTTCTAGCTCCTAGAAAACCACAACAGAATGGTGTAGTTGAAAGAAAGAATAGATCATTACAAGAAATGGCCAGAACAATGCTTAACGAACATAATTTACCTAAATACTTCTGGGCTGAGGTAACGAACACCGCCTGCTAAGTGCTAAATAAAGTTCTAATTAGACCATCACTTAATAAGACTCCTTACGAATTATGGAATGGTCATAGACCAAACATATCATATTTCTATGTCTTTGGATGTAAGTGTTTTGTGCTTAGAGACAATGAGTATCTAGGAAAGTTTGATGTGAAATTAGATGAAGGTATCTTCCTAGGGTATGCTTTAGATAGTAAAGCTTATAGAGTGTATAACAAACGAACATTGATGGTCATATAATCTATTCATGTAGTGTTCGAGGAGTCAAATCCCTTCTCCAAAAGAACTGATGAAGATGAAATTGAATTAAACAAGGAAATAGAAGAACTATCAATTGAGAATGATTCAGAAAAGAAAAATGAGCTTAAAGAACCATCCATTGAAATTGATCAAACTACAAATGAGGTTAATGAACCACCTAGAGAATGGAAATACATAAAGAATCATCCCATAGATCAAATAATAGGTGAACCATTACGTGGAGTAGCCACTCGCTCCTCTCTTAGGAACATGGTTACTCATTTTGCGTTTCTATCTCAAGAAGAACCTAAGAACGTGAGTAAAGCTATAGAGGATGAATCTTGGGTGTTGTCCATGCAAGAAGAATTAAATCAATTTGAAAGGAACAAAGTATGGACTTTAGTTCTCAGACCAGAGGATAAGTCAATCATAGGGACCAAATGGATGTATAAGAATAAGAAAGATGAACATGGAGTAGTTGTGAGAAATAAGGCTAGATTAGTAGCTCAGGGATATAATCAAGAAGAAGGTATATATTTTGAAGAAACATTTGCCCCTATAGCTAGGATAGAAGCCATACAAATGCGTTTAGCATATGCAGCTTTTAAGGATTTCATGCTATATCAAATGGACGTGAAAAGTACATTTTTAAATGGCTATATAAATGAAGAAGTGTATGTAGAACAACCCCCAGGTTTTGAAAACCATAAGAATCCAGATCACATGTATAAACTGACGAAAGCCTTGTACGGTTTAAAGCAAGCTCCTAGAGCTTGGTATGAAAGGCTAAGCGGCTTTCTATTAGAAAATGGATTTATAAGAGGAAAGATAGATACAATCTTGTTCATAAAGTCTAAGAAAGATGATATTCTCCTAGTGCAAGTATATGTAGATGACATCATATTTGGCGCTACAGATAAAGAATTGTGTAATGAATTTGTCAATACCATGCAAAATAAATTTGAGATGAGCATGATGGGTGAACTAAACTTCTTCCTAGGACTTCAAATCAAACAAGCAAATCATGGAATATTCATAAATTAATCAAAGTATATCAGAGACTTACTCAAAAAGTTTAATATGGAAGACGGAAAAATACTAGGTACACCTATGAGCGCTTCATTGAAATTAGATAAAGATGAATAAGGTATACCTGTAGACATCAAGCTATATCGTGGAATGATAGGTAGCTTGTTATACCTGACTACCAGTAGATCAGATATAATGTTTCGCGTATGTTTATGCACCAGATTTCAGTCTGCTCCAAAAGAGTCTCATTTGCTAGCTATTAAACGGATACTTAGATATTTGATAGGAACCATGGACATTGGGTATTGGTATCCTAAGTACACATCCTTTGAGATTCTTAGTTATTCAGATACTGATTTTGCAGGAAGCAAAGTAGATAGGAAGAGCACTAGTGGTACTTGTCATTTCTTAGGTCACTCCTTGGTCTCTTGGTTTTCCAAGAAACAAATTTCAGTTGCTCTTTCCACTGCTGAGGCTGAATACATAGCGGTGGGTAGTTGTTGTGCTCAAATGCTTTACATGAAGCAACAACTGAAGGATTTTGGATTAAGCTATGAAACAATCCCTATAAGATGCAATAATATGAGTGCAATAAATATCTCAAAGAATCTCATATTACATTCACAAACTAAGCACATAAAAATACGACATCACTTTCTTCGTGACCATGTACAAAAATGGGATGTAACACTAAAATTAGTATTCACGGATGAACAATGGGCAGATATATTCATGAAACCACTTGCGGAGGATAGGTTCATCCAAATTAGGCGTGAATTAGGTTTTATGCATAGTCGAGAGGTTGCTTAGAATCATGTTAGATGATATAATTCAGGGGGAGCAACGTCACTTACGATATAATCACTTGATATTGCATTAATCAACAATTGGACATATTTAAAACCTTAAGATTTCTAAGGGGGGAAAAACATAAGGGTACATTTACTCATGATTTATTTGTTTATACCTTTTTGTTGATGTCAAAAGGGGGAGAAAAATCAGGAGCAAAAATAATAACGCACACAAATCAGAAGCAAAGAAAAATCGAGAGCAAAATTGTGATTGAAGTTATGCAAAGGGTGAGATATACAAAGGGGGAGAAATCGTTGTTAATAAGAAATCGTAATTAATGTCATGGTAGAAACATCATGAGCATATTTATTATGAGCATAGCATATTCATCATGAGCATATTTCATATTTCATTTGGATTCGGGCTAAACACTTTGTATATGAACATAAGCATATTGTCACTCACTGAATATTTGATGCATTAATTGAGGGGGAGCCTTGTTAGGCGTAACCCATTATATATATATATTTTTGCTTGTGCATTTGTCATTATCAAAAAGGGGGAGATTGTTGACTATATGAGTTCAATCCTGTTTTGATAATAACAAATCACTTGGTATTTGATCTGTGCATTGAGTTTGTGAACAGGAACCATATTAAGCATGTACGGAAAGATAACGAGTCATGGAAGTCACAAAGTAAAGCTAACAAATCTTGGCAAGATCCATGGAACTCAAAGAGTACGAGAATCAAGATGCAAGCGTCAAAGTTTAAGATCATCTTGGGAATGGGTATTTAGAACTCATGTACTTAAATTTTCGTATGATTTAATTTGAGGCTCAACATAACTTAGAATGATTTTAGGATTCATGCATTTCATGTACATCATTAGGGAACTTACATGGGCTTAGAAAGGTTTTTAAAATCATGGAAAACTTGTTTTATAAAAGACCCAAGCAAAGAAGCAAAACAGAATTTTAAACTGGAAATGAATAAGTGAGAAAAAGGGGACTTCAGTAGCCTGAACTCAACCTCAGTCGCCTAAAGAATTTCTTCGGTTGCCTGAAGATTAAGTTCGGTAGCCTGAAGAATTAAATGGGAAAATAGAACCTAGCAGAGGTACTTCGGTCGCCTAACCCTGGAACCTCAGGCGCCTGAAGTTGCCACTTCAGGAGCCTAAACCCCACTTCGGTTGCCTGAAGTCGCGGGAAAGTCTAAAAATCATATTTTTATTAAAAGGACTCGCGAGCTATTTTATTGATCCAACGGCTGAGATCAGTCCTACGGGTAATATACTATATATTTTGAATATCTAAACCCTAGAACACATGTTAGACACACAAGAAAGAGAAGAACACACATTGTTGAAAGAACGTTGAAAATCTGCTCCTAGTGCTATACGATTGCCTACACGTCAATCTCGAATCTTCAAGTTTGGGCAAATCAACTCAGATTCTCAAAGGGAACTTGTTTACTCAACTGTACTTCAATCTAGTATTGAGGTTTGATCTTTCAAGTTATTATTATTAAGAACATCTCATCTCATCTTATTACGTGCTTTTGACTATCATTAGAAAAGTTTTGATCTTGAGTGTACATATTCGTATAAAAATTGAATTTTGAAAATATCATTACTTGAGAAAACTTATTTAACTTGGTTGATTGATTTTTTTATTCAAGAGGGTGTTTTCTAAAGGATTTTTATTTTAGATATATTAAAGTTTTATTAAATATCCTTGGTACTTATAACTATACATTTAATTGAGGGATATTTTCTGAAAATTAATATACTCAGTTTGTGATTGAATACATGAAATAAAACTTTGTGAATTTGATTGAGTTTCTATTCAAGACAAAGTTTTTTTGTTAACTAGTTTACATCAAACATACTTGTGCATTTTTGCAAAGTGAACCAAGAACCCTAGTCGAATCCAAAACATTTTAAATATATCTTTACTTGGGAGTTTTGGTTAAATAGGGAGTTGTGTGTTGAAGCATATCATACATAAAACGATTGTATCATTTTTCATACATTCATGAGCTTCAAGTTATATCATATGTTAATGTATTAGGTTTTTGAATTGTACTCACCAGCTTTTGTTAGAAGCATTGTTTTGAGTGTTAATTTTCAAATTCTATTGTATACACGGTTCGGTGTGTGAACCGGTGTGTGAGGAGAGAGTTGTATCTCTAGTAAGTAGCGGAGTAGGAGAAAGTTGTGCCTCTTGTAAGCAGCGGATTGTAAGGGAAGCTCCGTCCCAATTTAAGGGGCAGGGTTTTAGTAAATCCTTGAGTGGTTGCTCAAGGCGAGGACGTAGGCCAAGTCGGCTAAACCTCGTAAAACTGTGTTTGTCTTCTCTCTTCCCTTTACTATTTATTTTCAACATTGCATTTAAATTGTGTATAGTGTATGCGTAGGTTGGATAGTCTTGCACAAAAGTAATTGAGTAACAGGAATTTATTGGTAAATATATAAGAAGAGGTTAAGCGATAAATTAGTGCCAAAGTATTTTTAAATACCCAATTCACCACCCCTCTTGGGATTACACATGATTCAACATAGGCATATACATACTGAATTTAAAGTGCAATAATTTAAATGAGATAGGGAGAGAGAGACACAAGATTTGTTATCGAGGTTCGGTCAAACCAGCCTACGTCCTCACCTTAGGCATACCCCCCAAGGATTCCACTAAGCGTGCTCACTTACGGGTAGAGCAAAAACCATTTACATCCTCTCCTTACGGGGCGAGGAAAGCCCCAACTCAATTACTAAGCTGAGCCGAACTAGTCTCACTTACAGGGCTGAGACTCTTCAGTTCAATTTTTGGGCTAAACTGAATCGGTCTCACTTACGGGGCTAAGACTCTCCAGTTCAATTCTGGGCTGAACCCAACCGTTACGTTTAAAACAATTTTTGTACATGAAAATGCTTCTGAAACATACAAGCATAAATGTACACATTTAAGCTCAAATGCAAACACTCTAAGATGATATAAAATGTATGCTCAATAGAGTAAGGATGCTTTTCTAAAAATGATTTTGCAATCTTTGAAAAGTATGTATATAATAAAAAGCTTCAAAGATTTAAACCCTACAAAAGATTTTCTCCAAATAATATTTTTCAAGAACGAACTGAAGAACCTAGGGTTTTAGTTTCAAATGATTTTGCACTACAAAACAAAATACAAGCATTTAAAAAATATATGTGCAAATCAAAATGAATGCCTAAATTAAAATGTTCTCTTCAAAAAGATTTTCGAAATAATGAATGGAAGAGAATGGAGAATATAAAATAAAACCTCATAAAAGATTTTGCAATAAAAACAAGTTTTGGAGGAACTTTGATTAAGATAAAAATTAGAGAGAAAATTGGCTAATCAAAGTTACTAATCCTGGCTTATGAAGGGGTATATATAGACTTAAGGAAAATTTTGACCCTTGGGGACATGCTGGGTATTATTAAAAAATTTTAATTAATTTTAAACCCGTTTTAGCATTTAAAAAATACCCCAACTCAAGAGTTTCAGTCGACCGAACAATAGGTTCGGTCGCCCGAACAGACACAACAGAAAAAGGCAATTTTGAAGTTTGGGTGCCCGAGTCTGGGTTCGGTTGGTTGACCCAAGGCGAAAATCATTCTATCCGCGTTTCAATCGCTCGGTTTATACTTCGGTTAACTGAACTGAAGGGTTTGGTTGCCCGGGGGTAAAAACATAAGGTTCGGTCGCCCAGGTTGGTGAAAAGGTGTCAAGCCTGGGATTCGGTTGCTCGTAGATGGTATGTTCATATTTGGTTCGGTCACCCGAAGCCAGGTCACACCACTGACTTCCCAGTATTTTGGGCGCTTGAGGTGTTGTGAACACCAACCGTTCGGTCACCTGACCTCTCACAAGATTGCCTATTAAGTCCAATTTTAAATCAATTATTTCCCCTGATATGTTAAGTGATATTGGGGACTTTGTGCACAGTGTGTAGGAACCTAGGGTCTTTTCAAATACACCCAAAAACCTAGCGTCGGTCGACCTTTACCTTAAGGTCATTCGGTCCCTATAGTCAATCTCGACATTTCTGAGTATACAAAACATATCATACAAATGCATGCATTATTACAGACCAAGATATAAAAATTAAATGCATATACAAATTAAAATGAACGTCTTCGTCTTTTTCTCTTTAGTTTTCATGGAATACGCCGGATAATATGATCTTTATGTTCGTCCAGGCTTCCATGTCCTTTATCTCATGTGTGTGCTGAATCATGAACGTGTTTAAAAACACTAAATGCACACATGATATACTTGTGCTTTGTCAGCATCAAAATAGGGATTGGACTAAAAAAGTCAACAACAATCAAGATCTAGAGTGTATTTCTAAGCAAACTTTGAACCACAGTATGGAATATCACAATATCGTTTAGGGTTTCAAAAGATGCTAGCAAGATGATTCAAACAACCTCAACAATATGTTCTCAATATACTAAGCACAAGATATGTTTGAATGCGAGCTTAAGAAAATATTTTGCACACAAAAATAAGGGTTAAGGTATCTTGCAATATCAATGCGAGCACCCACAAGCCTCTAAGTTTTCCCACACAAGATTTATTAGATAAAATCAGTGGGAGAACTTAAGCTTAACTATGATGACCAGCTTAATTTTCACATCTTTTTTTTTATAAAAACCAAAATCAAAATCACAGAACTCAACAGATCATAATCCACCTAGACCCGTGGGTACCAGAGATACATCAGAACATATAACGAAAGTCTAAGCAGCAGGAAACATACAATCATATACATCTCATTATGCCATACATCACAAAACCAGAGTTACTACAACCATTGTATTTATATACACACACAGTACACAACCCAAAAGATATCTTAAGGCCATCCCCCAAAATACATCTGACCCTATCAAAACACTTACCCTTCTGGAATGGCAGATCAACAGTACTAGATCAGCGATGCTTTACCCGCTCTCCTATCAGGGGCTCCTGAAATGTTTATGAAATCCGGGGTGAGATACCTCTTAGTAAGCGAAATAAACTAACACTAGTGTGTGGCAACATGAGCATTTCTGTGATATATATATACATAATTATGAACATAACTAGTAAAACTATATGTATATTTCTGGGAAAACAAGTATAATCAAAACATGACAGAACATAATGGTTTCCATAACATAATTCATCTCATATAAATAATAATACAAAACAAAAATTCTTGGAAGGTTAGCTGGCTATTGTCATGTATTACCCCTACATGAGTGGATTATGTGGCCCGAAGGCGGGACCTGACAATGGTTGGTCAACCACTACCAAGTCTAAAGTACAGTCTGTAAGTCCGATGGGTCTACCAGACCTGGTCCGTACACCAGGAGCGCTCACACACTTCTTAAAGCCACATCAACCATCAAATCTCACACCACTCTGTACAACGACGTTAACACAAATATTATGATCATAATGACCATGGACACATAGTAGCGGTACCATGCAAGTGCTAGCCTAGACCAAGCCAACCAAGTTCTAATATCATATAACATATACTGAAACTATGATACATGAATATTTCATATCATTAATTATCAAATCAATCATATCATTTTGCATATATATGTATATCATGAAAATCATCGGCCCGTACACCGGTATTTCACATTTTACCATAGCTCAGCCCGTACGCCGGCAAATCATATCCATAGCATAGCCCATACGCTGGCAAATCATATCCATAGCTCAGCCCGTACGCTGGCAAATCATATCCATAACACAGCCCATATGCTAGCAAATCATTTCCATAGCTCGGCCCATACGCCGGCAAATCATATACATAGCACAGCCTGTACGCCGACAAATCATATCCATAACACGGCCCGTACGCCGGCAAACATATAAAAATCTCGGCCCGTATGCGGATTTTCCATTATAAAAACTCATATCTTTATCATATTCCCAGAAAATAGTATTTCATATTAATTTCAACTCATACCACACAAAACAGATTTTTCATATATTTAACATACCATCATTTTCAACAGTATTTCCCAAGTATAAAACATATATAAATATATTTATTTTCCTAAAGTCAAATGCTGTAATAATATACATATTTTTCATAAAATACTAGTTTAGTTTATCCCTTTACCTGAGTATTGAGAAGCCCTTAAGAGAAATACTCCTACACCCACAGGGCTCCCCATTCAACACCTTGACAAACGACATTTTCCAGAATTAAAGTTTAGTATTTCTACGCATACTACGCTTTCTACAATGAAACCAAATACTAGGTAGAAAGCCTTACCCTGGATGGGGGATGGTTTTCAACTCAGCCCCACCGATGATCTGCCTCAGTAAACTTGGAGAGAACTTTGCCAGGAGTGTCGTGGTGGCTTCAGATCATCAAATCGGTGAGAATCCGACCCGAGATCATAAAGAGAAGGTACGAGGGGCATAAAGGAGAGAGTGTGTGAGAATTTCTCAGTTTTGTGCGTTTAGACGAAGTTTTAGGCTATTTATACTAGGGGATTCGTTGACGAGCCACGTCACCTCTGCTATGGTTTTTTTCTCTCACGAAAACATCTACCTCTGTGAGAGTTTTTTCGTCTCCCCTAACTGCTGAATGAAGCGCGTGTATATAGGCTACAATAGGAATTTCTGGGCAAATATGATTAGGGCTTCCCACGTAATTAAGAATTCATAATTCGAACCAAATTTATCCTTAATTACGTTAATTATAATTCATACCACTAAAGAATTATAATTGCACTCCCTTTCATATTCAAAATTAAATTTCGAACTCCTATTATTAAATGCTTATTTATCTCCCCATGTAAAGATTACAGATACTCATCTTTTAAATTAAATTACTGACAATTTAATTAATTGACATATTAATTCCTTGAGACCTTCCACTTAACTTATTTGATGCGTCGGATTCAAAATCCCCCTACAGCTTTTGTCACAATCAAAACTTTTAAGCTTCCTCAAGGGAGTATCATCAATCCCAATACCGAGACATGGATTCCATCAATAATTAATATTTACCATACACATAATGTCATCACCCAACTCACCGAGTTTATTGACCTATAAAGAATCTCACTCTTCTATGAATAAAAGTAATAAACACTATATGCACGTGTTCAATAATCATATCAGGATTAAGAGCATAAGCACTCATAATAACCACAAGGTATTAATTGTTTTATATAGTCAATATAAAAACAATTACTCCAAGACAGTCTTGTTCAATACACACAAAGTGTACTAGCACAAGGAGTTGGAACTGTACCATTCCCAATAGTTAAAACGGACCTATTAAAAGCTTATGCTACAATCCTACCAATGGTGTGTCCAATTTCATTTAAGACTGTGAACAATAAACTTATATTTCATTAAGAACTGATGATCTAATTTTCTGTATATAAGTCGTACTCTACACACTAGATCACCTACTATATAGAATAAAAGACACACATGCATAATCATTAAATAAATAATATCCGGCAAACATTGCTCACAAAGATTTTCATTAAAATGGAATAACTGAAGTTATTTAAAAAACTAAAACCTATAGACCCCGTGGGTTATACCCTGTTTTGATTATGACAAATACTCAGGTATTTAATGGTTTCCAAGTTTGTGTGTAGGTTCTTATTGGCAAATACTCATATAATGGCATGTGGCACACGAAGTAAAGCCTGAAGACCCTGGAGATTATTTCTTGTTGTAATTTATATTATTTGGGTCTATAATAATTTATATCGGTCTGTAATAATATCTGCATGTCATGCATGTAGGTTTTGTAAGCTTAAAATGACCGTAGATTGACCATAGGGACTGAATGACCTCAGGGCACCCTTCGGTCGACCGCCGCCGGATTTTTAGGACTATCTCAAAACAACCTCAGCAAGACCCTAGTATGACTCAAGGTCCCAACACTTATGCACATATATCATACAAAATTGAGGGGTGTTAAAAATGAATTAAAATTGAATATCATAGGGAAGTTTGAGAGAGCTCGGGTGACTGAACCTTAGGAGTTCAAAACTCCTCGGGCGCCTGAACTATTGAGAAGTCAACAATTGACTTAGGCTCTCGGGCGATCGAACAATTTTGTGCATATTGTCCACGGGCGCCCGAATCACTTGAAAAGGACCCCTCACCAACTCAGGCCACTGAGGAATTTAATTCAAATTGAGCTCCGGGCGACCGAACACATGAGTTTGGGTTATCGAACCTATCATCGGGCACCCGAATTTACGAAGAAATGTTCCTGAATTTTGTTCGGGCCACCGAATTGAAACTCGGGCTACCAAACCTATTTAAAGACCTTTTAATATTGTGTTTGTTCGGGCGACCAAACCTCAGTTCAGCCACCAAAACCTTGCTGGGTTAAAATTATTTTAACTGTGGTAAATTTGGGTTAATGAGGGTTAATACTTCCTAAACACTTTAAAACTTTTCTAATAATTCCCTATGGATCCTAAATTGTTATAATTTTACCCTATCCTATAAATATGAGTTCATTTGTGAGGATTAGGATGACATTAGTCAAAATAATTAGCAAAAATCCTCTCTATCTCAAAATCTCATTTTGCCTAAAATACTCTCAAATATTTATTCCCTTAATAGATCTTGATATTGTGAGAGGTTATTGTTTGTTCTTGTGTTTATTATATAGTGCTAATACTCTCATTTGTTTGATTGATTGTTTGATTCTTTTTTGGGAGTTTAGTTAAGTTTATCCCAGAGATTTCAATATTATAAATCTTGTGTTGGGATAAACTGGTAAGTTTAGGATATTTGCACTGTCATTGCAAGTGTCCCATAGCTTTGATTTTGGTGTGCAAAATATTTTTCTACAAGCTAAAATATTTTCAAACTACTCTTGTGCTCATTACATTGAAGGAAAATCTTTTGAATTAAGTTTAAATATTTGATTAACATCTTTAAAACCCTGATCTACTATTAAGATTTCATTTAGATTGTTTCAAAGATACAACTTGCTTAGAACACTCTTGAACATTATTGTGATAATATCTTGTTGAACGTTATTTGCACATATATTCACATCACTGAGCTTACATTACCCACATTATTGATGTGTATGTGATTGCGCGTATTGGGTACATATCTGCTTTACTTAAGGAGCATAGTCACTGTACCGGTTATTTTGTGAGGAATATTGTTGTATTTCTAGGCGCGGCCTGAGGGGGCGGTAATCTAGCTCGTAAGGATTGTTAGGGCCTTCTCCGCCCCCAAGGAGAATTTGTAAAAGTTGAGGTCAGCCCTGTGCTAATTGACCTGGTTGTATTAGGTGCCGCTCCACTCGTTAAGTGAGCATTAGTGGAATCCTTGGACTTGCGAGCTAGAGGCGAAGACGTAGGCACAGTTGACCGAACCCTAATAATATATCTGGTGTTGATTTTATTTTCCACAATTTACTTTTTGCACCTGTATGTTTATGTTTATCGTTTAATATTTGATTGGGATTATGAATGCATAGAAAGACCCTAGGCTTGTGAAATACCGCTTGCTAGATTAGTTGAACCTAGAGATTGATTTTTAAATACCCAATTCACCCCCCCTCTTGGGAATACACCAAGGCTAACAAAACCGATTACATAAAGCATGTAGCATATCTTTTAGTATAAATCCTTAACACTCATCTCGACAACTTTTACTTTTTAGATATGTTGTTTCTTAGTTGCTTAACATTTTGATTCATATAATGAACTAGTTTTTTAGTTATCCTACAAAACTTCCTTCTTAATTTTAAGGGTATTCTATAATCACACAACACACTTGAAGTACTTCTTCATTCCACCCAACCTACTTTAACTCTATGCATTACATCTTTTTCAATTTCTCTTTCAGCTTACATAATAGATCCAAGATATTGAAATCTACTAGTGCTATTAATTTCTTCATCATCAAGTTTAACTCTGTCTGACTGTCTGCAATATTACTCATATTATGAATGAAATTACATTTCATATATTCTGTTTTATTTCTACTTATCCCAACACCTCTAGATTCTAAAGCTTCTCTCTATAAACTCTAACTTAGATTCTACTCCACCCCTAGTATCATTAATTAAGAAATATCATCTGCAAACAACATACACCATGGAACCTCATTTTGGATACTTTTGGTCAGTTCATCAATCACTAAAGCAAAAAGATAAAGACTCATATCGGATCCTTGATTTACACCTATTGTGATTGGAAATTCTTTGATCTCTCCACCTATAATTATAACACTAATTATTACTTCATCATACATATCGTTAATAACAATAGTATTCTTGCTACAAAAACCTTTTTTTTCCAAGACCCATAATTGAACTTCCCTAGGTACCCTATCATATACTTTCTCTAAGTCAATAAAAACCGTATGTAAGACCTTCTTCTTTTCTCAAAACTTTTGCATTAATATTTTCAAAAGATATATAGTTTTTGTAGTAGAACTCCTAGGCATAAAATACAATTGATTTTTTGTGACCTTCGTTTCTAATCTTAATCTTTGTTCCATTATCATTTCCTATAGTGTCATTATATAACTCATAAGTTTAATTCCACAATAATTGTTACAATTTTGAATATCTCCTTTATTTTTGTATATAGGCATTAAAGTGTTTATCCTCCATTTGTCTAACATTTACTTAGTTTTATTAATTGTGTTAAATAAATTAGTCAAACATATAATTTTATAATCACCTAGGCATTCCCAACTTTCAATTGGGATTTTATCTATGTTGGGTTATTTCCTTCCATGTGGAGGAAAACCCAAGTGAGCTTTATTAAAAGACCAAAGTCCAGCCCTTTTAGTGTGGAAAACCTAAAGGAAGTTGTAAAAAAGAGAGGGGAGAAGAGAGGAGCCGTCACTTCTCAAAAGAAAGAGAGAAAAACGTGATTTTTTCTCATGCTACCCAGATTTCATCAAGACTCCGATCCCGCTTCGTCAAGGAGCTACAATCTGAACGGTGGAGATCGGATTTGGAGCTCGAGAGTTGGGGTTTTTGCCCGTGAACAGTAACTGCGAATTTGGTATATTCTCTCTAATTCTCTTTTTATTTGCCAAGATTGTAGATATCTTGATGAGATATTTTTGTATTCTCTAATTACGATTAGAGAAGACTTTGTGTACCCATTATTTGATTGATAGTGGAGATTTTAACTGGACTAGGTCCCGTGATTTTTCTTCCTCACAACCGGGAAGTTTTCCACGTAAAAAACTGTTTGTGTTCTTGTGGCTTGGTGTGATTGATTATTTCTCTTATTATTTCCATCACGTATAAAAGTAGAGATACACTATATTTGCTTGCATATAGGGAGAAGAATTATTCCGTTGTGATTGTTTATTGATATCTCTCCCAACAAAGTGGTATCAGAGCCCGATTTCCTGATTGTCAGGTTGGTAGTTTGAGTTATGGAAGCAAATACTAGTAGAATGATTAATCTCAATGGTTTAAATTATCACATATGGAAAGGAAAAATGGAGGATCTTTTTTATGTGAAAGATTATTACCTACCGGTATTTAGTGCTGAAAAACCAGAAAAAAAGTTTGATGTGGAATGGACTTTGTTACATCGACAGGTGTGTGGGTATATCAGGCAATGGGAAGATGATAATGTTTTGAACCATATTAGTGGAGAAACAAATGCATGTTCTCTATGGAATAAGCTTGAACAGTTATATGCTAGAAAGATTGGAAATAATAAGTTGTTTCTGATTAAACAAATGATGGCTTTGAGGTACCAAGATGGGACTCCTTTATCTGATCACCTGAATACATTCCAAGGAATTATTAATCAGTTGGCTGGAATGGATATTAAGTTTGATGATGAGATACAAGGGTTGTGGTTACTTGGTTCATTATCGGACTCGTAGGAGACGCTCAGAACTTCATTGTCTAACTCTGCTCCAGAAGGTGTAATCACAATGGATATGGCCAAAAGCTGTTTGCTAAATGAAGAGATGAGAAGAAAAACACAGGGGTCCTCTTCACAGTTAGAGATCTTGGTTATAGAAAAGAGGGGGAGAAGTAAGAGCAGAGGTCCGAAGAACAGAGATAACAACAGAAGCAAGTCCAACAAGTTTGCAAATGTTGAGTGTCATCATTGTAGGAAAAAGGGACACATCAAGAAATATTGCAGGCAATTGAAGAGAGAAAACAATAATGAGAAAGGGAAGGGAATAAAGAATGGAGATGACAAAGATGGTGATGATAGAGTTGCTACTACCACTCCTACAGAATTCCTCATTGTTTATGATGATGAGATGATAAATGTTGCATATCATGAGACCAGTTGGGTGATTGACAGTGGTGCCTCCATTCATGCTACATCTCGGAATGATTTCTTTACATCCTATAGATCTGGTGACTTTGGAACAATAAAGATAGGAAACGATGGCTTGGTTAAAGTCATTGGAATTGGGGATGTGTATCTGAAGACAAATAATGGCACGAGTTTAGTTCTTAGAGATGTGAAGCATATTCCTGACATTCGTTTGAATTTGATTTCTACAGGTAAACTTGATAACGAAGGGTACTGCAGCACTTTCAGTGATGGCCAGTGGAAGCTCACCAGGGGTGCTATGGTTGTGGCTTGAGGCATGAAGCACTCTGCATTGTACATTCTGCAAGCAAAGATTTCCAACGACATTATTAATGCGATGGAGGATAATGGTATAGCAGAGTTGTGGCACAAGAGACTAGCTCACTTGAGTGAGAAAGGATTAGCTCTACTAGGGAAGAAAAGTCTACTATGTGGACTGAAAAGTACACTTCTGAAAAGGTGTACTCATTGTTTGTCAGGGAAGCAAAGCGGAGTTTCCTTCAAGATTTCCCCTCATTTGAGAAAGTCAGAGATATTGGATTTAATACATTCGGATGTGTGTGGCCCTATGAAGATGAGAACACTTGGTGGCTCCAGATACTTTGTAACCTTCATAGATGATCATTCAAGGAAGTTGTGGGTATATATCTTGAAGTCAAAAGACCAAGTGTTGGCCGAGTTCAAGAAATTTCAAGCCCTAATTGAGAGACATACTGGGAAGAAACTAAGGTGCATCCGGACTGACAACGGTGGAGAGTATTCTGGTCCATTTGATGAGTATTGCAGACAGCAAGGTATTTGGTATCAAAAGACTCCTCCGAAAACTCCTCAATTAAATGGCATAGCAGAAAGGATGAACAGAACACTGCTTGAGAGAGTGAGATGTTTGCTTTCACAAGCCCGGTTGCCAAAATCCTTTTGGGGGGAGGCATTGAGCACTGTAGTTCATGTGTTGAATCTTACACCCTGTGTTCCTCTACAGTTTGATGTGCCAGACCGAGTTTGGACAGGTAAGAATGTTTCCTATAATCATTTACATGTTTTTGGGTGCAAAGCATTTGTGTATATTCCAAAAGATGAAAGGTCAAACTTGATGAGAAAATGCGACAATGTATATTCCTTGGCTACGGTCAAGATGAATTTGGATACAAGTTTTATGATCCAGTTAAGAAGAAAATTGGGAGAAGCAGAGATGTCATGTTTGTAGAAGATAAGACGATTCAGGATATTGAGAAGGTAGAGAAATCTATGTCTCAACAGGGTGACAATTTGATTAATGTAGATCCAGTTCCTTTGAAGAATTTTTCATCTCAGGTTGAGAATGATGTTCAGGATGACCACTGGGGTAGAGGTGATATGGATGTCCCCTTACAGGTTCAAGGAGATGTTGAGACTGATGAGTAGTTGACAGTGCCAGAGATTCCACCAGAGATTCCATCCAGGAGGTCAGCTAGAGACCAACATCCTTCCACTCGGTATTCAATAGAACAATATGTGTTATTGACTGACGGGGGAGAACCCCAGTGTTTTGCAGAAGCCATGGAAGATGAACTCAAGACAGAGTGGGTTGAGGCCATGTAAGATGAGATGCAATCATTGTATGATAACCACACCTTTGAGTTAGTGAAGCTGCCTAAAGGAAAAAGAGCTTTGGAGAACAAGTGGATTTACAAGAAGAAGCCAAATGAGTTCTCTTCATGACCACGGTACAAAGCTAGATTGGTTGTCAAAGGATTCGGTCAGAGAAAAGGTATTGATTTTGATGAGATCTTCTCTCCAATTGTAAAGATGTCATCGATCCGTACAGTACTCGGTTTAGCAGCTAGTCTTGACTTGGAAGTTGAGCAGATGGATGTGAAAACTGCCTTCCTTCATGGTGATTTGGAGGAAGAGATTTATATGAAGCAGCCAGAGGGTTTCAGAGTGAAAAGGAAAGAGGATTATGTGTGCAAACTGAAGAAAAACCTATATGGTTTGAAACAAGCACCGAGATAGTGGTATAAGAAGTTTGAGTCTGTTATGGGGAAGCAAGGCTACAAGAAGACAACTTCAGATTACTGTGTATTTGTTCAAAAATTCTCTGATGATGATTTTATTTTCTTACTCTTTATGTGGATGACATGCTAATTATTGGCAGGAATGCTTCAAGGATTGACCAGTTGAAGAAGCAATTGAATAAGTCATTTGCTATGAAGGACTTGGGGCTAGCAAAGAAAATTCTTGGCATAAGAATCAGTCGTGACAGGAGTGCCAAGAAGTTGTATTTGTCATAGGAGGAGTACATTGAGAAAGTGCTTCAGAGGTTCAATATGGACAAAGCTAAAGTGGTTAGCTCTCCTCTTGCTACCCACTTCAAACTAAGTACAAAGGAATGTCCTTCTAAAGATAAGGAAAAGGAAGACATGGAAATAGTTCCTTACGCCTCAGTAGTAGGAAGTTTGATATATGCAATGGTTTGCACAAGACCAGATATAGCCTATGCAGTTGGTGTAGTTAACCGATTCTTGTCAAATCCGGGAAGAGAGCATTGGAATGCAGTGAAGTGGATTATGAGGTATCTTCGAGACACATCCAATTTGAGACTTGGTTTGGGAAATAGACAACCATTTTTAGTTGGCTACACAGATGCAGATATGGCTGGGGATGTCGACACTCGTAAGTGTACTTTGGGCTATTTGATAACTTTTGCAAGTGGGGCTATAGCTTGGCAATCGAGACTTCAGAAGTGCATTGCTCTTTCTACGACAGAGGCAGGGTTCATTGCAGCAACGGAAGCGACTAAAGAGTTGTTATGGGCAAAAAAGTTCTTGAGAGAACTTTTTTTGAGCAGCAGAGGTATGTGCTGTTTTGTGATAGCCAGAGTGCTATTCATTTTGCTAAGAATTCCAGTTTCCATGCAATATCGAAGCACATTGATGTACGATACCATTGGATTAGAGATGCGTTGAACGATAAGTTATTGGAACTTGAGAAGCTTCACACTGATGATAATGGTTCTAATATGTTGACAAAGACACTACCAAGGGAGAAGCTTGAAGTTTGCTGTTCGATCGCCGGGATGGCGATTCCCTCCACATAGTCGGAAAGGGGGAGATTTGTTGGGTTATTTCCTTCCATGTGGAGGAAAGCCCAAGTGATCTTTATTAAAAGACTAAATTCCAGCCCTTTTAGTGTGGAAAACTTAAAGGAAGTTGTAAAAAAAAGAGGGGAGAAGAGAGGAGCCGTCACTTCTCAAAAGAAAGAGAGAAAAACGTGGTTTTTTCTCATGCTGCCCAGATTTCATCAAGACTTCGATCCCGCTTCGTCTGTGGTCCGATCGAGCTGAAATTTAGAGCAGAGGTTTACGACTCAAGGAGCTACAATCTGAACGGTGGAGATCGGATTTGGAGCTTAGGAGATGGGGTTTTTTCCCGTGAACAGTAACCACGAATTTGGTATATTCTCTCCAATTCTCTTTTTATTTGCCAAGATTGTAGATATCTTGATGAAAGATTTTTGTATCCTCTAATTATGATTAGAGAAGAATTTGTGTACCCATTATTTTATTGATAGTGGAGATTTTCACTGGACTAGGTCCTGTGGTTTTTCTTCCTCACACCGGGGAAGTTTTCCACGTAAAAAACTACTTGTGTTCTTGTGGCTTGGTGTGATTGATTATTTCTCTTATTATTTCTAGCACGTATAAAAGTAGAGATACACTATATTTGCTTGTATATAGGGAGAAGAATTATTCCGCTGTGATTGTTTCTTGATATCTCTCCCAACAATCTAGTCTTATAGTTTTTCCATTTTTTATCTTTTTAGTGCAAACTTAACTTTGTTAACTCTAATTTTGCGAATAAATCTCATACTTTTAACCTTGTCCTCATTTATCAATTTTAAGTTCAAGACTTCTACTTGGTTTTCATTAAATAGCTTACTAAAGTAATTTCATCATCTTTCTTTTATGTCTTCTTCCTCGACCAAGACAATATCATCCTCACTTTTTATACATTTTACATTACCTAAATCTCTACTATTTCTATCTCTAGTTCTAACAAGTTTAAATATGTCTCTTTCTCATTCTTTTGTATCTAATCTAGCATATATATTGTTAAATCATCTATGTTTAACTTCACTAACAACCTTTTTAGCATATTTTCTTACCTTTTTATACTTTTGAAAGTTTTCCATGTTTCTACTTTTTCTTTTTGTCCTTGCAGCCTTTTAGACATTTTTATCCCACCGTCGACTTTCTTTGCTATTCGAGAAAACTTCCTTTTGATTTACCTAAAATCTCTTTTGTTATCTTTTTAATAGAGCTAACTATCTCACTCCAAAGAGTGTTTTGTGTCTACACCATCCTTTAAAGTCCTATTATCATCTTTGATCATTTTACCTCTATATTTTATTATATTTTATCCCTTTAGGTTCCACTACCAAGTTCTTTTGCACTAATTTATTTTTCATTTTTTCATACATATATCTAATACTAAGATTCTATGTTGTGTAGTTATTATCCTTACATGATAAATGATCTAAAGTCCTAGTTAAGAAAAAATCTATTTAACTTTTACTTTTTCAACTTTTGAAGGTTATTAAGTGTTCTTCTCTTTTCTTAAAACAAGTATTCATTGTAATAAAATTATACGACATAGAAAAAAGTCTAAGACTATCTCCTCAGACTCATTTTTGTCTCCATAACCATATTCACCATGTGTTCTCTCATAACCTTTATAATACTATCCTTATCTTCCCAAAATTATTTCTTAAGGTTTTCTACTAAGCCTAATTGAGAAGCATAAACACTAATGACATTTATTATCACTTGATCTAAGACCATCTTGATCTTTTGATATCTACCATGCTATCTTTTAAATTTTTCTTCTCTAGCGTACCAAAGTTTACTGATTTTTCAATTTCTCTACCTTTTTTCCCCACTCACTTAATTTCTCGAAGGCATTTTAGATTAATTTTTCTTCTAAAACATTATAATGTCAAAGAAAAAATTTGTATTTTATAGCAAGTGTTTTTATATCTCATTTGTATTTTATAGTAAGCCTTCTTTATATTTCAAAATATAATGGTGGTTCACTTAAATATGATGATTCTTCATGTTTCCTGTCCTCCACTTCATGTGCAAGCAAATGCAATTGTAGGGTTAATGCTGTCTTTTTGTTCTAGTTGGGCCCATTGAAAGTGGGAGATGAAGACAAATAGAAGAAATTAAGGCTATTTTGGGACAAAGAGCTAAATTAAGCAATAGGGAATTCATTTATATATATATGACAACTCTTATTCAAGAGTGACTTTTGGTATAACTTGAGATTGACTTTTATCCTTTTTTTTTTTTTTAAGTAAAAGCTAGATGTTATATGTTTGGTAAACAAATTTTCTTATTTTACAAGTCAATTTTTATTTTTTAGTAAATTTTAAAAAGTTATAAATTTATAACTTTTAAAAAGATAAAATCTAGTTTTTTCTTAAATAAATTATTCAATTCCATTGTTATCCTCAAATTTTTTTTCCAAATATTAAAAAACTATTAATATATTAATTATATTTTCTAAAAATACATAATTATTTTAGTCATTTAAAATAATTTTAGACACCCTATAATTTTTTACCAAACACTTAAAGTTAACTTTTGCTTTCTAACAGCTTTTATTTTTTATTTTTTATGAAGGAGTCAAATATTTTAATATAATACCAAAAAACTCCTTTTCATCAATTTTTTTTTTTTAAAGATTCTTTCAAAAAGATATAAGGGACCAAACTAAATCTAAATAACCTAAACAAAAAAAATTTCGCATTCAATTAGATGGTATTTGAAAACATCTTCCGATCTTAAACTTGAATTTATATGAATTTAAATAAAATTTAATATAATTTTATATTTAAATTCAACATATAAATTTAAAGGTCAGAACAATTGCTTATTCACATTTCATTATGTTCTGGTTTCTTTATTTGGATTTTACTTCATTAATATTAATGTACCTCATTCACATAACTTCAAATTATCTATTTAATAAATATTCATTATTTTTAAATTGAAAAATATATTTATGACATTTTATGGTGGCGTTGATAGAGTTTTTTTTCCCGATTTATCATTTTTTTTAAAAAATATATTAAATAATACATTTTTTTAGGAAAATAATTCACGGAATGACTCTGACGTAATCTTACTACTCGAAGTAGTGAGGTTTAAACGAGATTTAAACAAATCTTGTTACTTTATGTAGCGAGATTTGTCACGTGTCATTTCAGAAATTATTTTTTCAAAAAAAATATTATTTAATATTTTAAAAAAATGATAAATTAGGAAATAAATTCTTCTACGTAATAAATCGGGAAATAAATTATTTTAATGTATTTTTTTTTAAAATGATTAATTGGAAAATAAATTCTTTTAATATATTTTGTAAAAAAAAAAAACGATAAATCATAAAATAAATTTATCATACAGAAGAATTTTTTTTTCGATTTATTACGCAGAAGAAATTATTTCCCGATTTATCATTTTAAAAAAAAATATATTAAAAAAAATTATTTCTCAATTTATTACGCAGAAGAATTTATTACAAAAAAAAATTTATTTTCTGATTTATCATTTTTTTAAAAATATATTAAATAATAATTTTTTTAAAAAATAATTTTCAGAATAACACGTGACAAATCTCGCTATTATAAAAGAATTTATTTCTCACGTTCATAACATTGAAAGGACAACGGGGCAGGGACGGAAGTACAAGGCCGTTCATCCTTGACCAGCGAGCTGCCGTTTGGTCTTTTGAACCGGTGTGCTTCAGACCGGATGACATCTCGTGGGCTGTCCGATATGATCCGACTTTGAAAGGTGTAATCTGTACACAGCGAGTATCAGGCTTTTTCATACGTATATGGGAGCATAGATATGGAGTAGAAAGAAACCAAATACTCGCTGCAAAAGACTGCCACCTGTTCGTCAGGGCATTTTGGCCATTGTATTCCCGTTTTAATACCAGGGGCAGTTAAACAACTGATTTGCTCGTCTTCCCATTTTCCCAAAACGCCCCTCCCACCGGACAGCTCACGCTTCAACTATTGTTTGTTCGAGTCCACTGTCCTCGCAGACCTTAACCCACTCTCTCGAACACGTTCTCCTCTCTCTTTCTCTCTCTCTCTCCCCTTGCGGATTCCAGACTAGGCATCTGAACAGCCTGGGAATCTGGACAGACTTCAATTCTCTCCCTCTCATATCGATCACATAAGGTTCTGTGGATCTGGATCGGCGGTGGGAGGAGCGGCTAGGCGGAGAGAGCTCGCGGGAGTCGGTGGTGGCAGCGATGACGGAATCGGCGTCTTCGCCAAAGGATCAGCAGAGCTCTTCTTCGAATTCCGGCGAGGTTTCGGTCGTAGTTGAGGGGGAGATAGCGGGCGGGAGTAGCAGTGGTGCTGAGTTGGATGGCAGTGTGGCGGCTGGTGGTCCAGTCTCCAATGGTGACAGTATCCGTAACTCCTCAGGTTGGTGGATTTGCCTATCTGTCTCAAGTACTTGCTTGGTTGCTGCGAAGACGCAGGAAAATAAATAGACTAGATATTTTTTTGTTTCTTTCATTGTTATTTAATTTGTCAGCAATTAAACAGCGATTGTATAATTCTGAAGTTGTTTTCCCCCCTTCACATTTTACCTTTATTCCGAAGTCGTTTAATTCCTTTGAGGGGGAGAAGGAGTGGAAAAGTAAATTTAATTACCATTTTTTATTTCCCCATGATTGAAATTATTCTATTTCTAGACTTGAATTTTTCGTTTAATTAACTAAAATTCCCTATATTTCTTACGAGCCAATTAGAATGTCGTGGAATAGTGCTGTTATGTAATGTACAGTTGCAGTGCAGTAAAAAGGGGCGTCTCTGTGGTACTTAGCTGTAAGGGCCGAAGGACACAAGGACGCCAAAAACTTATGTTTGATGATTTTGAAATGAGCTCCTTTTGCAATTTTCAGCTAGTGCTTTTGAGTTGGGAACTCACGTTTTTTCTATAATTGTTTGGAGCTGGATCTTATCCATCAACTCTCTTTTAATAAACAATTCCTCTGGCTATTTCACTGCATCTAACTACTCTTCATTTTTGTGTGATTCATTTGGGTCTCATGTATTTAGAATTAATCTCACCAAAAGAAAGTGTGTCCAGAAGTATTGGGAACTAGTATGAGATGAAAAAAAGAAAGAAAAGAAAACAGTGGAGAGTAAGGTTGCTGGTACCTTAAGTGATGCCTGTACTCTGCATAACTGACCTAGATTTGTCTATGCACACATTTAAGTATTTGACATTATTTAATGTCTTATTCACTAATTATTATTGGTGTAAATGGGTTTATTGCTACCATTTACATTTAGTGTGGGCAGCTAGCTTTGTTTAGTTTTTGGGAGCAATTCAATTACTTAGAATGATGCACAATGCAAAGTTCTTGGGCTTGGGCAGGGGCAGTTTATTAGTTGGGTTAGTTGCTAATGCTTTTATAGCATTAGAATTTTCAGTGGCACTGGTTCTAACAATTATGCATATACTTTTTGGAAGATTTAATTATATTATTTAATTTAAGGAATAAATTTTGTAAAGGTTTTGGATTCCCTTTAGACAAATCAATGTTGGTGTCTTTTTGTTGGCTTATCTGTAGGTTATGGATTTAAGATATGACCTTGTCAAGTGTAGGACGTAAAGTGGTATGCCTTCATTTATTGAAAAAAGGGGCAGTTTAACATTCCTTTGGAGTGTTGGCTAAAACCTTGAAAGGGAAAAATTAAATCCAAGTGGACTCCTTTGGCAAAGAAAGGGAAAATTCATGTACAATTTCCTGAAAATGTTTTTCTGTTCTTTATGGGCTTGTTATTCTCCTAAAAAGCGTCTTTGATGTCATCTCAATTTTGATTGATTATATCCATAGTAAAAATTTGCATGATATGCATTAATATTGATGAGGATGGGTGTACTTTTGTCACTTGGGTACTTCTAAAGGGTGAAATCATCTCAATTCTTATATCAAGACAATACTTTGGACTCCTTTAAAAAGGAAAATCATTAGCATAAGATCCCTATAATCTAGCCATTAGGAAAGAAAGAAAGTGCATTGATGATTGGGAAAAAAAAAAAAATATTGTCATGGTTTGATAATTATCCCAATTTAATCTACATTGGTTGGCTTCCATTTTGGGGTCCATATGTCTGTTACAATGGTAAACACGTTAGTTAGATTTAGAGTTTTTGACCACTCCACCTCTAATCTTCATGTATCAGGTTTATGGATGACACATCATTTGGAAGAAAATCGAGTTAGATTGTTATCGTAAGGTCTAACTGCTTGAGGTAGATTGTAAATTCTTGTATTTGGGGATGTGGCATCTGGGACCATGGTGCTATTTGTTTAGTGGATTTGGATACTACCTTTTTTTTTTTTTGATCAGCAAAAACAAAATTCATTAAAAGGCACCTAGGGGTGCACTTAAATACAAAAGAAAAAAAAAAAAAAAAGCCAAAAGGAAAGGCTCACTTGTGATCCAATGAGTCTTAAGGAGTCAAGAATTATGCAAGTGTTTGTGAGTGTCTAACATGTACAATACACTAAACCAACTAACTAGTTAGGGTGGTAAGCCATCCATATTTGAGAATTGTGAGAGACGTGGTTGATCCATCGAGAGCTCATATGTTTCTCTCTCCACACAATCCAACAGATGGTAAGAGGATATAGTTGCTTGTTCCATTTTTGTTCACCTCAAAGGGAGACACTTGGTGAGAAGGGGAATGACCATGTTGCGATAGGCCACATGGCAATAGGTTAGGAGAAAGTCATTTAGGGGTTGAGGATCAAGGTAACAAGTCACCCTTATTGAAGGAAATGACGTGATAGTATTTTGATGATGCCATGGGTGAAAGGATTTAGGAACTTCGCCTAGACATTGCCTGCGCTACTTGACACATCGTTAGTGCCATTGGCCGAAAGAGAGAGCTAGTCAAATAAGGTCAAATGCTAACTGTCATGAAGATTATAGGATGTGAGACATAATCACGCCTAAAATCAAATTCAAGCAAGTCATTTGTAGATCTAAGAGGATTCCAAATGATTAAGATAATGATCAAAGTTGTGAGACAGGCTTTAGATGCTGTATTTCTAGGGTTGGAAGGCATAGTTAGTTGAATTCATATTGTAGAGGCTCTTTGGCACCATCATAATCAATATACAAAATTTTATTTTCCTATCTCCTAATCTTGATGTTATCTCTCTCTCTCTCTCTCTCCCCCCTCCCTTCTTTCTATCCCTCCTATTCTAAAGGAAAACGAGTGGGCCTCTCAAATAAGGGTACCTGCCCTTTTGACATGGGTGGATGAAGTTCCCATTTTCATGTTTTTTTTAACCTTGTAAAATGAGTATATTTTTGTTATAAACACCTTTTTGGCATGCTTAATAAGAGGACTAAGCCACTGGCAGAAGTGTAGGGAAAAGTGTCGATGATTGCAGAGATGTGAGAGTTTAAGATCATGTGGCATGTGGTTATGACGTGCAGGCGGCTGGGTTTGACTCTGTTGTTCAAATTGTGCTAGTGCGGCTATTGCCACTGCTACAAGTGACCACTAGGCTGACCAGTACTGATTTGAGAGCCATTAGTACCACAAGAGAATTGTCAAGCAGCATCTCAAAACTTGTTGGAGGTGTTGATGGGAAATGAAACCAATAATTGAAGATTTGTAGGCAGATGTGATATCCTAGCTTGAAAATATGTCGAGAGATATGTAACATATGTTTGGAGATATGGGCTGTAAAGAATAGATGCTTGTGAGTTGTGAAAGCGAAAATGAGTACTCGCCTAGAGTTAAGTATGGTCATGTTACCACTTACCATCACCTAGAGATCAGGGGATGAGCTAGAGTTGTCATTAGCCGTGCAACGTCGTTGGCCTACATCAACTTCTATTACTTTATGTGGTCACCCAAGAGGAGTAATTCCTGAATTACCTCAATCATGTAGGCCATGAGTGGGCTCATCATTAGGGCAATATCCTAGGACTAGGGCTCTTGAGGGTTGCATGTTATTAATTGTGCAACATCGCCAGCTCTATTACTTCAAGTGCTTGCCCAAGAGGAGTAATTCTTGACTTGCCTCAGGTAACTAGGCAATGAGTGGGCTCACTTTTAGGGTGATATCCTAGGACTTGGGCTTTAGAGAGTTGCCTTCTTTGGCTTCACCTAGGGCCAAAACCAATAGAATGAGGCCATGGCTGAGCAACAGGACATGTGATGGGCGCAAGGCAATTAACATCCAACTTGTATCCTTGCACCAACTAGTGAGCCCACTACACAAGGACCATATGATATATCCAATGGACATAGAGGCTCAGCTTAATAGAAAGTTATATCCTCAATGGGTTGATCAAGTGCATCCATTTCCAAGGGGCTACAAAGTCCTCGTCTCAGGTCAGGTCAATTAATCAACCATTGAACATGTGGTCACATTCTCAGTTTTGAGGTTGTGGCTTCAAACTTATTGATGAGTCAGCCTTTAGATGGTATTCTCAGCCACCTAGCATGGTATGGGGAAGATGGGCAGACTTTACATAGCATTTTAGGCCACCTGGTGTGGACGGGAGAAGCGGGACGCCAAAAGGTTTGAGAGAGTACTCTGGATGAAGGTGAGTCGTCATCCTTTAGAGCTCTTCCAACTAGCAATTTTTTTTCATAAATCTCTCCATTATGGTTTCTCAAACTCTTCTATCTTTAAACTTGGTTATGAGAGGAATGATTCAAAGGAAAGACCTAGCCGACAGCCCAAAATTCCTTCTAGAAAAGTTTCATTGATCCCCTCACCCATGGGAAAAAGGCTCACTTTTTTTTACCAACATTGAATTCCAATCCTGAAATTACTTCAAAACAGAGAAGCATACATCTTAAATTAAGAACTTGTCGAGTTTTTGACTCACAAAATATTATGTTGTCCTCTGAAAACTTAAGACCAGAAACCTCCATTTCCCTAATGTTTCTCCAACTCTAAGCCCTTAAAAAAGTTCTGCCCTGTGGATTTTGCAGTAAAAGACTCTAGTCTTCCACAACCATGATAAATAACAAAAAAGAAAGGGGATCACTTTGCCGCGAGCCTTATGGGAGAGGAGGAAACCCGAGGGGCAGCTGTTGATGAGAACGGAGGAGGGCAGCATCATGATACATTGCTGGATCTGTTTGCACCATAAATCCCTGAAAGACATTTTTAAGAATGTATAGAAGAAGGTCCCAAAAAACATGATCAAAGGCATACTCTGTTTGCCTCCAACAAAGACATGTTGGTGCTGGCCAATAACTTCTGGAATCCCTCTTTTGAGTCTCAAAGCGAGCACCTTGGATTAAATTTTGTAGATTTTTCCTTTAGTTCCATGCCTTTTTAGGGATCAAGGCAATAAAAGTTAAATTTATGCCGTTGACCTGATTTGTGAAAATCCTGAAAAATTTTGTCATGTTTGAGAGTATCTCAATTTGCTTGAAAGAAGGCTATTGTAAAGCTGTGAAGGCTTGGGGCTTTGTCACCAATACCCTTTGTAAGGGCTTGGTGAGTTTCTTCCTCGCTTAAAGGGCTTTCAAGTCACTGGGCAGTTGACTAATTTAACTTGCTGAAGGTGATGCCATGGTTTGGAATGGAGAATTCATGTAGAAATCACAGATACCTCTCTTAATGGTCCCTTCCTCCTCCAAGAGATCTGCCCATCAATTTCAACTCCACTCAAGGCATTAGACCTTCTGCAGACATTTGCTGTTTGGTGGAAAAACTTGGTGTTCCAGTCTTCCTCTTTTAGCCATAAGGCACTAGATTTTTGTCTGCAAGCTGTCTCTTCTATATTAATGGCCTTGGACTTCTCTCTTGCAAGAAGTTGTCTTCTTGTTTTGTCGTTCATAGTGAGGCCTTGGGTTATCTCCTTATTGTTAAGCACCTTAAGGTTTCTTAGGATAGAATCTTTTTTCAAGTGGATATGTCCCAACTCCCAAGTTATTTGAAATTCATGATATTATATAGTGGGAACATATATGGAATATTAAATGACTGATTTAATTTTAAGTAGGGGCATTACTGCAAGTCTGCAATCTCTCACTATTTCTAGTACAAATATTGCAGAGGAGAGAGAAGTTTTTTCTCTCCTGTATTCCAAGATTAGTACAATGATAGAATAACGCCCTTGCCGTTAAGTAATGAAACATTATTGTGATCTCTTTCTGTTAGAATTTGTGTATTCCCAAGAGGGGGGGTGAATTGGAATTTTAAAATTTATCACCTAGGTTGAACTGGATAAATAGCAGTATATACACAACCTAGGGTATGCCTATTCAATTTCCAAATGCGTAGATAAGTATAATGTGAAATTTAAGTCATACGCATCATTCACCCATAACATACATGTGCGGTAAATATAAAGTGCGAAAATATAAATGAACACACGATATGTTATCGGGGTTCGGCCAACCGCGCCTACGTCCCCGCCTCAAGCTCGCAAGCTAGAGGATTCCACTAATAGCTCACTTAAGGGTGGAGCGGCACCGTTTACAACCAGGTCAAATTAACACAGGGCTGACCTCAACCTTAACCAGGTCAAATTAACACAGGGCTGACCTCAACCTACACGCCTTAACAGGACGACGCACCTAGCTTTCCTAACCGGGTCTAAGCCAATCCGGGACTATTCCAGGGCTAGTCTCCCTCTTCAGGCCCGTGCCTGGAAATACAATCAAAGTGTATTACAATGAACTGGTACAGTGATTGTGCTTTTAAGTAAAGCAGATATGTACCCAAATTCGCACAATAATATACACCACAAATATGAAATAATTTGTAAGCTCAATGTGGTCAATATGGTTCAACTCTCAAAGTATATTCTATCAGTGTAATGTGTACGTGAGAGTGTCGAACTAACAGTCTTTGTATCACAAGATATGTTCAATAAATAGGTTCACACAAAGATGTCAAGTCTTGTATATTTCGATCATTTAGATATTTCAAGCATGTAAGTATTAAACGATGTATATGCTTGATTTGCAAAAGACGTGTAATCTTTGTATTCAGCAAATGATATATGAGTGAAAGAATGTTGCAACAAAGATCACAATCACACATGCAAATATCTCTTCAAAGTATTTTGCAACATAAAAGTACAATAGATATTTGAAGGTGTTTTGAAAAGTTTTTGCAGACAAAAGCAAATACACTCTTCTCAAGATCTTGCAATGAAGGTGCAAGCTTAGAAGATCTAACAAGGTCTTCTTAGGAAATGCTTTATTAGCAAAAGCCTCCTAAGAATCCTAAGGTTTGGCTCTCAAGAAAATCAAACGAGTAACACAAGGAGAGCAAACCTATTAAGCAAAACACTCAATCAACTTACAAAATATGTAGGCAATGCTAGAAGGCAAGTATGAGTGGTTTGAGTAATAAAATGAGTATTATAGGGTTTTGGTTTTTCAAAGAATTTTTCCCTAATCAAGGTGGCTAATCACCCTTTGATCTTTGCAAATGAAGACATATATATAGGCAAGGGAGAAAATATGACCGTTGGGGACCTATAGGGTATTATTAGAAAAGTTTAATGGAGTTTAATGCATTTTAACCCTGTTTAGAAAAATATTAACCACGGTAAAAATGGGAACAACCCGAGAGGTCCGGTCGACCAAAAGTAGCTCGGTCGACCGGGACTCAAGTAGCTCGGTCGACCGGGGGCATTTTGAACTAAGGGATCGGTCGACCGGGCAGGGGCGATTTTTCAATATTCCGAGGTTCGGTCGACCGGACACTTTTTGAACTACATGGCTCGGTCGACCGGAAAGGGAAATTTCCCAAACTTCCGAGGTTCGGTCGACCGGGGGACTTTTGAACTGAAATGCTCGGTCGACCAGACCGCTGGGAATTCTCCCAAGACCCTTCGGTCGACCAGGTAGTTGGAGTACAAGAGTGGTCGGTTGACCGGGAGGTCAAACGGTTGACTCCCAGGTGGTTCGGTCGACCGAGGTCAAATGAGCTATAAGGGCTCGGTCGACCGGGCCAGGGTCAAATAGTTGACCCGGACCGGTTTCGGTCGACCGGACCAATTTGAACTGAAATGGTCGGTCGACCGAAGGTGCACAAAGTGTGCAATTCGGTCCCAAATTGACCCAAATAAGTCTATTTCAAGTGCCTAATAAACATATGTGCATATGTGTGTGTCCTAAGGTCACTTGGGGTCTAATTTGAAATCACCGAAAAAGTCCGGTGTCGGTCGACCGAAGGTCGACCGAGGGTTCACCCTAAGGTCTTTCTATGGTTCGGTTTGAGCTTACAGATTAAATCATGCATGTGATGTGTGTGTGAGCTTATTACAACCCGAATGCCCTAATTACTATTATAGACATTTCCTACTTAAATATTGAAGACCCGAATATAAATTACAACAAATCAATTATATCAAGGGTCTTCAAGGTCTTCGTTTTCCTCCGGGTCTCCGAGTGCCATCATAGGATACTGCCAAGATAAACCTACACATCAACTTGACAATCATTAAATACTTGAGTATTTGTCATAATCAAAACAGGGTGTAACACGTAAGGTCAACACTTTCTCTCCCCCCCTCCCTTGTCCCTTTCACACACACGCGCACGTTGATGGCCTTTCCTACTTCATTTCTTTTCCTCCTACCAGTTTCTTTTGTGGTGATCATCATCAGACAATAGGAAAAGAAGTCTTGAGTCAAACTAGAATTAGTTTCTGAGGCCAGCAACCACAAGTGCTTATGTCAGCACTGTGGGTTGGAAGCGTGATCTCTGCTCCAGTGTGGGCCACTGCCTCTTGCTGAGTGTGGGTATGCCACCTTTTCTAGCCTTTGAAGTCTAACAAGGCCAAAAAACATTGTTTCCTGAGGTAGTTTTTGAGGTGCCTGTTTTGTGACTCTGTCTCTGCTGTTGTTGGCTGCTGTATGGATTTCTTGGTTGTCACATTGGCATTTTGTTTGGTGTGATGAAATTTTCTCTACTGTTACACCTGGCTTAGTTGCTGCCTGCAATGTTCTGCTGCTGTTTCATGGAAAAAATTTGCTGTTTGCAGTGCACTGTTTGCTATTTAAAGCTAAAGTATGGCCTGTTGTGCTTTCTCTTGGCCTGTTTCTGATATGTTCATAGAAACTATGATAGCAGACCACATTTTCGGGCTTTTAAACAGTTCTATATAAGGTGCAGGTTTAAGAAATTAGAGATTATATATAAGTTTGGAGATATCAGCTTATTTCAGAGATTCTTGGTTATTTTGCAGTTATGTTATAACTTTATTTTATTTTATTTTATTGTTTTGAGGTTATTTGGTAGTTTTTTTGATAGTTTTATCTTTAGAATTTCTTAGTTACCTATAAGTGTAGGCTTATGATGTAGGAGGCTTTAATTTTTGGATGATTAATTGAGTCTATGTTTATTCTCTCTCTCTCTCTCTCTCTCTCTCTCACGGATTTGAGGCATGGAAACAGCCTCTTGCAAAAATATAAGGTAAGGCTGCATACTATAGACCCATTGTGGTCCGCCCCTTCCCCAGACCCCGCATACGCGGGAGCTTTGTGCACTGGGCTGCCTTTTTTTCCTTTCCTTTCCTCTCTCTCTCTCTCTCCCCATTTCTCTTCTCCACCATCTGCACTGATATCAGCATCATCCTGGCCTTTCAATTGTTGGCTGCTGCGCACAGCCAACAGTCCTGCATATGGATCCCCCAGAAAACAAAACCCCCACCTTTTTATCCTTCAGCAGAACCCCTAGAAAACAGCTACAAAATTGGACAATTGTCGTTGGGACAGGAAGACAGAGTGGCAGAAGCATCAATAAAGAAAATCATTCCTGCCAGTCTGAAATCCAAAGGAAGTTCCGGGAACAACTGAAAAATAAAAAGGGGAAAAAACTGTTGTGAGTACTGCTGCTGCAGCAGAATTCTTACTGGAAAATAAGGTTTATTTGAGAAATCAGTCATTATTTAGCTCATTATGACCTGCACCAGAATTTTTACTGAGAACCATTGTCAAATCTCTCATCATCGAACTCATCTACCTTTGCTTGAAGCGCTCTGATCATTATAGTGCCATTCCCTTGACATCATTCAGGCACTGTAATCACCGATTAATGGCGGCACCCAGTTGTGTAGCCCCATCATCAGAGCTCTAATTTTCAATTTCAGTTCTGTTGATGAGAGAATAGTTCTCTCTGTGAGGGAGAGAACCCCGATCTCTGTAACAATCATCTTAAATTCTTAACCAACGCATTTTGCTGGAGACAAGGAGATTTTGACTAGGGAGTAGAAATTGACTGCAACTCCACTTAGGAGAGACATTTTGACTGCCATTGTGATTTTACTGTATTTTAAGGGAAATTTGGTCTGTTCATGATAAATTGAAGATCTACTCTGAGATCTTGAAGAAAACAGAAGAGAAATTGCATCTGCTGTCTAAGATACTGTTTGCTGCAATATTTTTCAGAATCCAGAATAGAAATAGATCTGCTAGCACATTTTGAGATTTCTACTTCGATATTTTGGAATCTATATGCGAGAAATTCGATTTTCCTGTGAGAAATTTGATGGAGCTCTGGGAATAACAGAACGGACTAATCTAGTTTGGTAGCAAGCTTGTAGGCCCTTGCTAAGGTAGAATTCCTTCATTTTGGAACTTGCTTAGCATTTGTTTGATTGGGTAAATTAGGAAATCTGCATGGTGCAACTTTTCTTGACTTCATTTTATTATTAGTTTCTGGAATCTCCTCTGAATTTGAGAGTTAGCAGGATTGATTTTGTTTTTGGTTTTTTTTTTTGTTTTGTTTTGTTTTTTTTGTTTTTTCTGTTTCCTGTAGCTTGAACTTGGATTTAAGGGGCCTTTTGTGGGGATGAAGGCTTGGGATGAAAGGTTGTCTGGATGTCTGCAGAATTGGTTTGCTCTGATCCCCATTGATATATGACAGGTAGGACGAGAGAGATGAAAGAAAAAGAAGAGAGGGAAATAGGTGAAGAAATGGTGGAGAGAGAAGGGGAGGCAGAAGAAGAAAAATAAGTCAATGTTCAAAGGTTAGTTATCCTGTACATCATAAATCTATATTTATATTTATTGGAAACTAAGAAACCATAAAAATAAAACAATAAAACATTACAAAATAACCGCAAAATAGTACAAAATTATAAAATAACCCTGAACTAATTGAATATAGAAATTAAAACCCTAAAATAGTCGAAGTTCTTGAAATTAGCTAATGTCCCAAACTATATAAAATAACCAACTTAAACTTACTCATTTTATAAAATGCTAAAGAAGTGGCACAAATGGTTCTTTGTCACCTATTCAAAAGAGGATTATATGGAGCAACCACGTGGGTTTGTTGGTTAGGGGGAGTTAGGGTTGGTGTATTGATTGAAGAAATATTTATTTGGTCTCAAGCAGTCTGCTAGAGCTTGGTTTGCTAGATTTAGTGATGCTGTGATGTCATTTTCTCTTCAACATTGTGGAGTAGACCCCTTGATGTTCTATCGGTATTCTATGATGCATAAAATTTTGTAGATTTCTTTGTTGTTATATTTGTGATCTAGATCATGGGATTGTATGGTCCTACTTTACCAAAAACAATCTTGATCCTACTTAGAATGGCAAACTGGTAGGATCGAAGTAGAATACACTTATATTTTTAAATTCATTGCTAAATGACTTGTCTTATAGGCTTGGTTTTTGTGTGGTGTAACTTAAATATGAAATGGATTACTTAGGAAGTGATTTGTTTTATATTATCAAAATTATGACTCCAAAATTTTATTTTTGATTCATTGGCGATTATTAAGTCTTGCAAACTTTAAAACATTAAGAATGAAGTAATGGTAATGATGGTGATGATTTTAATTATGGGCTGGATAAAGCTCTTGACGATGGTCTTAGTTATACTAATGAGATAAATAGTGGCTTGGATGCTTACATTATGATAGAATCTAGCTTGATAGATTAGTTTTTGTTTGCTAGGACCTTTTTTATAAGAAAAAAATGGTTTTCATGTTGTCTTGTTAAAAAGAAAAGATGTTTTTGCATTTTTTACAAATTTTTTTTATTTCTTTTTCATTATAAGCCAATTTGATTTAGTTTGGAATGCAACAACACTTCATCCTCAGTTATTTTTTTTGGGTAATATGGGGCTTTATCAGAGGGCTACTTGTATTTTTTTAACTCTTCAACACTTACTAGCAATTTTTGTAGGTTTATATTATAGATATTTATGAAAAAACAACATAAAATGCCTTTCTCATATTTATTTGTAGCCTATCATGTGGGTGGATCCTATATAGAGGTGTAGTTCACACACAGAGGTGTGGACCACTGACACAAGGGCGTTAGGTCAGACAAGAGATCCTAGCATGGCCCCACATTGAATGTGTACTAGGGAGATTTTGTCCATAAAAAGATGGTTTAGGCTTCAACCTTGTGAGGAACCTTTTAGAGGGCAAAACCGTGCGGCTAGTGGGCCAAAGCGGACAACACCTAAACAGAGTTGGGGCGAAATCATTACTGATCTTGCTCACCATCCTAGTGAATACTACCTAGGATCCCTATAACCTTGGTTGATTTGTGACTTTAGAAGATTATAATGGAGGAATAGATTTATAAGAATTTTTATAATGCAAGTTTTGAACTAAGCATTCAGGTCAACTATGGTATTTTTTGGGTATTTAGGTTGTGAGTTTTCAATGGGGCTTTATCTTGAATATATGTTCTTGACTTATTGTGTGAGAGAGGGATGCTAAGGGATCTAATCGTATAAACACTCCTATGGATCCTAACACTAAACTTATAGTAGATCTGAGAGAGTTGGTGGCTGATCTTGGATGGTATACATGATTGGCTGTGAGGTTGAACTATTTAACTGTTTCTAGACATTGCCTATGTTGTGTGTTAAGTCAATTCAGGAAGGTTCCACAAGCTATGTGCACATTCTAAGGTATCTTAATGGTGCATTAATCGTGGATATATTCATATTGAGGGATTAGATGGATGCTGATTGGGTTGGTTCTCCATCTAGTTGGAGGTCAACCATAGAATAATGTGTATTTGTGGGAGGCAACCTTGTGTTTGGGAAGGCAAGAAGAAAATTTTTTTTGCTAGATATTGTGTTTGTGTTCGAGCATAAGAGCCATGGAGCATAATACTCGTGAGTTGGTTTTTGTTGAAGCATATGTCAAAAGAGATAGGGTGTAAATACTCACATTATATGAGATTGATGTGGGATAACCTTGTAGCTATTCATGTATCTCACCCAATGTTCCATGAGAGGAAGAACATGTTGAAATTGATTGTCACTTTGTTTCAGGAAAAAAAATTCATGCACAACTTGATTCTTACAACTTATGTCAAACTTGAGGATCTATCAGATGCTTTATTCACTAATTTTCTTTTCTCTTCGCGCGTTGGTGGGGAGAGGGGAGTGGGGAAGGTTGGTCTGGAGGCAATTATATTTCTAACAAGTTGGGCATATATGATCTAGAAAGCACCGATACCAACACGAGACATGGATATGATGTGATATTGACATGGTGATGTGACAATTTCAAAAAAAATGAGAATATGACACGACAGGGATATATTAATTAATTAATATTAAAAAATAAATATTTAGGCATGTTTTTTTAGATGACAAATATTGTGGTAATTTTGATTTGAAATTATAAGCACCATTCATGCAAAATTACCAATTATACATTTTGCAAACTACACTTATACAACTGTCAACCATTCATATTATAGCATATTGGTCCAACTAGGACTATGCAAATGGTCTCTATGGTGAATTTGGTGAATTAACTGAATTCACTGAAAGTGTTTGGTTAATCATACCCCTTAACCAAACCGAATAAAAGATTGTTACCGAACATTGCCTGATTGTTCTTCAGTTAATTTCAGTTAACCAAAATTAGCTGAAATTAACCAAAGGAATTCCCTCTCCTGCTGAAATTCTCATTTCCCACAAACTGCGTAATGTTTCACATCAAATAAACTGCCCCATTCATGATTAATGATACATGCAGTAAATTAGTTTTGTGAGGGAAATAAGTAAATAACCACTGAGAATTGATTGATTCAATCCATACAGAGGTGGCAAAAGAGAAAACTTTACCTTCAGATGACTAGTGAATCAGTGATGGTGGGTGGCAACCAAGCTGCATGGTGATGCAATGAGGTGGCGACTGGAAAGCATGGTGACGTGGCGAGGCCGAGACTCAAAATTGAAGGGAATAGGGCTGGAGGCTGGAGGCCTGGAGCCGCTAAAGCCCGAAGAAGACTGGAAGTGGAGTGGGGAGGCTGAGACTCGACGATGAGAGGGAATAGGGTGACTGGAGTTTGGAGTTAGAGTTTTTCTCTTCTGATGTCTGAGAATCTGAGCTCTGATTTGGAAACCTGAGACTCGAGAGGGAATTGGTCGGCAGCCATGGTGGATTTCGGTGACAGTTTGCCAGCAACATGGATGCATTGTGCTGAAGGAGAGGGGCGCGCTGATTGAGCAGGCCGAGAGGGGGGGGAATAGGGATTAGGGAGTTTCCTGTTTTAGCCTATTTTGGATTTTGGCAAACTACAGGACAGTACACAAACAGTACACATATATTAATATATAATATATGTTATTTGGTCGATTAATTAGGTTAACTGAGCATAATTTTCTAAAACTAAACCGAACCGCCCTAACTCCAAATATTCAGCTAACCATTTTAACCGAACTATTTTATTTCAGTCGATGAATTTGGTTTTCATTGAATTCTGCTCAGTCCTTGGTCCAAAAATAAAATAACAATTTGAAGGCATGGTTGATTGTGGGCAATGGGCATGGTTCATCAAGGAATTTTAGAAAAAAAAAAAAAAAAAAAAATCAACAAAGAGTTGCAAACCAGTGGTGGCTTTAGAGAGAGGAGGGGATTCTGGGGGCTGGGTGGTCTACGATGCTCTATGAGGCTGTTGTGGTGGTGCTAGGGCTCCAAAATCCAACAACTCCAATGTCAAAAACCTCTTGACTCTGAAGTCTCTGGACTTCTCTTCAAAATTTTTTTTGGGTTTTCTTAACAAAATTAAAGGGGCAACAAAAAGCAGTGTTTCAGTGCAAGAAGTTTCCTGAAGGTGTCCTCACCATGTCAGGAAGTGTCTCAGCCATGTTCAAAAATAAAAGTAAATTAATTAATTTCTGACACGTGTTGGAGAGTATTGAAAAGGTGTTGGTATCTGACATGATTCGGACATCGTCAGGCTTCTAGAACTGTAGGTGTTTCCAGCATGTGAGGTCCTGGATCTTCTTTGGTTAGTTCATCACATTTGTGCTAGATACTGGCTTTTAAACATGACTTGAGAAAATTACGACTGTTTTTGATGGTATTATTTGTGGTGTCAGAAGCATGTTCATATCATTTGGGGTTTTAAAGATTTTTGGGCAAGTAGTTATTATTATTATTATTATTATTATTATTATTATTATTATTTTCAGTTTTTCCCTTATTTTTGCAGCATTTATAGTAGTATTTTATTAGCTAATAATCTAGTAGATTCTAGGGTTTTATTCTAGGATTTTATTTGATGGTAAAGAAGTGTCCTAGCAATAGGTTTCCTTAATTTATTTGCTTGATTTACATGCATATGAGGCCCTATAAATATGTGATTGTGATAGTTTTTTTTATAATAAATATTAGAGCTGAATTATGAATTGAATTTTTTCAAGTATTGAGGTTTATCCAAGGTCTTAAATTTCGATTTCGACTCAAATTTCAAAGCTCCAAAAGTACTCAAATTTCGACGGAAATTTTGATTTCGATGTCAATTTCGATTTCGATTTGAAAAAGTAACAGAATTTAGTAATAAAGCATGGAATTCTTTGTGAAGCTTTAGAAATGGTTAACAAACATAATAATATAAGTTTTAGGACTAATATATTACAAATTAAATACATCTATGTTTTGTATGAGGTGGAAAAGTTGTAAAATAGTATGTGTATCAAATATATTTAAGATAATGTACATTAAACATATTCTGTTAATACAAATGAAATTCATAAATCATTTAAATATTATTTATTATACAAATAATGATAATTTAGACATGAATGGTTAAATAAAATGTTACTGTAAGTTTATTTTTTCATATAATTTCAAAAGCACTTGTAATAATCTTTTGTTCCGACAAAATAAATAAAATAAATAAAGATAGAATTTCACTTCACTCCTAAATTTCTCATTTGAATTCTAAGGAAATTTTATTGTATAGTTAAAATATCAGCAAGTTTCGCTAAAATTTCGAGATTTTGATAAATTTCGGATGATTCATTGAGATTTCGACAGAAATTATGCAAGACGGAAATCAAATGCCATTTCGATTTTGAGGGTGACGAAAATCGGAAATTTTGACAATTTCGTGGAAATTTAAGACTATGGGTTTATCCCATTGTGTGAGGTTGTGGGTCCCTACACCATCTTCTTTGGATAGTTCATCAAAGTTGTTGTGGTGTACTGTAGTGGACATAGCCGTAACAAATTGCGTAATGGTAGTGATACTGTGTTTGCGAATTCATTTTTTCCATGAGCGAATTCATAAAGAACATATATATTCACATGTTTTTACCCCCAAAACTTGAATGCTGATGTCTTAAAATGATTTCTACTAAATTTTAACCTGGGATAATTGCACTTTCCAATATGGTAGTTTGGCCAATTGTCATGTTGCCTCTCTGGTATTAAAAGTTGAACTTAAATTGCCCTTGGTCAAGCACCATTTAGAGCTGCTAGGTCTCATCTTCCACATGCATATTACTTCAAAAAGAGCTTACAACTTAGTACACTTGCAACTTACCCCCTTAAGTTTTGGTCCAATTCCACTTTTCACCTATCATTTTAAAGGTGGTATCTGATCCACATGCATGTAATTATTTGAATATGCAAGTGGATAACAGGACTTTAGTGGTTTTTGGAGCAGACCTCAAGTAGGTTAGTTGCAACTTCTAAAATCACAGCAGGAAAAAGTGGAATTGGACCAAACTGTACATGGTTAAAGTGTAATTATTGCTTTAATCAATCTATGTAAAACTATTACTATTATTAAATATTTTATTAGATTCTTAGTCAAGAAAGCCTTGTATATTTAAACTTTTGACTGCTTTATCGATTATAAGTATTATCAATGCAACATAAAATTTAGTATGTTCATAGTTTCATACAAGCAAATAAAACATATTATTAATCAATTCGTTGCTACTAAATAAGCACAATTAATAACATAGAAAGCTTAATTAAAATAACTTTACCATTAACAAATAGCTCGTTATGTTTTGAGGTGAAAAAAAAACTGAATTTGCTTGAGGATTAGTTATCATTGGAAAGCAAACCCAATTTTGAAGTAAATTAAGCCTTTCAAAAACTAAATATGGAAATTAGAAAAATTAAATTTAATTAAATTAAAAAATCAAGTTCCTAATCTTTGATTCTTTAGTGTGGGAAAAAGAGTTAAAAATGCAAAAATTGGGGCTTCAAACCCCATTTTATGCATTCACAGCCACTTCTCTCATGACAACCTGCAAAAGGCTGTTATAGTGGTGTAAAAGTAATGGCCATTATGGTAGTACAACAGACTGTAATGGTAATTATGGATCTGATGAGAAAAAGTTCCTGATGGTTTTGGAGGCAGCATGACATTGCATAATGGCTGTTATGGCAGTCACCAATTTTAAATTGTTCTCTAGAATCAATTTTTTTTTTTAAACTTTGATTTGCTGAGAAATTTATTTTATTTTTATCTTATTACCTTTTGCTTTTTCTTTTCATTCTTCTAACACAATTGCTGCAAATTTGAGTCCATTCAACTATTGTTGCTTGGAGCCATGGTCTTAAATTTCCATGAAATTGTCGAAATTTTCTTCGTAATTTCTGATTTCCGTCACCCTCGGAATTGAAATGGCAGTCGATTTCCATCTTGCATTATTTCCATTGAAATCAACGAATCATCCTGAAATTTATCGAAATCTCGAAATTTCAGTGAAACTTGTTGAATTTTTAACTATACAATGAAATATCCTTGGAATTCAAATAAGAGATTTAGGAGTGAAGTGAAATTTCTCTCAATTTATTTTAATCGAAACAAAATATTATTACAAATGCATTTGAAATTATATGAAAAAATAAACTTACAGCAACATTTTATTTAACCATTATTGTCTAAATTATCATTATTTGTATAATAAATAATATTTAAATGATTTATGAATTTCATTTGTATTAGCTGAATATGTATGTTGTAGATTATCTTACAAATATGTTTGATACATATACTATATTACAACTTTTCCACCTCATACACAACATTGATGTATTTAACTTGTAATATATTAAAACTAAAACTTACATTATTATGTTTGTTAACCATTTCTAAAGTTTTGTTGTACAAATTAATGCACAACAGAAACAAACCCGGATTGTGTAATGCAGCAACTAACGATGAACATTACGAAAAATACAATTACACATATAATAAAGAAAGCAAATAAACAATGACACAATAATTAACGTGGTTCGACAATGTGTCTACGTCCACAAGAGCAAGCTGCGGCTGAAATTCACTATCAATCAAAATCAGGGTTACAACATCATATATATGCTAACCTTACATGTACAAAGGGATTAGGAAGTTCCCCAAATACCCCTGTATCAATCCTCGGAGGATTTGCCTTAGAATCCCCTAACCTATTGATCTTCCCAATTCAAAATTCAAAACCAGGGCCAAACAAAATCGTCGACGGTTTCAGACAAAACATCGACGGTTTCTTCCTTAGGTTAAACCATCGATGCAATCGTCGATCAGACCATTGACTGTTTCTTCATATAGCCCAGCTTCCTTATTTTTCCGCTGCATGCTTTCTCCGTATATGTGTTCCACTCAATATGAACCACATATTACAACAATGACCTTGGCAAATATTCACTCCTTGGGAGAAATACGAAAACATAACCCGTAGCTCCACTTGGGACGATAGGTTGGGATGCCTCCTATCTAGCAATTGGAGACGTTGATGAAGTCCAAGCAATGCTTGTACTTGTCTGTGGTAATAGGCTTTGTCAACATATTTGCTGCATTCTCAGAAGTGTGAACTTTCTCAAGCAATAGTTCACTAGAAGCCAACAATTCCCTGATCTTGTGAAACCTAACATCTATGTGCTTGGTCCTCGCATGATACACCTGATTCTTTGCCAAATAAATGGCACTCTGACTATCACAATGCAGCTGAACTCCACCTTGCTGAAGACTCAACTCCTTGACCAATCCTGTAAGCCACTACGCTTCCTTGGCAGTCTCAGCCATTGCCATATACTCCGATTCAGTAGTAGATAGTGCAACTAAAGACTGAACCGTGGACCTCCAACAAATAGGCCCTCCCACAAGGGTGAATACATACCCTGTGGTAGACCTTTTGTCATCCAAGTCCCCTACATAGTCTGCATCCACATATCCTACCGCTGAAGGATCACTCTATTGTTTGTTGAACATAATGCCATAATTTGTAGTACTCTTCAAGCATTTGAAAATCCACTTGACTGCATCCCAGTGCCGTCAACCTAGATTTGAAAGAAACTTGCTCACCACACTGACAACTTGTGCCATATCCAGCCCTGTACAAACCATAGCATACATCAAACACCTCACTACACTGACATATGGGACCTTTGACATGTCATGAACTTCATCATCTAACTTCGAGCACTGGGCGGCAGACAATCTAAAATAATTCGCCAACGGTGTACTTACTAGTTTTGCATTATCCATGCTAAACCTCTTCAACACCCTCTCAACATAGCCACGCTGTGATAACCACAATCTCCTGCAAGCTCTATCCTTGTGAATCTCCATCCCAAGAATCTTCTTAGCCGCACCCAAATCCTTCATGTCAAATTATTTGCTTAATAGGGTTTTCGACTTGTTGACCTCAGTCAAACTTTTTGCAGCAATTAACATGTTATCCACATAAAGCAACAAAAAAATGAATGAACCATCATCAACACTCTTCACATAAACGCAGCACCATCATCAACACTCTTCACATAAACGCAGCAATCATACTCACATCTCCTGTAGCCAACCTGGATCATGTAGGAGTCAAACCGCTTGTACCACTACCTCGGAGACTACTTCAGCCCGTAAAGTGATTTCCTCAGTTTATAGACCAAATGTTCCTTTCCAGGTTGACTGAACTTTTTTGGCTGTACAATGTAAATCAACTCCTCCAAATCATCATGGAGAAACGGTGTCTTTACGTCCAATTGCTCCAAATGCATATTGAAGTGCGCCATCAATCCCAACACTGTCCTGATGGAAGTGTGTCTGACCACAAGGGAGAATATCTCATCATAATCAACCCCTTTCTTTTGTGAGTAAACCTTTGCTACTAATCGAGTCTTGAACTTTTCTCCTTCCTTTTTTGATACCGTTTCTTTCTTCATGTACACCCATTTGCAAACTATCGCTTTCTTCCCCTTCGGAAGCTCCACCAACTCCCACGTTTGGTTCTTATGCAAAGACTCCATCTCTTTCACCATAGCACCCATCCATTTACTTTTCTCTTGGCTGTACACCGCCTCTTGAAAAGTAGTAGGATCCTGACTACTAGTAATGAGTCCATAAGAAACCAGATCATCAAATCCATACCTGGGGGGTGGCCTGGTAGTGCGTCTGGGCCTGTCTATAGCTATATTGTGATGTTGCTGGTCTCCTGAGCTAGAACTCCCTGCATTCTGAACATTGTCATCTCCATCTCGAGTCTCTAACACCACCTGCACCACATGCTCATTGCTGTTGCAGTTTTTTGGCACCTGTTTCTCTTCTTCTTCTTCGTACGCTGCAATATGACTTTTTCATCGTAAACCACATTTCTACTGATCACCACCTTGTTTGCCTTCGGATCCCACAGGTTGAACCCTTTCACCCGTTTATGATATCCTAGAAACATGCATTGTCTAGACTTTGCATCAATTTTCGATCTCTCCTCACTAAACGTGCACATAGGCTGGACATCCAAACACCCTTAAACCAGAGTAGTCTACTGCGCCGCCTATCCATATCTCCTCTGCAACTTTCCCATCTAGTACTGCCCTTGGTGACCTGTTAATCAAGAAACACACCATATTTATTGCCTCTGCCTAAAAGTTCTTTGTAAGCCCTGCATTCAACCTGAGACATTGAGCTCTTTCAGCTATAGTTCGATTCATCCTTTCCGCCACATCATTTTGTTGTGGTGTCTTGCGTACTGTGAAATGTCTCCTAATGCCATGCTGCTCGCACAACTCTATGAACCTTGAATCTGTGTACTCAGTACCATTGTCAGACTTGAGGCATTTGATCTTCCTCCTGGTTTGGTTTTTCACTTCAGCTTTCCACAATTTGAACTTGGCAAATGTCTCTGACTTGTGCCGCATGAAGTACACCTAGACCTTTCGTGAGTAATCATCAGTAAAACTCATGAAATACATATGTCCTCCTCGTGATGCTACCTTTATCGATCCCCGAACATTTGAATGAATGTGATCAAGAATTCCCTCTTTCTTGTGTGTGGCTATCATGAATTGCACCCTATTCTGTTTTCCAAGCACACAATATCTGTAGGAATTTAGCTTGGATGTTTTGACACCCTTCAAAAGATTTCTCTTATGAAGTTCCATCATTCCACGCTCACCCATATGCCCTAACTGCATTTGTCACAAGACAGTACTATCCGATTCAGATTTTGCAGCTGCAGCTCCACCTAGCAACTGTGGTACCTAGCAGTGTATAGATATTCCCTGGTAATTTTTGCCCCTTCATCACGGTCAGAACACCTTTACTCACCTTCATTACCCCAATTGTAGACTTGTAAACCCATTATAGTCTAAAGTGCCCAATGAAATCAGATTCTTCCTTAACTCCGGTATATGCCTAACATCACATAATGTTCTCACAACACCATCAAGCATTTTGATTCTAATATTCCCTATTCTGACAATTTTGCATGAAGCATCATTTCCCATCAGAACATAACCAAAATTTCCTTTTCCCCATGTTAGAGTTGTAACCAAATTTCATACGTAGGAGATGTTGGTCAGGAATTCAGTAGCGCATAAACGCCTTGTCTTCGTTTTTGAACTTCACATCAACCTGCTTCAGATTACTGATGATCTGATTGAATACGTTGATGTGTTGATTCAGATCCAAGCCCTCTGACATCTTAAGCCCATACAGTTTCTACTTAAGATACATCTTGTTCGTCATTGACTTGGACATATACCGACTCTCTAGTTTCAGCCAAACTGCCGTTGGTGATTCCTCATCCATGACGTGATACATCACGTCATTAGCTAGACAAAGCCTGATAGTCGCCACAGCCTTCGCTTCCAATTCCTTCCAACGCATGTCGCCCATGCCTTTCGGATGCCTTCCGTATAATGCCTTCACCACACCCTGCTGCACTAACAAGCCTTTAACCCTCCTTTGCCAAAGTCTGAAATTTTCCGATCCATCGAACTAGACAATGTCAAACTTTGCTGAAGAAATCCTAGTCATTGTAACCAATAGCTTTGATACCAATTTGTTGTGCAAATTAATGCGCAACGGAAACAAATCCGGATCGTGTAATGCAACAACTAATGATGAAAAATATGAAAAACACTATCACATAGAAAATGAGGAAAGCAAATAAACAATGACACAAGAATTAACGTGGTTCGGGCAATGTGCCTACGTCCACGGGAGCAAGCAGCAGCTGAAATTTACTAACAATCAAAACCAGGGTTACAATATCATATATATATGCTAACCCTACACGTACAAATGGATTAGCAAGTTCCCCAAATGCCATTGTATCAATCCCCAGAGGATTTGCATCCGAATCCCCCAACCTTTGATCTTCCCAATTCAAAATTCAAAACCAATGCCAAACAAAATTGAAACTGTCGACGGCTTCTTACTGAGACTGAAACTGTTGATGGTTTCACAAAAAAACGTCAATGGTTTCTTCCTGAGGCTAAACCGTCGATGTAACCGTCGATCAAACCGTCGGCTGTTTCTTCTTGTAGCCCAGCTTCCTTGTTTTTACTCAGAATGCTTTCTGCGTATATGTGTTCCACTCAATATGAGCCATATACTACAATAAGTTTCACAAAGAATTCCATGCTTTACTACTGATTTCCGTTATTTTTTCAAATTAAAATCAAAATCAAAATTTCTGTACTTATGGAGCTTTGAAATTTGAGTCGAAATCAAAATTTAAGACCTTGCTTGGAGCTTTAATTTCTTTTGAAATCGAATGATTACAGGATTTAACTTTGATAGGAATCAGCTGGTATGTTCCTATGAAGGTTATTTCTTCCTTCCAGTGTAACTTAGCTTGTGACTCCATATGCAGCCTTAGTTGAGCTTCAAATCAAGCAGAAGCTTTTCTTATAGATACTTCATCTTTTGTTTAACCAGAGTTCAGTTCTTATTCATTAGTGTCCTTAAATGCAATTCAAGTTACTAGCTTTGACTTATGTTTTCCCTCGCTGTGGAATGACATTCAATTTGGTCATTCTGTTTTGGAAGGGGATAGATTTACTTTGTCACTTTACCTCTTGGTGCTGGGTTTCTTAATTCTATTTTATGGTGGTGGTTGGGGTGAAATAGTTTGAAATTGTATGAATTTAAAATGGACGATACATGATAAAATGATGGGGGGATTTTGAATCTTTTTTTTTTTTTATTCTTGTTTTTTGCAAAATTTCTCTGGGATGAAATTAATGTACTGCTTTCTTTTTGCTGTCATATTTTTTCTTAGAATGTGGCTTGGCTTTAGGGAGATATGCCACATAGTTTGGTCACTCTGGATGTCCCAAGTTTGAGTATGTTGTACAGTAATCTAGCCTGTAATTTTAATACCTAAGAGAGGAGCTAACCACGTTAGTTCTTTCTATGTTTTTGATACTTTGTCCAGGGATTGATGGCAGGAGTTTACCTAGAGTGAACACTTTGCCAGTGGGGATATTGAATGTTGACAGATTAGAGTCAAGTTCAAGTCAGCTTAAATTAGACAGGTCCAAAACTGAGAGGCATAGACATCATAACATATTTGCAGAAGAAGCAGCACAAATTTTTGATGACAAAATTTCTGTCCAGCAGAAGGTATTATTTACCACAGTAATCTTTATATTTGTTTGAATGCAAACAAATCATGCTTGAGTTTCTTTATAATGGAACCCTGTTGAAGAGAATACTTTTTGTTGCTTTGATTTTATGTTGGAGGGCTTTTAATATTTAGACGATTACTAACTTGTTCAAGGAACTGATTGAGCTATGTGGTTTTTTCTCTCTTAATGCACTTCTAGAAAATCTTGATATTTCAGGCCTCTGGTTTGATGTTTCACATGTATTTTTGGATGGATCCTTTCTGGTGGATTTATTGGAAACAAAGGGGAAATTTGTTATACCTTCGCCGTACCCCTCATGATTTTGGCTGTTATTCTCTATCTTTTTGTTTTATCTTATTTTATATTATTTATTTATTTATTATTTTATTGGCTGTTTTCATTGAAACACTTAGGTAGGAATTCTTGTTCCCTTATCTTGAATTTCCCATTTTTTCCGCTCTTTTGGTAAATTCTTATTTCTCGTCAAAATTATTTTTAACGTATTCATCTTTTTGTTTCCCCAAAATTCACTGAGTCATTTGGTTCTTAGTTCCTACTATGATTAGATTTTGAAGATGCCTATTTATCCTTCTAGAATCTCGATTTTGGCAACATTGCATTCTTTTGGTCCTTGATGCTGTAGTATTGGATTAATCCAGTCTGGTTTGTCTGTATCTTTGTTCTTTCCATGCTTGGTAGGTATTCTTAGTTTCAGGAGGTGTTTGCTCAAATAAATTACTTCTTATTATTTGAGTTACAAAAAACATTTAGTTATTTGAGTTGTAAGTGACATAATTGTCATCTCAAATGCCTCCTTACCTCCATACTGTTAACAGCCTTTTGTTCCAACTGAATGGAGTTCCTTGAACTTGATAAGGCACTGTGGGCATATTGTTGTCAAATTTATCTTATGTACATGGTCATGCAGCTTTAAATGGGATGTACAAGCATTATTTAATTTTATATTGACCAATTGTTTTACATCTCTGTTGTGAAGGAATGTTCCACATTTTAATCCTATGAATAATATAGCATATTTGCTTTCTGGTTCTGGTGTACTTAATTGAAGTTTTCATTTGATTATGATATTTGATGTTCTTTGTTTTTGTGAAAGTTGGAGTGATGATTATTCTATTTTACATTTTTTTCCATTCTCGCTAGTGAATATGTTGATTCTGTTTGAATTATTGTTTTGGCTGATAGTTTTTGAAGCCTGATTTTTTCTTGAAGGTTGATTTGTTTTTTTAAACGTCACAACCCAATTTTGTTATACTTATGTGCAGACAAACTTTTGGGCGTGGCTATAAATTATAAACTGAAGAAGGGAAGGAAGCATAGCAGTGCCGCCAGGATAGAATACTTTTTTTTCTTTGACTTTTTGTTGAAGGGGTTATGAATTTGAAGATTACCACCTTGTTTAAGGAACTAGTTGGGTTATTCGGTCTCTAAACAACCATTTTTTATTTCCCCTGAGGCTTGATATGCATTTTGGCCCACAACCTAATAGCTTAATCTTTTAGGTAGTGGCAATCTAACATGGTATTAGAGCTAGGGGTGTACAAAATTTACTGAAAAACTGAAAACTGAAAATTGACCCGAAACCGGACCGAAATGCGTTTTGGTTCGGTTTTCCAGTTTTTGGTTTCAGTTTCAGTTCTTGAAAATAGGAGATTTTATTTTTCGGTTCGGTTTTGGTTTTGAATCCAAAACCGAAACCAAAACCGAACTGAAAAATCAATAAACTGAATTATCTAATAAAAATAATATATAAGTTGTGTAAAATATATGTTGAAACGAGGTTGCAAAATGTTTTTTATATTAATAAATTCGAGTTGCAAAATATTAGTATTTTATAATAATATTTTGCCTATGAATCCCCTTTGTCTTTTATTTTTTTATGATTTTGTTTCTTCCTGTCATCTATTGAATACTCATTTTAATTTAATAATAATGTTAAAGTGTGAGTGCTAAATAGGGATGATTATATAGAGATGAGGCCGCTCTCCCACTTTATGAGTTTTGATGTGGGACAAGGTCAACCAAGTGAGAGAATACCCAGTGCTACTCTGCATGTATCCCATCTTTATTGTCCCACGTCGGAAATGCTGAAAAAATTCAACCTCTCTCTTCTTATAAATATAGGTTACCACCCATCCAGATTGCTCACTGCTCAGGCAAGGCTTGCATGTCCAACTACTCTTGGCTCATTGTATATTTAATAGGAATTTAATGGCAGAACTTTGGATTATGCCTATGGTGTATTGAAAATGGTTTAAATGGTTCAATAACCAAACCGAACTGTAAAACTGTATTTCTGTGCAGTAAGAGAACCGCCGGTTGTGGTTTGGTGTTGGTTCAGTAATTTAGATAACTGAAAGTTTTGGATGGGTTTTCGGTTTTGCTCATAACTGAACTGCACAGAACCATAACCAAATCGCACTGAACGGAGTACACTACTAATCAGAGCTATGGTTGCTAGGAGGTCCTGGGTTCCAGTCTTGTTGCGCGTGTTTAATGTATGCTTAAAATATTAGTCTGTTCCCAATATGGCTGTTATTCATTGTTTGTTTCTTCTTCATGTGCAATTGGGTTGCACATGCGGGCAAGTGCTAAGGCTTGATATATGTTGTCAGCCCGCAACAACTTAACATCTTAAGCTTTTGGGTAAAGTGGTAATCCAATATTATCTCTCTCTTAATCCGCTTCTAGAATTCTTGATATTTCAGGCTTTGTGGTTTGATATTTCTTCTATCTTAAGTGGATTTTTTTGGGTGATAAGCCACATAGTTGTCATCCTAAGCAGTCCCTTAATTCCATATTGTTAGCATCCTTTTGCTCCTACTAAATAGAGTTCCTTGAACTCGACAATGCACAGTGAGCATATGGTTCTCTAATTTAATTTAGGTATACGGTTATGCAGCTATAAATTTGATGTGCAAGTGTTATTTAATTTTCTATTAAACATTTGTTTTAAATTTAGTTGTGTTTGTGGTCCTTTGGATAATACAACATATTTTTTTCTTTTGGCTCTGGCATGCTTTATCGGAATTTTAATTCAATAATGGTATTCAATGTTCTTTTTTCCTTGCGAAGGTGAGAATCATTGATGATTACAATATCTTTTGTATGTTACATTTCCTCATGCACCCCTATGAACTGTTGATTCTGTTTAACTTATTGTTTTGACTGATTTGTTTGAAGCATGGTTTTCTTTTTTAAACATCACAACTCAATTTGTTGTACTTATGTGACCATAAACTTTTTGAATCTGGACAGCTTAAATTGTTGAACAGAATAGCTACTGTGAAAGATGATGGAACTGTAGAGCTTGAAGTACCAGGGGATATTGAAGACCAAACTTTTGGTGTTAAATCTCAAGATGTTTGTAATGAAGTTGTTGATGACGAACCTCTTGAGTCAATGGACCTTCAGTACATACCGCCGTTGCAAATAGTAGTGCTTATTGTTGGAACACGTGGTGATGTGCAGCCATTTATTGCTATCGGAAAACGTTTGCAGGTTATGATAATTTGTCTTTTTGCAAGTTTATAATTGTCACCAGTGTATCTTTGTCTTCATCATCTTCTTCTTCCTTGGAGTTCTATATGTGGATAACTAGAACTAAATATAAATAATTTCCAGTCCTAGTACTGGAATATGATCCTCGTAATCCATTAGTCTATAACATATTTACTTAAACAGGCCATCTAAACTTTTCTTATTATGCTCTGGTCTACATCGATGAAAATGGTATGCTAAATGAAATTTGATAAGTTCACGGTGATTATAAGAAATTTAAGGAGCTTTTTTCTCTTCTTCTTTTGTTCATGACTAGTAAGAGTGACACCTTATAGGAGGATTGCTCTTGATTGTGGGGATATTTATCCTTTGAGGAAGATTAGAACATGCAATGCAGAATCAGCATGAATATACTAACAGTTCCCCTTATGCTGGAGCATACACATTGTGATGGCTTAGCTTCTTATTATTTCTCTGATTTTAAGATCACTAAAAAATTTGGTTAATTAACAGATTATGTGTAAGCTGCACATATATCTCCACTTTCGAGCTTCTCAAATGGCGGTCAACCGTAATATGGGTTGCCCTCTCATAATAAACTGGATCATTTGCAATGCAGGCAGTAGCTTGATTATCACAGTGCAAGTGCACACATTGCTAGACTGGTTTGGTTTTTTTTTTCCCCTTTGATAAACAGAAATTTATTAGAAGAGATAAGAATGTACAACAGAAGAAAGTGGAAAAGAGAGAAAACCAGGACCATATGAAATCCTCCCTTTACAACGATAACAAAAAATTACATCAGGAGATCATCATAATCTGATAGCCAAGTCAATGAAGTAGAGCCAACCGGTCCTGCTGCAGGTCTCCTCGAGAAACTTGACAAAGACAGCCATTAGCCCGAGATCCACAAAGACACAATATAAGCCACTCTACTCCAAAACTAAATTATTAGCTGTGGCCACCCCTTTGAAAATTTTGGCGTTTCTCTCCAGCCAAACACACCAAGTAATACCCATAATAGAGCAATACCACAAGGCTTTCTTGTCCTTCCATTTTCCAAAAAGCCTTCAAAGTGGAGGGACAAATCCAATCTTGGGTATGTTGCTCAGGGGGAGGATGGTAAAGTATGTAGGTTGCATAAGGCCATTTATGGTCTTAAGTAGTCTCCTTGAGCCTGGTTTGACAAATTTAGTGTTGTAGTCTCTGCATGTGGCTTTATTCAGTGCTACTCTGATCATTCGTCTTTTGTCTGCAAAATGGAGACAGGTGTGGTACTTCTAGTGCTTTATGTTGCCGATATTATCATTGCTGGAAGTGGCCAAAGCGGGATTGCAGATGTAAAGCTGTGGCTTCAAGCAAAATCTCAAATCAAAGACTAGGGTATTTTGTGTTACGTTCTTGGTATTGAGATTCTACAGTGTAGGAAAGGATTGGATCTATGAAAGGATTGAATCTATCTCAGCGAAGATATACATTGAACTTGTTAAGTGAGACTGGTTTGTGGGGAACTAAACTAGCTGATACTCCTATGGATTCCAATGTGAAGTTGTCAAGGGATGTTGGATTGGAATTTGTAGGCAAATGTCAGTATAGGAAGTTGGTTGGAATGTTGATCTACTTGACTATCACTATACCTGACACATCTTTTACAGTGGGGCTGGTGAATCAATTTATGGAAAATCCTAATCAACCGCCTTGGGATGCTGTTTGTAGGGTTTTGCTGTATCTCGAAGGCTCTCCCGGCAAAGGTTTGATATATAAATATAATATAAATTTTGATATTGCAGGATACTTTAATGCATATTGGGCTGGATCTGTTGATGATTGAAGGTCTACTGCTGGATATTGTACATTTGTGGGAGGTAATCTTCTTTCCTGGCGTATCAAGAAACAAACTACCTTGCAAGATCTAGTGCTGAAGCGGAATATCAAGCTATGGCCTGTACTATGAGCGAGCTTATGTGGCTGCAGTCTGTTATATGTCAGAGATGGGATTCTTAATGAAGCCGATAGATATGTTTTGTGATAATCAAGCTGCCATTTATATTGCTAGCAATCTAGTGTTTCAAAGCACATTGAAGTTGACTATCATTTTGTGAGGGATTCTCTGTTGAAGAAGGTTGTGAGGACTCCCTTTGTACAAAGCCGTTATTTAAGCTCGCCTTGCCTAATGGTTGTTACAAGTTGGAGTTAGGTGATATGTACACACCCCTAACTTGGGGGGAACTTGGGGGGAGTGTTAGAAGAGAATATGTTATTTTAGGCTTTTGGTAATTAGGTTATGTTAATGGGGGTATTTTTGTCCTTAATACTTTATTATTATTAATAAAATTTAAGAGGGCAGACCTGAAGCTGTATGTAGATTCCAGGAAACTGCAGCTCAGTTTTCTTTTCTTTTCTCTTCTTCTTCTCTTCTTTTCTCTCTTTCTCTTGTTCTCCCCTCCATCTCTAACTTTACAACAACATTCTTATTGAAAATTATGATGTTGAGCAGCATCTTGGAGTTAAAGATGTCTAACTTAATAAGCGCAAAACTATCAGAAGTCTAACTTAGTCATAAAATGGCTCTCTTATATTTGGTAGCTGTAGCAAGGGCAAGTGTGGCATAATGAGGACGTGAATGCTTGCCATGAAGATCATAGCTGGAATACCCTCATGATCCATTGTGAATCCTGATTTGAACTTTTCATAGACGTAATTCATGCAGGCTTTTACAGGCTTATGATGCTTGAAAGCAAGAAAAATAATTTTAGAAGCCTGAATAAACTAAAAATCTACATTTCTAACTAACAGTATGCAGAATCTAGATGTCATCCTAATGAAAACAATTCCAAAGAAATTAGAAAAATTACAGTAAAAATTACCAAAAAATAGAAATATGCTGGCTTGCGTGCTGTTTTATAGTGATAATCAATTGTTTGTTTTATGCTATTAGAGACAATAGACGGCGATATGGTTGTTAAATTTTGAGTTTATTTATGAGGATATTTGCATGCAGGACTATGGCCATCGTGTCAGGCTAGCAACTCATTCAAATTTCAAAGAGTTTGTCTTGACTGCTGGATTGGAGTTTTTTCCTTTAGGCGGAGATCCAAAAGTTCTTGCTGGTTGTATGTACCTCAATGCTAATTTCTTTTGACATGCAACTGGATGATCTCATGTGGATTCTTATGCGCACTTGAAAAGTATCTTTTGGGCATTATATGAAGCACTTGATGCAATAAATCATTGTCTTGTTTTTTCATATGATTTTGAGCCATATCTGGGCCCCGCGGTTCCTGGTGACAATGTTGAATTTCATCAAACCAATGCTGTTTTCCCAATCCCCATAGGTCTTGAGATGTAAATGCTAATAATATCTCACTTCATGTTGCGAATAAGGGGTAATGCAAGTTTTGAATATTTGACTTTAAATTGCGAATGAATGATGCAGGCATGATTTATTTATTTTTTATTTTTTATTTTTTTTGGGAAGACATTGTTATTGAAGGATTATTGATACAATGTTCCCCTTGCCTCCTCCCCCCCCCCCCCCAAAAAAAAAAAAAAATGCTTGATTAGAATTATATAAAAAGTGTTATTTTTTCCTCTTTTTTGAATGTTTCTTGACATGCCTTTTTACCAATAAATTAGCTGTCATCTTGTACATCTTATTAATACTATCACACACACACATGCACACAAACATTGCGTGAGGACGAATCATGTCAGAATGTATTAGTTCCTTTGAATTATATTGTCATCCCTTATAGAGATGCACATGTGCACACATAGTGTGAGGACGAATTCTATGGTCCTCTTTGCAAGCCCCCTTGGCATGGGAAACTAGACAAACTTCTAAAATATGGAAGAGATTTTCTGTTAAAGAAGGAAATCAGTTACTATTTACGTAGAAGCTTCTAATATTAAAGTTTAGAAGTTGCTGTGGTTTAGTAATCAACATTTAAGAACTAACATTTAATTTATCATGTGTGATTTGTGCTTAAATTTAGTAGAATCCAAATTACAATGGCATGGGACTTTGGATATAGTGAGAATCTTTTTTTCTTTTTCTTTGCATAGACCACTTACATTTTAACCATTTTTTTTTTTTTGAAAAATTATATTCAATAACATGTTGATTTTGCTACCTTTTTTATTATTTTTCTTGCCATTAGCATTTATTCATTCTTTGTCTGATCAGTTACGATAACATCGTCAACTAAACATATACAGGTGCACATTTACAGAGAGATAATTGCAAATAAACAACACACGCACACACGCACACATTCACCCACTCACCTGCCCCTTCTCCTCTGCAGGAAAAAAAAGTTTAGTTCTTCACAAACAAAAGTTTATATACCGAATGTTATGTCTTCTATTGCTATAAGGCTGTATTAATTGAAACATTATTTGGTCCTTTAATGTTGCGCATCCTTCAATATGTGTATACAGCCGGTAATTTTTTGAAGAATATGTATTATTGTTTCTTCATTGAATATATTATGTTTTACAAAATCAAGTATATCCCCTAGAGTTCCAAAATATGATCGACATTCTGATGCTGCGATGAATAATGCAAATGTTATTTATTGGTCTTAAAAACTCCTATGTAATGCTTTCGTACCTTCATTTTGATTAAAGTTCCTTGAGGAAACTTAGTACTTTGGAATCATGTTGGGAATATCATCTGTGTCTTGGATGCTTATCAGGTCTCGCTCTTGGTACTGAGACAACTGCTATTAATGTGTGTGCTAGAATCTTGTAGGTCTTGATAGATTTATTAAAGGGGACTTACATTGATATTATTTTCTTTTGTGAATTCAAGGTATGGATGTACTGGTAGTAAAGAGAGATTTTTGGCTTGTTGTGACTCAATGATATTTGGTTTCTTTTTTACTTGTCAAGACACAAATGATGAAGAGTTGACTAGGTTGAGAGAGAGGTCCCGCTTTTGGGGAAAATGGCACACTGCCATGTAATTCCCAATATAGTTGTTTTGGGTTGTTTTTTTATTGTGCCATTTTAGGATGTGCATTTTCTATTTTAGTGACCTTCGAAGACAAAGATTTGTTCTGAAATTGAAAAGCAATAAATATAATAAATTTGAATATTTTATTATTTATTTAGTTAGTCAAAACTTCCTTGTTTCTTGTTTTTTTAAGCCACATTTGAATTATTTTGTAACTTTTTAGACAATGAAGTTTGAACCATGCTGACATTTATGGCCATTCTTATCTTTGTAGTGTTTTTTTTTTTTCATTTTTTATTCATTTTTAATAATAATAATAATAATAATTATTATTATTATTATTATTATTATTATTATTATTATTTCCACGCTTTGTGCTTTTGAAATATTAACACAATTATTACTGAAGTTTATAGTGTGCTTTGTTTAGTTGAAACATTATTGCCTCCATATAACAAGAGTGAAAGGATGGTGGTTAAAATTTTGATTTTGAATTGAAGCCAGGTTAAAATCTGTACCTAGTTCAATTAATTTGCAACTCTTTCACAGAGTGATAAAAACATTATTCTTTGTTTATTTTTTTTTCTAAATTAAAAATTTCATTGAGGCCTCTGTTTAGTAATAGTGGTGCCCTATTGAAATTTTGTTTCAGGCTGTGGTTTCTTTTGGATATCCATTATCCATCACCATCAATGTAATTTTTAATTCACTTCTGTGCCTGCATTGTAATAGGGTATGAATCCTATATTCCATACCAAATTCCTCAGTTTGATGTTTTTTTTCTTGGAATTGGTTTCAGGGTTCTCCCTAAACCCTAGCCTCCCATAAACTCTCTCTCTCCCTCCTCACTGTTGTGAATCTTCTGCAATCAAGGTTCTCCTTTCTGTTGTTCCATCACGAGAACTTACAAATAGCATGCTATCTACTTTTTTCTTTGAACAAGTTCTCATAAATCATAATTTTAATGTTTCACCTCTGCTAGTATATTTTTTCAAAAGCTCAAGCCTTCTTGGAGTGGGATTGTTGATAAATTCCTGATGACACATCTATAACTTGTCTGGATAAAAATTATTCTGTTTCTTTTTTTTTTTTGATAAATAAATTGAATTTATTGAAAAAGTATCAAGGGGATGCCAGCCCAAATTACAGCAAATCAATCATCCTGAATGGGGTCCATTTTGCTAGCTAGTAACTGCCTTTAACCATTGCTCTTTGCTTGTCTGAAGCGTCGAGGTTGAATAAACACACTCCTTTTTTTTTTTTTTCCAAGCGCACTAGAAAATTGCGTAGGGAATGAGAGACAAAGCCTTTTTCTTCTCCTTTGTTGCCCGAATCCCTCTCCAACCCCAAAGTTCCCTTGAATAGAGTTGGTGGTTGTGGGTTCTTCATAAGCAGAGGGGTCTTTCTGGTCTAAGAGAAGGTGTCCTTTGTAGCAGTTGAAACATCAGACGAATAAATCGTCACTTTAATTGAGTTTCATGTTTGGGGTATTTTGGTAACTTTTGTGTTGCTGACTGTAGGTCATACTTGTGACTCTTGGGTCTTACATGGGGTCAAGTTATTGATAAATTTTTAATTATGTGTCTTATATATTGTTGTTTAATTGGCTTCTAGAAGTCTTTATTCTAAGGTTGGGTTTCAACTTTGCAAGGTAATAATTGGTCCCTTAGTTTCATTTTTTATATTCATGTATGAGTTTTTCAAATTTGAAGTTGGTGCAATAAAGACAGGAGTTGAATGATATTTGATTTGGGCAAGAGTGCCTTGTGTAGTTCTGGCTCTCAGTGCTCTTGCATACCATTTATAACAAAGTAACGCATCCTTCAACTCAAGTTTCCTCCAATTTCTTTGCAACTCCCAGACAAGTGTAGTGCCATTGATCCAGAGAAACAGCATGAATAGAAATTGAAGAATCTGTATGACAAGGAATTGGCTTACCATCTCCACCACTGAAATAGTGCATGCCATCTTTCTAAAGCCCTCCACCAAACCTCTTCTTAAATAACACTATAAGAACGAAAGAAGGTTAGGAGCACTTATGGGTTTAGTTAATTGACTAGCTAATGACATGTTACAGAGAAATTTATAGATGAAAGAGGAACGGAAGGAAGCAAAAGAATACTGCCTCAACTAGAAACCGATGTTAACTATACTATCTACAAGAGTAACCTTAGAGTGTAAAGTAGTGGGTTTTGAGGATTGAAATAAATTAGGACTCCTTGTCACTTGGGACGAGGCGCCGGATTGAATAATCTAGGGTGAGGATGTTGAAGAGGTTAGAACGTTAGAGGCCCAACTTTATGTGAATGAGCCATAGTAAAAACTGAGTTGAGTTGTTTAAAACTGAGTTGATTTGTTCAACCATGTGGACAAGATTGTTATACTCTTGGGATATGATATACGATGTACTCAACTTCCAAGTGGTTGTGTGCACTCCAAGTTAGCAATAGAATTGCACTTGGCAAGAGACTTATTGGAAAAGTATGTCCATGGAGATCCCAAGTGATGAATAACATAGTTTTCCTCGTCACAATGTGTGCAAATGCGAGGATTTCCCTGACGAGTTCATCATCTTGATATAGTACCTTTGCCACGACTACCATCCAAACCTCATCCTTGTCCTTCAGCACTTTCCATACTACAGTTGTAGGCCATCCCAACCATGGCTGAACAAACACAGGAAAAGAAATTGAGAAGAGGGCTGAGAGCCATCTTTGATCCGTTGGATTCTAGCATATGCTTCATTGGTGGATGGTTTGGATTCCCCAGCAGGAATCTGATCACATATGGGTTGAAGCTCAATACTCAACCCTGACAAAAACTTGGCAGCCAAGAACTCTGCTCATTGCCTCTCAATCATCTCAACAATGGAACTAACTGGTTGGAAGTCATTGAGTTCATTCCTCAAACACTGTGCTATAATACTCAATGGATTTACCTTATTTGTAATATTTGAAGAACTTCTCAGACAGATAAAAAACTTGGGTTTGATTTTTATCTTGTGACTTGTGAGAACCTTTCACAAAGATCATTCCATGTGACCTTGGCTCTTATCATGTTCCATTTCAATTCGGGGCTCCATGCTATTCCCCAATCATACAAGCAATATGCATTCTCTTTCATCTAGTCTTCATTATCCTTCCTTTGTGGAGGTGGAGGAGAATGCAGCAGATACCTGGGGTTCCCTTTTTAATGTGCAGTCACAGTGCAGAAGAAGTTATTGAACGACTCAACCACTTTGATACGTGTGATTTGCACTTTAATTGGATCAGCAGAAGCTTTCTCTGTACGGAACCATCAGAACCATCCCCAATACACCACAATCAGCACACACTATACAAGGAATGAACAACACATCAACAACGCAGAATCAGGCACCACATATCAACACAAATAGCACTCTAGAACTTCAAGAAGTAGCAATGACCACTGGACTGAAGTTACCGTCTCCAAGAAGGAATCGCAGACATCAATGGTCTTTCATTGCCCTAGTTGGCTTTGACCACACAGAATGGAGCAGGAACTGCAGGGACTAACAGTGGTTCAGAACACTAAAAAAAATCTGGTTGCAGCTAGGAGCATATGCAGGCATGATGAGGAGATCACGTTCGCTTGTAACATCATAACAGTATCATCACTTGACAATCAATCAGATGAAGCATCCGAACAGCAGCAGCAGTCTGCAAGAAATTGTGACTGTATTTACATCAGCAAACTACCATGAGCCACATAACATCCACAGGAGTTGCTCATGGCTGAGAAGAGGAGATGAAACTGTAAATTATTTCCGAACCAGAGAAAAGATCTATATTTTGAGAGTCAACAAGGGAGAGAAAGGAAGAAAGGAAGAGAAGTGGCTGCAATTAAGTCAGATTAGTAAGGTTTGGAGAAGTTTAGTGCTCTGAAGCCATGTTGCAAATCTGATATAAGCTGAAGTTTTAATGAAGAAAATACAATGCTTAGGGTTCGAGAGGGAGAAGAGAAGTAGGGAAGTAGGGAAGAAGAGGTTACAGGCAGAAGAACAGTTGGCAGCCCTGCAGGGCTTAAGTATAGCTCCGGGTTTGCCCTCATGATATATCAATAATAGGGCGTGAAGGACAAATTATCCGCACTCACTTCACCTAATATTGCTAAAATAACATGATCTCTTCTAACATCTTTCAAACCCTGACTTCTGAACATACTTCCGGACCTATTCTGGCTTCCAATTGCAACAAAATGAACTCTAGTCTTCTTGCTCCTGAGTTTCCTGCAATCTATCTCCTTTGTGTTGGCCAGTCAACAGCCACTTCTTCTAACCTTAAAGCCCTTGCACATCTCACTTAAATTCACTGTAATCCTTTCTCTGTCTCATGGCTATCAAATCTGCAACATTGCAGCTTAGTTTTCTAAGCTTTGCTACATCACTCTATATTATGCTAAGGAGTTGCTATATGTGCATGTGGGTGCGTACTCATCTGCAGATACATCGATCTGTACTTATACAATGTGAAATATGAATGTATCTCATTCATTCTCTGCCTTATAGCATGCTTTTGTTTGATTAAAAATAGTTTTTTTTTTTGCGCTGTCAGTTGTATTTTTTTGTTTAAATAATCAATAGGTTTGGGAGTGAAAGTTGTTTTTTGATTGGAATGAATGCTTGAAACATAAGTTTCTGCTCTGGTGGCCAAGTAAATAATTTTGAAAATGATTATTGTAATGCTGAGGTTTGGATTGCTTAGTTAATTTTCCAGTAATGTGTCCTCTTTTATTGGTTGCAGATATGGTTAAAAATAAAGGCTTCTTGCCATCTGGACCTTCTGAAATACCAATTCAGCGAAATCAAATGAAGGAAATTATATACTCATTACATCCTGCATGCAAAGACCCTGATCCTGATTCTGGTGTTCCCTTTAAAGCAGATGCAATTATTGCCAATCCACCTGCATATGGTTAGATTCTGCAAATTTTAATATATCATTTGACTTGTTTGCATTTCTATATTCATTTATCACCCAGAACAATGGAAAAATAGAAATTGATGAGAGCTCAAAAAAATTGACATAATAATTGACTCTGTACCCAGCATTCACTTTATGTCATGGTTTGGTAATTGAGTAGATCTGTTTGGGCTTGATCCCAACGATTTCAGATTCACTGCATGAGTTCCAATGCACTATTTTGATCTATGGGTACTATATTTGTTAAATCATTGGCCATTAATATCTTAGTTCCCCTTTCCGGCTTTGTCTTTCTGAGGACTATTTAGTTTGTGATTGGCCTTGCTGAGTTTCTTATCAGCATCCATTGTGATGATTTTATTTTATTTCACTACGTAGGAATTTATATTCTGTGAAAGCATAAGTTATTTATTTCTGCAGTTGTACATCCTTTCTTTTGAGCATTTCATTTTCTTGGAAGGTTAATGCCTTCTGTTATTTTCTGAAATAACTCTGTTTTAGTATATTTCCACTCCATTGATCATTTTTAACAAAAGAACTTGTTCAACTGAAATTTGTTTGCTAAAAATTACTAATTTGACTAAATGTTTCTTCAGGGCATGTTCATGTTGCAGAGGCATTAAAAGTACCGCTTCATATATTTTTCACAATGCCATGGACGTAAGTTTTGCATGGGTAATGTAATTTTACGAAGATAAATATATCGTTGTTATGCAGCCAATGCTATGGTTTAATTTTTGAAATTTGAGCTTCCTTCATGAACCTATCGGTTGTTTATTGCACCATATGGTTAGACAGTAGCTTTTTGGAGATCTATTTTTCATTTATTTATATCCTCTTTGTCACCAGGCCAACTAGTGAATTTCCACATCCTTTGTCCCGTGTCAAGCAACCTGCTGGATATAGAGTGAGCCCCTTGAATAGTTGAATTCCGTTGGTTGTCTGGTTCTATGGCAGCTTTGGCTCCCCTTCCTCTTTTCTTTGTTTCTCTCTCTCCTCCTATCTTTTACTTTTTAGAATCATGGTTTTTCTCAAATAATTTTTTGCTTTATGGGAATTTTGCAGCTTTCATATCAAATTGTTGACTCGTTGATTTGGCTTGGAATACGAGACATGATAAATGATGTCAGGAAGAAAAGGTTGAAGCTACGGCCTGTCACATATTTAAGTGGTTCGCAAGGATCTGACTCTGATGTGCCACATGCATACATATGGAGTCCTCATCTAGTTCCCAAACCAAAAGGTGGTTTGATATAGCTTGTGCTGCATAGTGGTATACCATTTAGGATTCACTTTCAATTGTTGAGAAAAAATTTTCCTGGATTGCTTCAGCTTAAATTTTTTTTTTGCTTTTTAAGTTGCAACATAGCTTAATTACTTATGTACTATTTCACATTTGTTCCTTTTGGTTCTTTTCCTGCTTTCTATTTGGTTTTGTTAACTGTTCCTTGAAACATTTTGAGGGTGAAGTTGCTCAGTGAATTTCTGCTTCGTGGATTATTTATTTTGTTGGATATAATTTAAGTTTTTAAACTTTCTGTTCTTATTTATAAAACTGAAATGTGTTGTTGATGAGATTAAGACTTATTTTATTTCGGTGCTTATATAAAAATTTTCTAGCAGTCTCATTCGTTCACTGTCTTTCTCTCATATTCATCTCTCTGCCCCCCCACCCCTCACATGCACACACGTGCCATCAGGACCAAATGACTATGACGATGTGACCCTCACATGGACACGCCCTAATACCATATGACAACAAGAAGAAGAAAAGAAAATGCTTAAGTTCCACCCGGTGTGGTAAGCTATGCATCACTTCTTGCTGTTGTGCTCAATTAGAGCAACATCCAAAAAGTTGTTGTGCCATAAAATTCTTTCTTGCTTCATCAATCAAAATTATTCTATGTGTACTCCTAGCATCCAACATCAATTGCACCTCTCTCACTGGTGTGCTGCCTGGTCTGCATTGCCAATAACCCTAGTTAAGGTCTGTCTGTCCTATCACTAAATTAAATGGCTATGGAACAATCATTCATCTCTGTTGTACATGACTAGGACTGCATTTAGGTGATTCTTCTTTGGCCATATCTGGACTTATTATGGACGAAGGCTATTTTTAGACGACTTTCTCTTGCATGGTCCTTGTGTTGGTGCTGCTGTCAGCAGCTTATCAATATACTTTTTTCTTGTTCTATCTCTAATTTGTTCTTATCTATTTTGCAACTTCTTTTTCAATATTATCATCATTGTTTATTCAATTGTCACAAAACTGAGGTCTTTTGAACCCCTGTAATATGCAATTTGGATCCCATGATTTTTCACATAGTTGATTATTACTGCAATGAAAAATTAATCAATTCAACAAAATTTCTTTCTGTTGTAAAACATATTTATGTGAATGACTATCTAAATAATAGGTTACAACTTTTGGTATGCCCACATAATGGGTCATTATGTGGTTAACCTTTGGGATGCTAATGCATTTGCTTAAATAAGGACATTCTTGACAACAAAATGAGATAATAAGATGATTAGCAATATCTAGTTTCTGAAGAATTAGACTGTTGAATTTCTATAGCTCCAAATTTTTTTTTCCTCTTTTATTTCATTTACAACACGTTATCAGCACGATCAAGTCTCTAATGGTATAGTAAGTTTCGTTGGTATTATTCTAAGGTAAGAATCTTGTTTCCTTTAACATTTGTTTTCTATATAACTTTAGTTTTTCGTCAAACTATATTTATATGTTAACGATATCTTTTATCTTGAGTACGTGTCCTTAAATATTTTTATGTTGGGATATATGTGAGAATAACATTTCTATTTAATATTTACCTAACTTTGAATTTTTATTTGTTTTCAAAGTGACTTTATGATGTCAAACCTCACAAAGTTTGAATTCGTTGTCCTTGATATTTCTGGAAGAAATTATCTGCCATGGGTACTTGATGCTGATATTTACCTTAATGCTATGAATCTTGGAAGTACAATTAAAGAAAGAAATCAAGCATCCCTACAGGATCGCGCAAAGACAATGATTTTCCTTTGATACCATTTACACGAAGAATTGAAAATTGAGTACCTTACTATTAAGGATCCATTAGTCCTTTCGAACAATTTAAAGGGGATTTTGAACACTAAAAAACGGTAATTCTTCCAAAAGTTCGATATGATTGGATACACTTACGACTGCAAGATTTTAAAACTGTAAGTGAATATAATTCAGCCTTGTTCAAAATTAGCTCTCAATTGAAGTTATGTGGAGAAAAAATTGCCGATGATGATATGTTAGAAAAAACATATTCAACTTTTCATGCCTTGAATGTGCTCCTGCAGCACCAATTTTGAGAGCGTAGATTTACAAAATATTTTGAGCTAATTTCTTGTTTACTTGTGGCTGAACTAAATAGTGAGCTTTTGTTGAAAAATCATCAATCTCGTCCAACTAGCTCAACACCATTTCCTGAAGTGAATGTGGTTTTTTCTCAAGGTCGTGGACGAGGTCGTGGTGGTAAAAGGGGTCGTGGTAGGAAAAATTGTTGGACCCATGATGATCATCCTTCAAAGTTTGAAAGCAAAGGTGCTGAAAAGATTCAAAGGAAATGGGCAAAGAATAAAGAAAGCTCTGAAAAAAATAACAAAGTGCAAAATAATGACAATATTTGCTATGGGTGTGGAACAAAAGGTCATTGGTCTCGAATATGTCGCACTCCTAAACATCTAGTTGATCTTTACAAGGCATCATTAAAAGGAAAAGGGAAACATGTTGAAGTGAATTTGTCTAAACCCATTGATGCTAAGTATGAGTCTTCTTTGGATGTTTCTGATTTTTTTTTGAGGATCCTAGTGGCAAAATTGATCATTTGATTGGGGATGGAAATGTCTACTATTAAATTATCTTTATGTTTATGTTGTTTTGAAAAAAATTAACTTATGTAATTTTTTTATTAAAAGTTTTACATATAATATGCTTGGTAATATTTTGCTTTCTTTCCTAATTCTTAAATTTTACTTTTCATTTACTAGATCATACAAAATAAACTTGATAAAATGGAGGATGACATGTGTTTGGTGGACAGTGGCACGACTCACACAATTATTCGTGTTAAAAAATATTTCTTGCAATTAACATTAGCTAAAATTAATGTTAATACAATATCTGATTTTTCAAATGTAATAGAGGACTCTGGAAGAGTTCACATTATGTTTCCAAATGGGACAAAATTGTATATTGATGATGCGTTGTATTCTAGTAGATCCCGAAGAAATCTACTAAGTTTTAAAAATGTACATTGCAATGGATATCATGTTGAAACCAAAAATGAAGGAGATATGGAATATCTTTTTATTACATCTATAGTTTCAAACCAGAAGATCATATTAGAAAAAATTTCAAGTTTTTCATCTGACTTATATTTCACAAAAATAAGGATGGTTGAATCAAATTTTATGCACCGGAAGTGCTCCGAGCTTAGAAGTTTTATACTTTGGCATGATCGTCATGGCCATCCTGGTTCAACTATGGTGCGATGAATCATTGAAAATACACATGGACATCCATTAAAGGATCAGAAAGTTCTTTTACCTGGTGATTATTTTTGTACTTCTTGTGCTTAAGGAAAACTACTTGTTAGACCTTCTTCATCTAAATTATCTTTAGAGTCTCCATTTTTCTGTAAAGAATACAAGGGATACCACATGTAAGAAATCTAAATGCTGCTATTAGATAAACATAGGATCTTCATCATCATGATCTTCACATACGTGTATAATCTATAATGCGGAAAACATAAAATATACATACCGAGATTGTTCATGGCGAATACAAACTGATAAGAACGCTTGTAGAAACCATAGAAATCGTTTCTCTCGTTTCACCCTGATCTCTTTCTGTACTCCACCAAATTTATGGGAATATGACTGATGAACAGGAGATATGTGTGGTCCAAACCATCCATCTTGCGGACCATTTCAATATTTCATGGTTTTAATTGATGCTTCCACTCGATGGTCACATGTTTGTCTACTTTCAACCCGTAATGTTCATTTTGCTAAATTTTTTGCTCAAATAATAAAGTTAAGATCAAGTTTTCCTGATCATCCTACTCAAACTGTCCGTTTAGATAATGCAGGTGAATTTTCTTCAAAAGCATTTTATAACTATTGTATGTCAATAGGAATAAGTGTTGAACATTCTATTGCACATGTTCATACACAAAATGGTTTAGCGGAATCCTTCATTAAGCGTTTACAATTTATTGCTAGACCTATGCTTATGCGATCAAAGCTTCTTGCATCTGTTTGGGGTCATGCTATAGTGCATGCCGCGTCTTTGATTAGAATTAGACCAACTGCATATCACAAGTTTTCACCTTCACAACTTGTGTTTAACCACCAACCTAATATATCTCATCTTAGAATTTTTGGTTGCGCTGTATATGTTCCTATTGCACCTGCACAACGAAGTAAGATGGGACCACAGTGTCAGCTTAGTATTTATGTTGGTTTTGATTCTCCTTCTATCATTAGATATCTTGAACCACTAACATGTGATCTTTTTAGAGTAAGATTTTTAGATTGTCAATTTGATGAATCAGTTTTCCCGTCATTAGGAGAAGGAAAAGACAAAGGATTAAAAACAACAGAAATTTGTTGGAACACACCAACTTTGTCTAATTTTGATACACGCACAAATCAATGTGAACTTGAAGTTCAAAGAATAATTCATTTGCAGAATGCTGCAAATCAATCGCCAGATGTTTTTACAGACACCAAAAGGGTCACTCAATCACATGTTCCGGCCGCAAATATTCCTGCTAGATTGATTGTTCCTGAAGAACACCCAATGGGAATAACAACTAATGAATCTAAAGTGCGCCAGAAGCGTAGTAGACCAATTGGTGCAAAGGATATTGTTCCTCAAAAGAAAAAGGAAATGAATAAAAGTGACACTCCAAAAGAGTTCCTTAACACTCAAGAAGAGGTTAAAAGAAATATAGATCAACAATCCCATATATCCAAAAAAGCAACACCAGAAGTGGTTCTGGTACTGGAAAATTATGAGATCTCATTAAAATTTGGAAATATGTAGAGAAGAAATGAAGTTGTTGTTGATAATGTGTTTGCATATGCATTTGCTTTAGAAATTATTAATGATAATGAGCCTGAGCCTCAAACTATAGAAGAATGTCGATATCGAAATGATTGGCCAAAATGGAAAGAAGCAATACAGGCTGAGCTAGATTCATTAGCCAAACATAAGGTATTTGGACCAGTATTCCAAACACCCGAGAATGTCAAACTTGTTGGGTATAAATGAGTTTTTGAACGTAAAAGAAATGAAATGATTGAAATTGTGAGATACAAGGCGTGTCTTGTAGCACAAGGTTTCTCCCAAAGGCCTGGTATAGATTATAATGAGACCTATTCCCCTGTTATGGATGCAGTTGCTTTTAGATTTTTGATTAGTTTAACGGTTTCTGAAGGACTCAACATACGCCTTATGGACGTAGTAAAAATTTACTTGTATGACTCATTGGATAATGACATATATATATGAAAATCCTTGAAGGATTTAAAATGCTTGAAGCATATAATCCAAAATAACAGAAAATGTATTTTGTTAAATTATAAAAATTCTTGTATGGATTGAAGCAATTTGCACGAATGTGGTACAATCGTCTAGCAAATATTTGTTCAAAATTAGATATGAAAATAATCTTACCTGTCCTTGTGTTTTCATTAAGAAGATAAATTCTAGATTTGCTATAGTGACAGTTTATGTTGATGACATAAACATAGTAGGAATTCCAGAAGAGATCTCAACGACTGTTGACTACTCAATGAAAGAATTTGAAATGAAGGATCTTGGGAAGACAAAATTTTGTCTTGGTTTTCAAGTTGAACATTTAACAAGTGGAATTCTTATTCATCAATCATCTTATATAGAAAAAATTTTGAAACAATTTTATATGGATAAATCTTATCCATTAAGCTCCCCGATGGTTGTTCGTTCACTTGATGTGAAAAATGATCTTTTTTGTCCTCGAGAAGATGATGAAGAGATCCTTGATCCTGAAGTACCCTATCTTAGTGCAATAGGAACACTCTTGTATCTTGCAAATTGCATTAGACCAGATATAGCTTTTGCGGTAAATTTGCTGGTAAGGTTTAGTTTTACACCAACTCAGAGACATTGGAATGGAGCAAAACATGTTCTTCGTTATCTCCGCAACACATCTGATATGGGTTTGTTTTACCCAAAGGGAGTAAAGTTTGTGTTGAAAGGATATGTTAATGCTGGATGTCTTTTTGATTCTCATAAAGCTCGATCACAAACAGGCTATATTTTTACGTGTGGTGATATTGCTATCTCATGGCGATTTGTAAAGCAAACGATCATTGCTACCTCTTCAAAAATATTGACAGTTCACGTAGCAAGTCGTGAATGTGTATGGTGAAGAAATATAATCCAACACATTTTAAAGGGACAAGTAGATTATCACTGGAGAATGACACGCTAACAATATTGTACGAGGACAATGCAGCATGTATTGCACTAATCAAAGGTGGGTACATAAAAGGTGATAGAACTAAACATATTTCACCAAAATTCTTTTACACATGAACTTCTGAAGAAAGAAGATGTTGACATTTGTAAAATTCGTTCAAGTGACAACTCAATAGATCTATTCACAAAAGCATTGCCAACTTCAAATTTCAAAAACCCTGTACATAACATTGGAATGTGACAACTTGAGGACATTTCTTAATTGATTGTATTTTTTAGGGGAAGTATGAATACTGTACTATTTTTCCATCGTTAAGGTTTTGTCTCACAGGGTTTTCCTTAGCTAATGTTTTAATGAGGCATATTCATAATGTATAGTCATCCAAGGGGAAGTTTTATAAAACATGTATATTTATGTGGATGACTATCTAAATAATAAGTTACAACTTTTAGTATGCCCCCATAATGGTTCATTATGTGGTTAACCTTTGGGATGCCAATGTATTCACCCATATAAGGACATGCTTTACAATAAAATGAGATAATAAGATGATTAGCAACATCTAGTTCCTGAAGAACTAGACTGGTGAATTTCTATAGCTCCAAAATTTTTTTCCTCTTTTATTTCATTTACAACACTTTCAAAGTTTCATTTATATTTTTCTGCAGGTAACTTTTCTGCTATATTTCTTTTACTTTGTGGTTTACTAGGGACATAGGGTTGATGGAAGAGATAAAAATATTGCCGATGGGAGAGAAGTTAAAAAGAACGAGTATTGCCCCAGTGAGGTGCACACCCCTTTTTATATAACTTGTAAAATAATAATAAATTACTTAGTTTCCCTTATTAACTAATACAACTCTGACCACACTGCCCTCATGCTGAAGCATTGATATTTATGATGCCCAGCTTGTTACAAAGTTCTTAGAGGATCCCCAGCCTAAAGCTTCAGTGAAGATATCTTTCATTTGATCCCTTCACTAAGCAGTTACAAATTGTTTTATCACTATATATCTTTCAAATTTACAATCTGCTTCTATATGTCTAGTCTTTTTATGAAATATGGTTAGAAGCTATTTACATGGCAGCCTGCTTATCGCAGAACATCTTCAATGGTTTGTTTATGCAAGAATGTTGTATGGGCCATCTTGGAATTCTGTCTCTTAACTTGACCTTGCCACTGCATCTTGCTTCTAACTCTTCCAAGGAACTAAGTTCCCTTCTGAATATCCTTTCCTTGGTGCTTTCTTGCGATATTTTAGAATTTGCCACTCTGCTTCCAATGTTCTTGTCTAGGACCCCACACAAATTGACTGGAAACTCCCTACAGCAGAGAAATATAAGAGATGAGTTAAAGTTAGATAAATAAAGTTTCCAACAGACTTTCTGTATCTCCAGGGTTTTCAAACAATCGGCTGGTATTTTCCCAAGATTTAATATCGGGATCCATATGCGTATTCATTGGCTTGACCCGTAGGAGGTCAGTCTCTTAATAACTGGTTTGGTAACATGCTTCCTTTGGGAGAGAGCATTGCCTTCCTTGGATTTGGCAACTTATCTTCTTGAGAGGTAACATTGTTTTATGAGATTGTTAGTATAAAAATGTTGACCCAGGTAGCTCCTCAATTGCGCAATGCCAGTTGTACACTACCTGCAATAACAATGCTATCAACATACACAAAAATTAGTGTCACTCTGTATAAGAGACGGACAGGGTGATCAATTATTTCTTGCCTCATCCTAAACTCAGCACAGGAATATTGAATTTATTAAACCAGGCTCACTGGGATGGATTGAGTCCATAGATTGCCTTTTGAGTCAGTGAACCTTGCATGACTCCTCCCAAAGCAATAAACCCTCATGGATGCTCAATGTAAACTTCTTGTAAACAACCATGCAAGAAAATATTCTAACATGTAATTGATATGGTGGCCAATCCTTTCCAACAGCGAAAGACGGGATGTCTTGACAGAATTAAGTTGGGCTGCAGGAGAAAGGGTCTCAAAGCAATTGACCTTAAAAGTCCAAGTGTAAACTTAGCGACTACTAGAGCCTAAAGCCTCTCAATACTTCCATCAGGAAGATATTTTACTGAATTCATGCAGTCAATTCAACCATATGCTTCCTCGGTTCAAGTCAATTCCAAAGTTTGATTCTTGTGTCATGCTCCGTCTCCTCATCCAGTGTGTGCTTCCAGTAAGGAGGGATGTTGTACAAGTCCAATGCTTGTCTATGAGATTGTGGAACAGAAAGACAAATAATTACTGACGGAACAATATGTGGGACACAAATGAGAAAAAGAAACATCACGTTCATAGGATTGAGGAATGGAGGATGCATTATTATTTACCAAGAGCAAATAGGGAGATTATTAGACCCATGAGTTGGTGAATCAAAAGGAATAATTTGAGGAGAACTTGATTGGACTATGGGCCAGGAGGAACTAGTAAGGAAACTATTGGACTATTAGAATCACAGACAGAAAATTTATCTAACCCCTGTTATGACTAGATGAAGGAAAATGTGATTGTCCATTGAATAAAATGACATCTGCACAAACTGCATGTCAACAAGACTGAGGATTCCAATGCTTGTACCCCTTCTGTTTACGTGAATAACCAACAAATATGCACTCGGAAGCCTAGGGATCTAGTTAGGCCGAGCTAAGAAAATAAACACAACCAAAAACTCCAGAATTGGTGGTTTTCTTTTGCCAATCCAACAAGTCTAGAATTAGCAAAGCTTATGCATTTGTGGTAAAAAGAAAATCCATACCAATCAAAATAGTTTACCACGTTGATAACCAATCTGAAAAATAGTGATTGTTTTAACTACCATTAAAAAGGGACTCCTAGGCTCAGCCACTTGATGAGAATTGCAAACTACTTGATAACCAAATATGTCAGTGGCTCATTCTCTTCCCGCCCCACCCCACACCACCCCCCCCACGCGCGGGGGAATGGATGGATATGCAATGATAAGGGGAAAAAAAAGAAGGAAATGAGATCAAGATTTGATGCAAAGTAGCAAGGAAATAATTTAAAATTCTTTTTATGAAAGCAAGGATTAAGAAAATGTTGGACCTGGTGCAAATTCAGAAGCTTACCAATTAGATAAGAAACATTAAAGTAACTTTCAAGCGAGTACAAGCACTGCCTATCCAAATAACCTTACCGACTGCTCATGGAAATAACTTCTCTTCTTAATACGGAACTGGTACTGGCAGGATCTATTTCTTGTTGATATTCTGAATATCTTGCTGCAAATCCTTAATTTATAGTGATCAGTGATCACATTCAGTTTCTCTTCAGTATTCCTCAATATTTCCTGGGAAAGCCTCAGGTTATTGTGATCTGATTCAGTTTAGATTCAGTATTTTCTGTTGCTGTTCAAAATATCTTAAGGAAGCCAGCAATATGTCTTCTCTCTGGTCACACCAGCTTGGTTGTGCTGCTGGAGCTTACAAATATGCACCTGGATGAGGGCTTACAAATACGTATTTCGATGATGTCAGCTTGCGATGGGGAAAAGGGGCTTCTGATGATGATTGAATGGACGAGGGTTTTGCATGTGGAAAGGATTTTAAGTGAGGTGATGAGCTTTGACGATGGTTGTTGACACTAGACAGATTTGATGGTGCTAATGAGTTATGACAGACTGGAGTTCCGGCCAAGGATCTGGTGAAGGAAGATTACTGTGATGAAACTGCCTGTCTGGTGTGACTTTGAAGCAGCAATAGCAGTCCTTTTTGTTTTATTTTGTTTGTTTGTTTGTTTGTTTGTTTGTTTTGGTCTTTCCAGAGCCTTGCGTAAAGTTCAAAACTGAAAGCAACTATTTTCCCTTTTGTTTTTCCTGCCGTGTCTTGCTTATTCTCTGGTCTTTGCAGCAGCAGCAGCAGTTTTATTTTATTTTTTTATTTTTGTTCTTTTCATTTTATAAATCAAACAACTCTACAGATTTAGGGGATTTGTTGAAAGGGGAAAGGTTAGGGTTTTGTTTTTTTTTGGGGGGGGGGGGGGGTTGCTGAAGGGGAAAAGGTTAGAGTTTTGGATTGAAGGGGCTTGAACTGGTGGATGCAATGACCTGGGATGGACCATAAGGGGCTACTGTAGTGGTGGCAACACAGGGATTTGTGGCTGGAACGGAGTATGCTGTACCAATTGATGTGGGACAGCTAATGGGGAAAGAGAAGAGAGAGAGAAATAGACAGATTATAGAGAGAGATTATGAAGAGAGAGAGTAAACAGAGAAGAGGAGAATAAAAGGAGAAAGCAAAGCAGAAGGAGAAAGAAGAAAGAAGAAAATACGTGACATGAAGAAGAGAGGATACACAACCAGGGCAGCTGAAGGAATACATGACATGAAAGAAGAAAATAAACGACTTGAAGGAGAGGAAATACCTGAAGAAGGGAAAGAAGGCTTCAGCTGGAGGGAGAATACACAACCAGGCCAGCCACAGCTGCACATTGTTTTATGAGTTCTATAATATAAATGATTAAATATTTCATGAGATAAAAATACGCCTCCTACAAAAAGACATGTGACTAACATTTTGCAAACAGTCTATTTGCATCGTTCTTGCTTTGTATGAGTTTTTTATTTTCCAAATGAGCAGGTGGGATTATTACTAAGAGTATGTTGATTTGGCATTTACATTTTATTGTTTGGTGCAGATTGGGGTCCTAAGGTTGATGTGGTTGGGTTTTGCTTCCTTGATCTTGCCTCAAATTATGAGCCTCCTCAAGCACTTGTTAAATGGCTTGAAGCTGGTACAAAGCCTATCTATATTGGATTTGGTAGCCTTGTGAGTTTCTTATATAGTTCTATTTTTAATTTTTAATATTTTTTTTTCTATGAAGGTAAGATCTTCTATCTTTTGAAGCTGACTATTTTTCCCCAATTTTATCTGTGTTTTTAAGTCTTTTGACCTGTTGTGCTATTGATGTCCTCTATTATACTATAATGTATAACTAAATGGTTTTTTGTGGTACTATATTGACTTACAAAAGGCACTAAATTTTAGCCAAATATTTTAATTTGGTAAAGGAATCTTGAACTGCACCATTACTTGGGCATTTCCAAAGAGATCCCTTAAGGAAAATTATCATTCATCCTGTGCAAGGAAAAGTTTAGGCGCATGGTGCCTATGGATGTTACTTGAAGATATTTAGAGTCAACTGATGTTCTTTGATCAGGTTATAGTAAATAATGTTTCAGGATGTATCACCTTTTTATGGGTACATAGGCATCACCCCCATGCTCCAATCTTGCTCACCCAAAGAGAGGTAAAAAAAAGAAAACAAAAACAGTAAAATAAAATCAAGGATGTGGACTTCTAAGCTACTCCCTTAAGGCCTTAATTAACATCTTCCACAAAAATAAAATAAAATAAAAGATAGATGCAAATGAATGAAAATTTTAGATCTAGAGTTTATATGAAAATTTTTGGATTAAATGAGTTTTGTTCATGTATGTTATGTGCTCAAAATATTGCCTCTGTTTTCAAATATTTATAAACCCTGATGCATCATATTCTAGAATCACATTTTGGAAAAACAAGGAAGAAATTTTTTAATAGAGCTGCCATAAATTTAAAATTTTCCAGTGTAATATTTTAATATTTTTTTGTCAGTTGTGAATGTATATTCCGTTTCTGAACTGCAGCATCTCTCGATTCTCTTCCCTTGTGAATTATGGTTTTCATTTCAAGTTTCTATTCTCTCCCTCTCTCTCTCTCTCTCTCTCTCTCTCTCTCTCTCTCTCATTATATCAGCCTGTTCAAGAGCCGGAGAAAATGACCCAAATAATTGTGGAAGCACTGCAAATTACGGGGCAGAGGGGCATAATTAACAAGGGCTGGGGTGGCCTTGGTAATTGTAAGTTCCTTTTCTAGTTGTATCTTCTGTTGCCTAGACTCATTTCTTTCTTGCGCATGCAGTAATGCCGTACTAACACCTAGGTGTCATCAACTTCTGTGAATCCCTTTTGTAGGATTCACGCGCGGCCACAAAAAAATAATTTTTGGTAGTTGAATTGAAGCTTCCTTTTTCACACTTCTTAGTTGAATGTGTGCCCCATCGAACATTGGATGGGGCTTGATTGATGCGATCAAACTTAGAAACACTTAAAATAGAAGTAAATTTTGATGGTATTGGGAGGTCCATGCAATATTGGATCGAGTCCAGATTTAATTGCTAAATTAGGATTAAGATGAATTTTCAGTCTAAAGATTATTGTTTTTAATGCTACACTATCCCCAAAATAAAAAGATGTTAGCAAATTTCATAGCATGGTTAAGTCTGCATTCCTAGGAAGGTGATGTTGGAATGTTGGATACCCATCATTGAAAACTCATGGGAATCTGTGGCAGGTGTCTCAGATTCCCTGGGGATGCAAGATGCTCCCTTTACATGGGTATTCAATACCTATAAATTATTATTATTGATTTTAAATATTCTAATTATCATTAATTTTCAATATGATTATTGTTATTATTATTTCTTTTCATTATTAAGGTTAAATAATTATTGTTTTTGTTGTTGTAGTAGTTATTATTGCTATTATTTATTAATATATATTTATGATTATTTCTATTAAAAAATAGTTTACAGTAAGATTTCCGGGAAAGTGATTCCAGGACGGCATTTAAGATAACTTGAGCCAAATGCTCCCTTGGGTATTAGTGGATCATTATTGTATGTCAGTGTGTATCTCTACACACACACACACACACGCACAGTCATGCACACACGCACATGCATGCACCAAACTCAGAGTCAGACACATGCACATGCACCCGAGTGCACGTGCATACACACACACACACACACACACACACACACCATTTTTGAGTTTAACATGATATGTTTAAGTAAACTTTGTTTCTTAATAGTGCCAGAACCGAAGGATTTTGTATACTTGTTGGACAATTGCCCTCATGACTGGCTATTTTTGCAATGCAAAGCTGTGGTAAGGCTTTATTTTTAGATTTTCACTTTGATGTTTATTGCAAATGTGGTGTATCTGTAGCAAATTGTTTGTCATTTATTTGTCATTTGTGCTTTTCATATAATTCTGGTCTATAATCAGTACTTAATGCATTGATTGCAACCTTCAGATCACTCTTGGCTGTAAAGCTTGACTATTTCAGCACTTGCTAAGAATTTTGATATTCAATGTATGCATTAAAAAATTTAAGAGAAAAATTAAAACAGATCAGTGTAAGAGAACTATGAAATTTAGTTCTAGGATGGATACAAATTAAAGCAAGTTAATTAAAATTGAAATCAAAATTCAAATATAATTTTCTGTAATTTTGACGCAATGAAATTTGGGTTGAAATTGAAATTTAATATCTCAGTATAATTAGCGGGGGAGTAAATTGAGCATTACTAAAGGGCTGCACGGGTTTACACCATACTTTTGCTTCAATTATGGATGAATTGATTTGACACTATGAGGATCCATGGTTTGTTATGTCACTGAGCAGCATAGCCTGAATTTATCATGTTGTAGGACCAATACTCCCCTTGTTGGATCTCTATTATGGTCTCTTTCCACTTTCCAGATATTGAAGGCCAGTCTTATTGCATTTTACTTTGCCTTTCAGGTGCATCACGGAGGTGCTGGAACAACGGCTGCCGGCCTGAAAGCTGCGGTAATGACTTCATGGTCTATTCTTTCAGTAATTCTGTTCCATGTAAGTTGGGATCTGATGTTGTTTATCTAAACCGCTATTGCAATATAGTGCCCAACAACCATTGTGCCTTTCTTTGGTGACCAACCTTTTTGGGGAGAGCGAGTACATGCCAGAGGAGTTGGTCCTGCACCCATTCCAGTCGAGGAGTTTTCACTTCCCAAATTGGTTGATGCAATAAATTTTATGTTGGATCCTGAGGTAATTATGAATTCTCTGAACATTTGGATTTCATAATTCAGGTTTATTTTTTCAGCTGAAAGCCTAAAACTATGTGCAAGAGAGCCTGCCTTTTTTCAATGATGTGGCCAGAATCAACAGGCAAAAATGGCTTGGCCAGAATCAACATGCAAAAATTTATGTTAGCTTTCTGAAACAACAACCCAGCCTTAGGTCTCTGGAGGTGGCGAGAACTAGAATACATTGTGAGAAACATCCCAGTAGCTATGATCTGCATAAAATATGCTAGTGTAGTCCTTCAACAAGCAATTAAGGTGTTGAACATGACTCCTAATATTTTACACAATAGAATTCTTAGGTTTATCTTTTTCTATTAAATATGTCACATTTTCACATGCACTGCATGTGATTACATGTGAGTAATATTGTTTAAAATACTTTAACAAATCTTAATATGGTGTAGATATATTTTTAAAATAAATTAGAAATTATGTTGTCATAATTTAGTTTACAAATATCAAAGTATGAATGTCCAAAATAATTTATAAAAATTTATATTTTGTTTAAAACTATATAATACAACCATAAATATGAGACCTATTATGATAACCATGTAGGCAAGGACTTAAATTTTGACTTTGATGGAAATTTTGATGGTCTCAATTCATGGAAATTTCCTATGAGATTTCCTTTTTAAAAAAGAAACACTTAGGTGTTTTCTTACAACAACAACAGCAACAAGAACAAAGCCATAGTTGGGTATGTGTTTATTTGGTTTTTGGGTAAAGCGTAACTGGAATTGGGAAGAATAAAGCAGTAAAACAAGGGGTACACGGCATTTCAATAATAATAATAATAATAAGGGGTGATTGGTACTAATTTACATAAGGGGTAATTGTTATAAACGTTTAAGTTCATAACTAATCACTAAGAAGTTACTGTTTATATATGTGGGGAAAAGGTAACTGAAGGGGTAATTGGGAATTTGGGATTTTGGAATGGGTAAAAGAGCAAAGATGGGGAGGGGGTTGATTTTAATCTAGTGCTGGACTGTTGGACAACAACATGAGGAGGTAAGGACAGAACACAAGAGTCCAGAGATTGCGTGCAAGGGAGGCTGTGAGCTTCTAGCCTACAACAATGCCCTTCTTCTTGTTCGCTACTTGCAGCAACTGTGTGAGAGACAGAGAGCAAGGAGCTGTAGTACTTGAAGCTTGAAGAATCAACTCAAGCTTGAAGAGAGCAAGGGGCTGCTGTGCTTGCTATGGTTTCTTTGGAGTTTTGAGGAAGAGGAAGAAGATGAAGTGATATGTTATGCTTGGTTTAGGGCATCAAAATATATTTATTTATTTTCATTTTTCATCAAAATTTTTGAGCTATGGTGAAGAATTCACTAAAATTTTGGAAATTCAGTTGAAATTTACTGAAATTCAGAAATTTCAGGTGAAAATTTTCAAATGTAAATCTGGTAGTGAGTTTCCATTAGACACCCTCCAAGACTTGAAATTTGGATGTTTCATCTGAAATTTATGTCCTTGCATGTAGGTTCAAGGACACAAAATCTTAAAAATATAGGGAATGATATGACAAGAATTAATATTCTAATTAAATTGTTTTAAATTTTAATATTTATATAACATTATAATAATAAAAAAATTATAAATACATATGCTTTTTTTTTATTCTTTTTTATTTTGTAATAAATATCAACAAACAATTTCTTAAAATGAGAACATCAATAAATTTATTGCAATTTCTAAATTGTGATTTGGTACCTAAGTTATTTATAATTGTTATTTTTTGTTACTTTTTTTTTTAATTTTAAATAAATTAAAAATTTATTATTTGGAGGGCTGGTACTTATAGGTCTATAATATTATTTCTAAAATTTTTCTGTTAGGATTTATATTTTTATCTATCTAAATGATTTTGAACACTTCACAATAATTGTAGAAGATGTTAGACAAATCAACATGTATCATTTTGTCATATATCTTTTATTTAGTATATATAATACCAGTAAATTTATTTTATTTTATAATCAAATAGATTTTTTTAAGTTAGAACCTCAACTTATTTAAAATAAAATTTTGAATTTAAGTTCTAATTTTTATTTAATTTAGTTTTTTTTAGAAATGCTTTCTCTTACTTTTAAAAGATAATATTCTTGTCTATAAAATGATTTGCACTATTCATACTTTTATATGTGATATGCATATATATTGCTTTCTCCTCTTATCTTGTCGCTCATCCCTCTCTTTCAATTTCTCTCTTGTTCCACCTCTCACCACCTTCTTAGACAAGTTTTTTCTTTCCGGTGTGTTTGAGAAGTTGCTTGATTGGTATTCATTATACCTTTAATTTGGATCATCTAGATAATGTCGCCTTTCGTATCTTGCAATATGCGGAGTAGCATTAGTCATTCCTTATGTTGAGGAATGATGAACTTGTGTGGGTTCTAAGGAAGATGGGTTCACTGTGCTTTGAAAGAGGAGGGATCCAGGAGACTTCTTGAGGATTTGTTTAGCTGGAGGAGCCCTTAACCTGAAAATTCCGTCCAGTGGAAGGGTGGAATTTTGTGTCTGGGGAAGTTCAATGATCTAAGAAAGTCTCAGGTTGTTGGCATGCCTGAGCCCTGAGGGAGCGAAGGCTTTAGGATGGCAGTCCTTTCTTGCTTTGGAGGATTTTACGATTGGCAGGGACAATACAAACAGTGAACTCTTGGCTTCGTTGTATCAATTGCGGTTCCACTAATAAAAAGAGATTCAAATCACATGGTGAAATGGTGAGCACCTTTCTGAGGCTCTCGCTAGGCTTCTCCTTCGCTGATGTTCTCAGAAATTTTCAGGCAAAAGGGTTGTGCCTTGTCCTCGAGGTCTGCTGTTGGGAATGGCAAAGATTTGAGGAATCTTCTAAACTTGTTTCCTGCTCTTACGCAATTTGATGGTAGAAATCATTTTTAAAATATAAATGTTTGGCCTTCACCTAATGGGCCATGGACTAATTAAAAAGAGGAATGTTTTTAAATTGGTTGAGAAGAAAAGGATTTCTAAGCCTACCATTGGAGTTTTAGCTGGAGTTTTGGGCCCAGCTAAGAAAGCTGGGTTTAATAATGTCGGGCTTCAATTGAATGAAGATGGGGATGCTGCTGGCAAAGAGTAGAGGTCAGATAGACTTCAGTGGGGAGTTCTGCATAATACAAAATGTCAGCAATTGAGAGGCCAATTGATAATGACCACACAATAGCTGGAAGTTATCTCCTTTAGAGAAGGATCTAGTAACCGGTTGGTGAGGGATCTTGAAAATGTTTCGACGGGAAATAATATCTCTGTTTGTTCTTTCTTGTCGTTGATGTATGCTTTACGGGATGTCTCGTGGTCTCATGTTGATTTTGAGTCAGATGAAAGCTCGTCCTTTGGGGTAGAAGATGATATGGGCAGTGTGTGTGATTCTGATAAAGGTTTGTTGGTAGACTAGTTGACAGCAGAGCATGATTTGAAGGGGAGGATAATCTGTCCAATCTTCCAAATTGCGCTTTTTAAATTGATTTTTTGAAGGCTGAAGATGTCTTTTGGCATGAGAAGCAGCAATCTGAGGGAAGTAGTCCTAAGAAGATCTCTAAGGATGCTCAGGTTGGTGATGACCATTTTACAAACGTGGAAAGCTCGCTGGTGCTCGAAATCATGGTGACAGTACGAACTGATGGTGGGTTCAATACAGATCGAAGGGAAGTCCTTCATTCTGAGATTGGATAAGATAGGGAAGGTTGGAGCTCTGTTTGTCTTTAAGAAGAACCTTAAGTGCAGTCGGTGGGTATGTCTCTCTTCAGTTGCGACTTCATGGTCTTCTCTGGGATTCTTGTCTCATGACGGTAGGTTGTGCAAGGGTTTTCGAAGGGTCCGAGTGGGGTATGTCAATTATTGGATGGGGATTCATGCGACTAGGGTAGGGGAATAGGGCATGGATGGAGGGGCAAAAGGTATTCCATTTTTGTTCCTGAAGGGCTGAAAGGGGATGGATGGTCTCAATCCAGGGAAGCGTTCATTGCTTTGGATAGTTCTTGTTGGTCTGGATCTAATAAAACAGATGATGAGAAATTATAATCATTCATGGAGTCAAATTGTCTCAGGCAGTGCTGCAAGTGATGATGGAATTCACTTGATTACTAAGAGCGTGATGAGGGGGTCTGCACTTGCTGCAGGGGAAGAATGAATGAGGAGTTCACTTCATCAGCTTTGCATGACCAATCGACACCGGAAAGGGTATCTCTTCCGGCTGAGCAGCTGAGATCAGAGGCGGCTAGGGTTTCCTGCAGGGGTGATGGGTTTGACAAAGATTGAGCGGCTGAGCTTGGTCTGACTATTAACATAGATTTGGGTTGGCTGTTAGAGAATAATAAGCCTCTTTTAAACTCTTTGCTGGGCCTACTGATGAAGGAGGCCCAAGAGCAGTTTTATGATTTAACATTGGGCATGGGCAGAGATAAAATTGAGACAGGTCAAGAGCAGGCCCATAAGATCTTACAGGTCCCAAACCAAAAGGAAGTCCTCCAGCTCAAATCTGGGGAGTCTATGGGTGGTCAGAGATTTTCAAAGCAGAAGTAAGATGATCAGCGGTTATTTTCGAAAAAGATACAATATAATAATCCTAAGCTGCGTTCTTCTTCAAATAACATCCTTGGCAGGCATCAGGAGGGGTGTTCCAGTAACATCAAAGAGCAGGCAATGGAAGTAGGAAATCAAAAGGGATTAGAGGCTGTTGTAGACAGGATTTATAAAAAAGAAGAAGCTGGATTGGGTAGGAAATCTGGTGTCTCAGGATTTAATTTTGAAAAATCTGAGGCTCCTAAAGTGTACGCTTGTCGAAAGGCTGCAATGATGGGTGTGGAAATGAAGAAATTATATCAAGCAGAAAGAGAGCATTCCAATGAGATAAAGCCAAAAACTATAAGGTGAGATTTTGATGGAGAGTTGAGCATTGTGGAAGATACACCTGCAAAGATGAGGATACACCAAGCGATGGAGTTAGCAAAGGAAAGGAGGCTAAGAAATGGGGAGATTGTTCAGATAACAATAGTGATGATATCACCGAGTTTGACTGTGGTGGTGGCTTGCTGTTGCATGCTATTCAGGAACAATATGGTTATGTTTCTGATTCCTGTGATGTTCTCGGGGATCTATCATATGTACATCCTGCCCCAATTGAAAGTTGGGAGGGGGTTCCTATTTTGAGAACAATGATTTGGATAATAAACAGCTGTGCAATGATGGAATTTTACCTACACCAGTGTAGGTGATTTCTAGGAAGAACTTAGAAGCTCAAGATATAATGGATAAATTGGATTTAAAAATGTATGATGCTGGTGGAATTGAAGTGCGCTTTGATGGGGTTAAGTATAAGGCGAAGAAGGGTCAGAGGAGCTTGCAAATTTAAAGTGTTTGGTAAATTATGACAGAAAGGGATTGAAAAGGGGTTTTCTTGGATAGGAGTATGTTTTGTTTTTTTTTTAAATTTTCATCTTTATTATTATTTTTTTTTGTTTTATTTCTGTTTTTTTTTTATTTTTTCAGGTGGACCTTTTGTTTCCTTAGGTTGTTACTTCTCTTTCTTAATCTAATATACCTCTTTTATGATCTAAAAAAAAAAAAAATGAAGCTCAGTAGTTAGAATTTAGGGGTTTAGGGGATTTTAGGAAGAGGGGTTTGATTAGGGAAGTATTTTTTTTAGGCATTCTCTTGATATTGTGTTTATTCAGGAAACTAAGCTTGAGTGTGTTAATGCTTGACAGTGCAGTTTTTTTTTTTTTGGGGGGGGGGGGGGGGGGCGGTGTGGGCTGTGAGGAGCATTTGGGAGGGGAGATGTTAGGATTGGGTATTTCTTCTTCTTGGAGTTGGGCTGGGGGCATTTTTATTGTGTGGGTACTTGTTCCATTTCCAAAGTTGATAGTGTTGGTTTTTTCTTCCTTTCGATCTTGGTAGATGTGAAAGGTTGGGGTCATTCATGGGTCTCTTCGGCTTATGGGCCTTTTAGATCCTAAGGAACTTCTTTTTGAAACGAGATATATGTTGATTTTAGCTTTTGTCCCCTAGGTGGATTGTGGTTGGTGACTTCAACATAGTCAGGTTTCCTAAGGAAAAAAGGGGCTGGGAGGGTTACTTCAAGCATGCAGAATTTTGATAGGTTCATTAGGGATTGTGGCTTAAGAGAGCTTCCTGTATGTAACACACTTTTCTCTTGGTCAATTGGTGGTGCAAGGTCTGTTGCTAATCGGCTAGACATGTTTTTGTTTTGTAGTCAGTAGGAGGATGAGTTTCGAGCGTCTCCCAAACTCTTTTATCTAGACCTGTGTTTGATTGTTTTTGCTTCTTATTGGAGTCTAGCAAGGTTACTTGGGGCCCTACTCCTTTTCGTTTTGAGAATATTTGGTTGGATCATGATTATTTTTGGTGTTTGGTTAGAGATTCTTGGGGTGAGGATTTGGAGAGGGGTTGGAAAGGTAGAGGTTTATAAGGAAGCTTAAGTGTCTTTAAGAGACTTTGAAAATGTAGGATAGGGTGGTGTTTGGTGATATTAGGATCATAAAGTCTACCATTTTCAGTGAGTTGGATTACCTAGATATAAAAGTTGAAGATGATAGTCTTTTAGAGAGCGACAAGGTTATCCGGTTTCTTTGAAGAATTAGATGAAGGATTTGATTTTTAAGGAAGCGAGAAGTTGGAGACAAAATACTAAATTTAAATGCGTTAAAGAAGGTGATTGTAATTCAAAAATTTTTCATGAGTTAGCCAATGGAAAGATGAGAAAGAACTTGATTAGAGAATTTGATTTGGGTATAGGTGAGGTTACTTTGGATCCTTGTTTGATTGCTTCTAAGATAACTGGTTTTTCTTTGATCTCTATACTAAAAAGGATGCTTGTAGGTCTATGATTGAGGGGTTAGATTGGGATCCCGTTTGTATGCATCAAATTCCTGGGTTAGAAAGACCTTTTGAGGAGGATAGAGTGAGGGTTACTATGTTTGAGATGGATATGTATAAGGCTTTGGGTCCAAAAGGGTTTAACATGGCCTTTTTGCAAGATTGTCGGGATTTAATTAACGGATATTTCTAAAGGTTTTTAATGAATTTTATTGGAAGGAATTTCGAGTAAGAACATGAATTCCACCTTCATCACTTTGGTGCCTAAAAAGAGTAGATCTACTATGATCGCTAATTCTAGACCTAGTAGCTTAGAATATAATTTCTATAGTGCTAGCTAATCGATTGATTGTTGTGCTTGATAATACTATTTCTAAGTTTTAAAGTGTGTTTGTCTGGTGTAGGCAGATTTTGTATGCTATATAGTGGAGGATGTTTGGACGAGAAAGAAGGGGGTTTTAAAATTGGACTTTGAAAAGGCCTATGGTAGGCTTACTTGGAATTTCATGGAGAAGATTTTTGTTAGAAAGGGGAGAGGGGTTCAGGGAGAAGTGGCGTTCTCGGATGAGGGGTTGCATGTCCAATGTTTTCTAACCTGTTTTAGTGAATGGTGAACCTAAATCTTGGTTTAGTGCATCAAGAGGTGTGAGACAAGGGGATTTGCTCTCCCCATTTTTGTTTGTGTTTGTGGTTGATGTTTTGAGTAGAATGCTCAATAGGGTAACGGATAAACGGTTTACAAGTGGGGAGAAAGGGGTGGTTGTTTCTTATCTTCAATTTGCCAATGATACTGTGTTCTTTTTAGGTGATCACATACCTTTTTCGAATATTTTGAGCCTTCATATTTTTTGAGTGAGTTTCTAGGCTTAAAATTAACTTTGACAAGAGTGGTGTTGCTGCTATTAATTTGGTGCTACTATATCTCAGGAGTTGGCCTCATTAATGGGTTTTAGTATTTTGTATTGGCTCTTGCCTTATTTAGGGGTGCCTTTGGGTTGCAATTCTAAGTTTTTTTTTTTGGGGGCGGGGGGGTGTGGCGCTTTTGGAAACCAATGATGGAAAGGGTGTCTAAGCCTTTAGATGAGTGGAAAGGGGCGATATTTTCATTAGGGGGTTGCATTACACTTATTGAGGCTTGTTTTGCTTGTATCCTTCTGTATTACTTGTCTATCTTTAGGATTATGGTGGGTATTGCTAATATGTTGGAGAAAATTATGAGAGATTTTCTTTGGTGGTGTCATGGTGAAGAGGGATCATTTGATTAATTTGCAATGTGGTGTGTAGGTCTAAAATGGCGTGGGATTTGGGTCTTGGAAAGTTGGTGTCTGAAAATGTTGCTTTCTTGGCTAAATTGCTTTAGTTGTTCCCCTTAGGAGGGTGTTTGGTTCACAATGTCTTTCAACATTCTTGTGAATGTGATGCCCATGACATCTTATTCCTGCATTTGATTGGGCATTGGAAACCTATGTGGTGGGCATCTTCCCTCCTCCCCCATGTGCAAGTTCCATGGGAACCCCATTCCCATGGGATTCCTACTTTTCTGCTCAAATTGCCGTCACTATTTTGGTAGGTTGGACAGCAATGCCTTTAAAATATAGTATTATTACACTATTATTTTATTTTAACAAGTTAATTGTTTATATAATGAAAGCAATATTATTATTGTGTTAAAATAATATAATATGATGGTTAATGTTTAAACACCATATTACCATCAATTATTTCAGTTAATTTATTATTTAAGTGTTGAATAGTTTTAATTTATGTTTTTTGAGAATTTTAGGACATGGATTTAATTATGTATTCTGGGTAGGTTTTGGTGTTTAAAATATAATTGTTTTTTATATATTGGTTGTACACATGTCAAGAGTATAATAGTCATCTTCTTGAAATTTGATTTCGTTAAACCAAATATTGACGTGAACCAAACAAAAATATTCCGCTGAGGCAGACATCCCATTCCTAGGAATGAGATTCTCGTCATTCCATGGGAATACTTTTGATTCCGTAAAGGCGTAAACCAAATGCCCCTTTAGAGGATACCTCTCTTTGGCATAGAGTCATTAAAAGTAAGTTTGGATTGCATGTAAACAGATGGGATGCTAACTTAGGATCTAGATGTTCCTGGGCGAGTCCATGGGGTCTATTTCTCTGATTTTCCCCTTTTCATTCCTCATGTTCTTTTGGGTGTGGGTTCTCAAATTCGCTTTTGGGAAAATATCTGGGTGGGTAATGTTGCTTTGTCGATTTCTTTTGCATGCCTTTACTTTTTGAATTTGAGGCATGATGCTGTTATTTCTTCTTTTTTAGTTTTGGATGGCCCTATACCTTCTTGAGATTTCCACTTCCATTGATCTCTTAATGATATGGAGGTGGAGGAGCTTTATTCTTTATTGATGATTTGGGATAATTCTCGTCTCCTTTGGAGTGGATAGTGTTCTTGGTTTTGGATTCTTCAGGGGTTTATTCTTGCTAATATTTTTTCGATCTTTTGATGGTTCTATTTTCTCTTTTTCGCTCCACGAAATAATTTGGAAGGTCAAGGTTCCCCCAAAGTTGAGGCTTCTGTTTTGCTTATATAGGTAACACCAACAATATGTTGCACACTAGGAGATCTTTGAGGGCACTTTCCATGTGCTTTTTATGCTTTAACAGTTCAGAAACAGTTCCTCATTTGTTTATGCATGGTGATTTTGCTTGGACACATGGAACAAACCTTTTGGTTTATTGAGTGAAAGTTGGGTTGTGCTGATATGGTGGAGAATTTGTTGGTCATCTCTTTTTTCTGGTTTTAGTAGAAACAAGAATGATGTAGCATTATGGAGATGTGCATTTGTTGGCAGCGCTGTGGGGTTTATGGTTGGAATAATGTGCGTTTATTTATAGGAAGAAGCTAAATATTTCTTTGCTGCAGGACAAGATTCATACTTAGCTTTGCTCTCGTGTGTTGGTTCTGGGTGCTTTAAAGGAGTGAGATTCTCTGACAACCAACGGAATTGGTTGTCTTTGTGGGTTTGATTGATGTTTCTTCCTTTGTTTTTCATTTTTCTTACTTAGCTTTGCTCTCGTGTGTTGGTTCTGGGTGCTTTAAAGGAGTGAGATTCTCTGACATCCAATGGGTTGGTTGTCTTTGTGGGTTTGATTCATGTTTCTTCCTTTGTTTTTCATTTTTCTTAATGTTTTGTTTAGGAGGATTTCTTATTCTCCTTTTTGTACATTCTTCCTTTGCTGAAATCATCTTTTCTTGTTATGCAAAAAACATATATACTACTTTATTTTGTTTTTAGTAGTTTCTTTTAGGTCCAAACATTATCTAAAATATATTTTATAAAGTAATTTTATCTAATTTGGTTGAATTTACTTTCTTTTTAGTAATGTTTTGTCTTATTTTTAAATATGTGTATTTTTGTCACAAAAGGCTATTGGTACTTATATTTTTATAGTGTCAATATAGATAGACTTATATGTATGTTATCTATTATTATTATTATTATTTAATTTTTAACCAAATGGAACTTTTTTCTCTTAGGTTCAGACATTAACTCCTACATATTCTAAGTATAATTTTATCTAATTTGATTGAATTACTATTGTTTATGAATTTTTTATTTCTCTCTTAAAAGGTAAGGATATTTTTATCCAAAAAATGGTTTCCTCTATTAATATTTCTATATATAGTATACAAATTTACTTCTTTTAGGAATGTTTGGTCTTACGTCCAATGGAAAAGGATATTTTTATTCACAAAATGATTTACATTATTCTTACTTTTGTGCATAATGTAGTGTATAGATATATGGGACTATGGATGCAGAATTAAAACAATGAAGGAAATATGAGTAGTCATGTAATCAAATCCTAAAAACATAAACCATTCTACCGCCCATGTTTTCTGTAAGGCTTTTTATGTCTCCATAGTCCAAACTAGGTACAGGACCAATTATCAAGAGAGACTGTGAAGGAAAATCAAGGAAAGTAAAAGAAAATTGAATGAAATAAAGAAATATTAAAGGAATGGAAAACACAATTAGGGTTCTCAATGCTCAATATTGCAATTTGTCCAAAATATTCCATGATAGAACCTTGGTGTAAATTTTTCCTCAAAAATCCGGACAAACAATATGAAAACCATAAAAGTCAAAAGCTGTGGGATAAAATCTGGTAGATGAAAGCCTAAATTACTTCTGTGTTATGGTAGAAGCAAAAATCCTATTAGGCATGATTCCCATCATTGCTCCCAAGGTGGGGGACATGGTTTTATAATGCTGTTGCCAGAGTCATGGGAAGCAGGAATAGCAGACATATTAAGTGGTGGGAAGCGGTTGTAGTAGCCGTGAAATTTTTTCAAGGAAGCACAGCTATGTGCAAATTGAAGAATAAGCATGTAATATTCTAAAATATGATTCATAATATATTCCTAGCATGTTCATTTGGCTTACAAACACATTTTAGTTGTGAAAATAATTTTTATATAAATTTTAGTCCATTTTTTGGCAAAGAGGAAAAGATATTTGCTCTACTTTTCACTACTTTAATGATTAAAAAATTTGGAAAGAAAATTAATATTGTCAAGTAATAAATATGAGACATGAAACAAGGAGAAAAAAGTGTCTATATTTATCGCATACATCTTACACTCGTTCTGCATTGGCTGATGTGGGTGGTGTGTCTCACCACCATAAAGAATGATGTGGAGGTAGTCTTCATTTTTGTTATCAATTTGAGTGTGAGATTGGGCATAATCTTCCCATCCATACGAAAGCAGATACTAGATGAGCCCAAATTCGTAATATTCCTCTATTCCTCCTAAAAATCCAGAGGTGGTGAAAGTCTAGGAGGTTCAAGAGATAAAGGAGGTGCAAATTCTCCTCCTTGGCCTCATCTTGGATCATACCCATAGGCTGGAATTGCATTTGTTTCTATGTAGTTACTAGGCCGGGGTAAGGATACACTGGATGGGTTGGAGTTATTTTTAGGATGGTGGATAATGACCATTATGATAAGATCCATGTGATTGGGATGAATACTACTTCAATCCCAATATGAAGCCTTGAAGTCAAACGGAATGAACCCAAGTCTAGTAGTAAAATGTGATAATGTTGAAGCTAAATAAATGAAACTAAATTTTGCTAAGAGAATGCAGCAAAGTGGGTATTATGCAGTGAAGATGTGAAAATAGAGGAATGGTTAATGATGAAAATTTACATTGATAAGAAATATCACGGTTAGGGCAAGAGTATCCTCCCAGCACAAATTTAGGATGACGTTCATCAGCTTAGCCAATTCAACACAACTGCCTTAGAAAATGTAGACAGCAAACAAGACTAATCATTGGGCGATGGAATCAATTTTCCTGAAAGAGAGGCTCAGCCTGTTGAAAGCAAAACTGCAATCATATATGCGGAAAAGAATCTTAGATGTGTTAGTTTTTGGGACCCAGTTGTGGAGAGGGTGCCTGCACATTTACATGGGTGGAAGGGTGCTCCTTTTTTTCTCTGAAGTAGAATTACTTTTATCCAGGCTTATCTTTCTAGTATCCTGCTGTATTTTCTATCTTTAAGATTCCTATGGGGGTCACTAGAAGGATTGAGAAAATAATGAGAAATTTCCTATGGTTGGGGTTGGGGCTTGAGGGATCATTTGGTGAGGTAGGGGGTGGTGTCACTGGTGTGTAAGTCTGAACAGGGGGTCAGTTTGGGTTCTGGGAAATTTGGTGTCTGAAAACACACATCTCCTGGCAAATGGCTTTGGCGGTTTCTGCTAGAAGATTCTTCCCTATGGCAGAGTTGTTAAAAGCAAGTTTGGACTAGACAAGAATGTGTGGGATGCTAGTTTGGGTTCTAGGTGTTCTTCAAGAAGTCCATGGACTCCCTCTCAGATTTATCCCATCATATTAAATTCCTGTTGCACAGGGGTTGTAATATCTGTTTTTGGAAATGCCTTTGGCTGAGGAATGTTGTTTTGTCCACCTCTTTTCCTTGTCTCTTTTATCTGAGCTCAGGGCAGAATGGGACCATTTCTTATTTTATTGTTGAGCCAGGTGGTCCTTTACCTCCATGGGATTTTCACTTTCATGGGTCTTGAATGATAGGAAGATGGAAGAGTCAACTTCTTTGTCAGTCTTGTTGAATAACTGTTGGGTCTCTTTGGAAGCAGATGGTCCTGTTCTTTGAATCCTTTGGGGGTATATTCTTGCAAATCCTGTGTGAATTTTTGACTACTTTTGATTCTTCTTTTACTCTATAAAAATCTATTTGGAAGGCCAAAGTTACCCCCTAGAATCAAGATTTTTCTTTGCCTGGTTGTGCTTAGTAGAATCAATACCAATACTTCTTGCAGAGTAGAAGACCTTTGAAGGTTCTCTCTTCAGATTTTTGCATGCTTTGTTTTAATTGTTCAGAATCAGCATCACATATTTTTATGCAATGCGATTTTGTTTGCAGGGTTTCAAGTTAGTTATTTGTTATTTTTTTGTTTTTTGTTTTTTCGTTTTTCCGTTTCTTTGTTTTTTGTTTTTCTTTTTTTTTTTGTTTTAGAATTTTGGGTTTGTCCAGAGACAGTGGAGGATTTTTTGGTAGTTTCTTTTGTTGGTTCTGGTAGGAAAAAGGAAAGGGCAGCACTCTGGAAATGTGATTTCTTTGCAGTATTTTGGAGGCTGTGGATGGAATGCACGGATTTTCTCGTGGAAGAAGTTGTCATTTCTGCTGGTTTGGGAGAAAATTCATTATATGGCTTCACTTTGGTGTGTGGGTCATGGGAACTTTAATGGGGTGAGCTTTCTGGATATTCAGCACGATTGGCGATATTTGTTGGATTGATAGTTTGCGCTGGTTTTTGTTTCGTTTTTTTTTTTTTTTTCGCTTTTTGGTTTTCTTCATTGTCTTTGTTTTTTATCTGGATTATCCCAGATTTTGTTAAGAAGATGTTCTCCTGGCTATAGATTCTTAATCTATCAATGGACTTATTCTTATGTAGGTAAAAATGATGTGGTGAGCATATGCATAAACTATGATTAAGATCATGCAATCATGCAAATTATGTAATGTAAAAATGTTCAATGCCAGTACAGACAAGTGATATGATCTATTATGTACTTATAATGAAGTTAAAATGACACCATTATGCAACAGGAAATGCTCAGAGCAACCTAATTGAACCAACAAATGGTTGTTATGAACAATATAGTCTCGAAATGAAGCTAATATTTACATGCATAATGGAGGGCAGGGTAAAATGATTAACGAAGAATAAGAGAGCCAAGGGGTGAGAGGGTGTATGCTCAATCTCCGGAGAGATCATCAAGGTATCTATGATTAGAATACATGACAATTTTCTGAGTAGCAAATAATACCTCCAATGCCCAGACACTTTCTTGACAGCTTAGAAATATTTTTCATATGTTGTGATATACTGTGGCTTAGTATCCTTAGTTTATTGCGTAGCGCAACACTAAGCTTCATCTGAGATTGAGGGTACTTAAGTGCTAGGTGATTAGAATGCATGACAAATTCCTGAGGTTTATAATATCTCCAATGGTTAGGCACCTACATGACAGCTTAAATTCTCTCATATGTTATACACCTCGACTTAGAATTACTTAGTTCTTGCTGAAGTAGATAAACTATGGGGTGACCTTTCTAACTTAGCACTCCCACAATGCCTATTCCAGATGCATGGCAAGTGATCTTGAAGACTGATGTTATGATAGGTCAATCATCTTGAGCTTTGTCTCATTGAAAGCTCTGGTAGCAGTAGTTGACCATTGAAATCCCTCTTCTTTATACAATCAATGAAAGGAGCCATGATGGTGCTATAACTCCTGATGAACTCTCTATACAAAGTAGCTAAACCATGGTCACCTCAGAAATGGATTTGGGCATCGGCCATGATTACCTCAAAAAATGAATTTGGATGTTGATCATCCTAAAATTGCTTTGACCTTCTCAAGATTAGCGGAAACACCTGGGCAAAGCTGTGTCCTAAGAAAACAACAGAGTATTAAGAAAGGAGCATTTCTTAAGTGAATACCTCTTGAAGTTATCTAGCCAAAAAAAAAAAGGAATTCCTCAAGAAGGTGACATAACTCTCTTCTCTCAGCTAACTCTAAATCAAAACATCATCAAAGTAGGTGACAAGGAATTCACCTATAAAAGTTCAGCTCTGGACTCATAAATATGCTAGCAGAATTGGAGGCATGATGAATAGGGTACAAACTACCAACCAAAGAGAATGCTAAAAAACAATTTTGAGGCTTGGAACTTATACCTTTACCAAAATTTTGAAATGCTGAAGTTGCAAATGAGCTCATCAACAAACCAGCACAGATAAACTTTGCCAAAAATTTTCTTTGTAAAAAGTTCGCAAACAGCTGAGCCATTGTAATCCAACATTCAAGTTCTATGAAATTGCTAACTTGCTCAGAAGTAGTACAAGCCAGTGAGCTAAGGGGTAGCACTGGCGAGTGACTTCAGTCAATAGCAAATGAAGTAGAGCTTTATAGGTAAAAGGACAGAATAGGGAAGGTCAGCTTATTATAACTGGTTAGATAAATGGTAAAAGGTAAGATTAGGTTTTATAGAAAAGGGGAAGGATCCAAGCGTCATTAGCGAGAAATTTTTTTTATTATTAAGGGAATGAAGCTGGCCAGAAAGAAGATGGATCATTTTTTTTTTTTTTCGTTGCTTTGCTCTTTGATCTGATTTTTTTTTTGAAAAATTAACATGGATGAAGGTCTGAGCACAACAGAACTGGTCAGTCCTAACTTAGTATGAGTTTGGCTTGGCTCACAAGTGGGCTCGGGCAATGGGTAGAGCTGGTATATGATAGCTTGATAAAGGAGTTATTTTCCTTTTATTTATTTTTTTTGGTTGTTTTGCTCTTTGATCTAATTCTTTTTTCTTTTTTTTTTTCTTTTTTTTTTGAATAATTGACATGGATGAAGGGCTGAGTACAAAAGAACTGGGTTGGTCCTACCTTAGTATGAGTTTGGCTTGGCTCACAAATGGGCTTGGGCAATGGGTAGAGCTGGTGTATGAAGCAGTGAAGTATTCAAGTACGGTTAAGATGTTATGGAATGGGTTTAGTCTGGTTTCATTTAAGGTTAAATGGGAAAAAAGATGCATGGAGAGTGGGAAAGGACTGATAAGGTGTGGTTGTCCTGGTGGTAAGTGATTGGATGGTCAATGGCATGAAGAATTGCTCCAAATAAGGCGAGCAATCGGTAGAGAGCCAATGCAATATGCTTTGATTCAGACCCTTTCACCAGGATTCTTCTCCAGCAGGACACTGGTATGTAGTTTTGCTGCTTCTCTGGCGAAACTGACCTTTGATGACAGCAATAGGAATTCCCTCCTGCCCCTGTCCCTTGCTTCTTTTTCTTCTCCTCTTTTTGAGTAAAGGTGATTTTTTTTTTGCCAAACTCTGGCCTCATTGATTTCATAATTTTTTCTTTAATGAAAAGCTCCTGCTACTTTTCCTTTCTATTGCTCTAAGCAACAACCTTGGTTTTTATTTATTTATTTATTTCCGGTGAAATTGAACTTTGGGTGTGGTTTGGGTTGAACATTATTGTGGCTATTTTCTCAGGGGAAATGACTAGGACATGGGCTGTACCTGGTGTAGATGATGGGGCTAGGGTTTATAGGGTAAGGACTGGGTTGTTGATGACTGGATCTTAGGGTTGTGGCTGTGGGAGAAATGGTTGGGGGGAAAGGCAGGGATCATGGAACACGGCAATTATGGAATATCAGTGGGTTGAAGTGAGGCTCTGATACCAATTGATGCGGGACCTATTTGTGAGTGAAAAAGGAAAGGGAAAACACAATTGGGGTTCTCAATGTTTGAATTTGTTGGCTGTCCCAAACATTACATAATAGAATCGTCATATAGGCTTTTACCCCTAACATCTAACAAAGGCATATATCAAATAATCAAATCCCTGAAAATAAATACTGCAAGTAAAATCCAATGAACAAAATCCTAAACTATGTCTGCACCTATAGTGAAATCCTGTTGAGTGTGATTACCACCACATACACTGATTTGCAAAATTGTCATATTCCAACAAGTCAATTAGCAGTAATAGTGTAATAATTATCATTGGCGAGCATTTTGGTGATCCTTACATTTTGTTGGATTAAGAGAAGTGGAGAGGAAAGAGGAAAGGAATTGCTTTATTGCAGCCTCTCTTGCCACTGATTCACCTGAATTCTTATGAACTTAAGCTTTTAGGCATTGCTGCAATAGTAGTTTTTAATTATCTCTAACATGCCTCTGGACACACTTGACGAGTGAAGAAAACACAAGTTACTATACCATGGGTTGAAATTTTGGATTTTAATTAAAAGAATGGATGTGGTAGGGGGATTGAACTTGACTTTTGGTTAAAGCTATGATACCATGCCATTCTTAAATAATCATCAATAAGATTAACAAAATATCTGAATCCACCACAGGACATGACACATGTCGGACCCATACATCAGAATAAATGGACCAATAACTCTACCAGTCACCCTAGGAGAGTAAGACACGCCAGGGTGTTTACTCAGTTATCATGTTTCATACCCTAGGACAGATGCCAGCTTCAATGATAGAACAAGCAACTTCAATTGTTCAATGATGGATGACCAAAGGGACAATGCTCATGAACATGGTTGAGACTTGGCAAGCACTATTGGTAAAACCAGGGTCCAATAGTACTGTACATGCATTCTATCTCTCTCTCTCTCTTTCTCTCTCTGTATATGTGTGTCTTTGTGTACATGCATGCTGATAACTCTTGGCATTGACCCATAGAATGTCTCCCATCCATTTCTAGAGCTGCTAGCGGGTTGTGATGACTTGGCCATTACATTTCTTCAAGATGAGGCAGCCACATGCTACTGTTTTACCTTGATCTCAGATTTTTGTGTAGGCTGTTCAATGACTGCCTACATTTGGAGGTTCTAGTGGATGCTATGTTGATATTTCAGATTATATTTTCACATAAATTTCAGACAAGAACACGAAATGTACTTGAATTATTATTGAAGTGCAAAATCCTAAATGCCGAACGCAGTTATTTGAAGTTCTAGACCATTGTATTCCCCTGAAAGCTCATGCTCCTGCACTTATGAAATTGATTGTAGAATCTGAAGGAGTTGTATGTTTGATAAAATATTGTGGGTTCTAGGATGGAGAAAATAACTTGAAAATTTATGCAGGTGAAGGAGCGTGCTGTTCAACTAGCAAATGCCATGCAGAATGAGGATGGGGTCGCAGGAGCAGTGAAAGCTTTCTTTAAACATTTACCTCGCAAGAAGTCAGAGCCTGAGTCATCACCAGCACCAGTAACACCAAGTTTTTTCTCCATAAGTAGATGCTTTGGTTGTTCATAATTCTTGGGTGGATGTTGGCTCCTGTTGATCTTATTGTCACATCATTACTGTAGCATAATATTAACATGGGGTTCTCAACTAACCAAACTTCTGTACGCCTGCTTGTGGATCCTGTTATAGGTCTCCTCTTATTCCATAACCTTATTGTCTTCATTTTTTCTGGCAATATCATTTTGATGCAGAAAACGAGTTGTTATTTGCAGTTTTGGTTTTCTTTCCCAGAATATGCAATGTATTTATATGAGATCTTAATTGATTTCACGCCTTTCATCTTTCTTATTGAGATATTTGTAATGCTTGAATGGATCCTTATAACAAATGTGGTACATCATTGCATTTACTGCAGTTAAAGCATCCAGTAGTAAGATTTTAAAAAAGCATGAATTCTCCATGGATGAAGAACAGTGAATGCCATATACTAATTATTGTAGCTGGACATAGCACAGCCTTTAGTAGGGGACCAAGGATTGTCAAATGTGCCGAATACTCCAGAGTATAATTATATGATATATGCTTGGTACTGTTATTATTTCTTTTTCTGGTAACTTGGAACTTTTAGACTGCGGATAAGCGCTTTCGACCCCCTGAATGTTCACCCTGTAAGTATGCTTTGGTTAGTAAAGAAGTAGTTCTCGTAAAATTAAACTCATTATCTCTTATTATGGAAAGACTTGCAGCCTGTCCATATTTATTTGAGCAATCCCAGACTTACTGTTTATTTATTTATTGTTTTTACTATTTGGCCAATTAGATTAAGCTGCAGCATTTCTGCAAAGCACTGCAGGTATGATTCCCTGAATTGGTTCCTCTAGTTGTTTGTTGCTGCCGTGCTGATACTGATAGGGTTTTCTTTGATTCGGGCTGGTGGCTCGTGTATCGCTTTTTGCTTGGATGGATGGGGGCGGTGGTCTGAAGTCAAACCGTGAAGTTCAAGTGGAACCCATTTAGATTGCATAACATGGCTTAGGCTGTGGAGTTATGATTTTAAGAGTTGAAATTAATTTGCATGTTTCATGGTCCTTCCTGTTAATGAATTTATGATCTTGAGTGCAGGGTTACAAATTTTAGAACGTATGAGGTACATTTTTTAATTTTTTATTTCCTTTTTTTTTTTTTTTTTTAAAAATTTTTTAGGGGCCAAGGATTCTGTTAGATATATATCCAAAAAAATGAACAAAAATTATTATTTTTTCATTGTTTTTATCTCTGTTTTTCCAATGCTATTGAGCATTATTCAATTATGAATGAAAATTGGTAAAAATTAAATTAAATTTCTAATATAAAAAATTATTTATTAATATATTATATATTTACTTTTTTTAATAATCAGATGAAGGGAATTATTTTATATTTTTCTACATTTTCATGGAGTCAACTTATTCTTGGCAATTGTAATTATAGAAAGCATAGGTGGATTTTATTTTTTCAAGAAAAAGTAAGTAATTCTCTCTTGAAATTGTATGTAATGGGATACTATGCTCCTTTTATTAAAACTGTAGTGCTTAATAATTTAAACCTAACGTGATTATACGAGAAAATGCTATTATTTTAATGAAGAGGACACAGTATTAAACCCTTTTTAAAGTACCTAGATATCTACATGGTTTTAGTTATAGAGCCTAAAAATCACCCCAAAGCTAAAAGTGTTTTTCTAAAAGATTTAGGGAGGTCTTCTATTTCTACTTATTAGGAGCTTCAGCTAAGGCATTTGTATGCTTTATTACCTGTTGACACTCATTAAACAATTTATAATTTCCAATGATGCACTTGCTATTGATAATCGATTTCGAAAATATGGATCTCTGCTAGGGGTTACCATGCATGGAATTATACCTTATTTTATGTCTACTTCAAAATTCAATTATTTGGGGATAGGATAATGAACACCTTGCCCTCATGTTTGGAGTGATATTTAATTTAGATTTGTATATATTTGAATACAATTTAAAATATAATTATTTTGAATATTATTTAAATTTATCCAAATTTAATTCTAAGCATGCTTCCAAACTTAAATGTAATTAATTCTTATAACCCCATTCTCTTAAATTAGCAAGGGTTGTTTTTTGTTATTTATGCCACGTGTAAGAGAACATGTGGGTCAAAATATGGGAGGTTGGTAAGGGAATCGGAGGCATTTGGTTTTCTGATCGGAGGGGCATGAGATTATTTTGGATGGGAAGGAGCTGATGGAGGGGTATCAGTGAGTGCAAAAGAATCGATGGAAAAGTGACAAATTGCATGGAATTGGCGGTGGAGAGGTCAGGCTGCTGAGACATGCAGAAAGCCTAGTGGCCCTTATGCATGCCCCCATAACTATTTATTTTTAAAGCACAGGAAATGCAGGAGAGCCATTTGCATTGAGAGAGAGCGTTCAGAGCCCTGTGGGGGACTGCTGTTTATGGCTTTTAAGTTGCCCAATCCTTTCACATTGCCCCATTGGGGATCACGAACCTGATCGTCTAAAGCCCACCCATCTACTCTGACACCCTCACTCTTTTTCCTCCAAATTTCAACCTCTCTCTGTCTATCTCTCATTAGTTAACCTAACCTTATGCCATTTAATAGTTCATATTAGTTCTCTCACACTTCTCACTCTTAATTGGTTGACTGCTCTGAAAGATTAGATGTTTACCATGCGTTGACACATAGAGCCCTCCATCTTGATTTTGATACGTCTTACTGCCCCTCATTGCTGAAGGAAGTACCCCGGCTTAAAAGGGAGAATAGTGTCAAAGCCAGAAACTCAATGGGTGCTACTAATTGCCCTCAAAAAGTTGATTCTATTCAAACTAGGTATTTAATGAAACTAAGCTACAGCAGGAAACCGCCTGCAAAAGAAACCCAAGCGCCCATCCATGCATGAAACCGATAAAAAAAATGCCCCACAAACAGAGAGAGAGAGAGAGAGAGAGAGAGAGATTCCATTTTCCAATATTTACAAGTCCTCCCACCAATCAGTACTGTCTTAATTCACCATAGCATGCAGAGACGCATTGGAGGGAACTTACACGGCCCACTCACCACTTATCCCTCTTATCTCTTCTGTTCCCAAGCCCATGACACCCCCGTCTTGTGTCCCCAGCTCTCTCTTTAATAATTACGCTACTCACCACAAAACTCTTCACATTTTCCAACCCTTCAAAAAAACTTTCTTCTGAACTACTCTCTTTACTCCCCAATCTTCTGTGCAGATCAAACGCCAAATTAAAGTACCCCCAGTCGTCAGTAAGTTGGGTTATTATTGGGTTCACCCAACAGTTCCTTTCCTCTGCCATTCTGCTACATCTACCGCGCTCTTCCCCCATCCCATTACTTCTCATAGCCCGTTCCTCCATTTATAAATTAAGGTCTATCGCATCTTTTGTTTTTCCAGTTATTTTTTACGTAAATTGCTTTCCTCCTCAAGTGGTTTTCCTTCTCTTTTAGATTTGAACCTTTTGCTTTTTGATCTTCTTTACGCAGACACAGCATGGAAGCTGATGATCAGGCTGACAAAACGACGACGCAAGCGGCAAATGGAGGAACCAATGAAGAAGACACAACACCAAGAGTGTTTCCCTGCTTATTCTGTTCAAGAAAGTTTTACAGTTCACAAGCCCTGGGAGGCCACCAAAACGCCCACAAGAAGGAGAGGAACGCTGCAAGAAAGGCCAAAAGGGCTTCCGAATACGCATTCGCCCACTTCCCATCATCTCCGGTAACGCAGCCTCTATTCCTCGCTCCCGGCCATCATTTAGGCCTCTTTAACCCTTCGGTGTACATCACGGCCCACGCGGCGAGCCTCGGCCACCTGCCCGGAGCCACTCACCAATTCGCCAACTGGTTCGGACCCAGCGGTGCACCCAGGTTCGACAATGTGATGTTCTATAGTGGGGGTTGCTCAAGCACTGGTGCCAACAGGCCATATGATCATTGTGAAGAGTACGAGCAAAGCTTCAAGAATTGGCAAAGAAGCATAAGAAGCAACGGCGGTTTCAATATTAATGAGGGCTCTGATTGCCCTCATCCATCAGCGATGATGAATAAGGGCAACAGCCTCGGCCGCGATGACGGAGATAAAGATCAAAAGCTTGACCTGTCTCTTCATTTATAGATGGGTAGAAATAGGTTTATATTAAATTGAAGTGGTGGGTGAAGGATATAGCGTAGAACGCTAGCTAACATTTTCCTGCGGACTAAATTTTGTGTTTTTTTTTTTTAATTTTTTTCTCTAGTTCTAGCATTTTTTTTTTTCTTCTTTTGGTTTTAACATTTACATCATTTATAATAATGAAGATCTGAAATGGTTTATTCTTTTGGTTTTTACCTTTGTTTTTGGAAAGCTTAATCTGAGTGGGGGCTTTTTAATTATAGTTTTTTTTTTATGTGATTTATTTTTACCGAAGATAAACGATGTATGGTATGCATTCTCCATGCTATTCTGTTAAAATAACATTCACTGTAAACTATGGGTTGGGACAAGGTTCTACATAGGGATAATTAATTAAAAAGGTTCATGATGCCTCAATTCAACTAGAATTTTGAATTTTGAACTTGGGAGGCATTTTGTTGATGTAAGGATGGATCTAGTAATTTGATTACCTAATCGAGCTTGAGAATGACCTTTGGATTTTGAATTTGCACAAGGAAACATGCTCCGATTTTGTTTCATAGGAGAATATAGTTGCGAACTTGGGTAGTGGTTAAGCTTTCTAGTATTTATAGTTGGGACCATGTGCTTCCAAAGAAATAAAGATCATTGAGTTTGGCTGATGAACTAATTTTGTTGTAGTCAAAAATTGAACAATTTTCACGAATCTATTCTTGATCAAGACCACCTGAAAAGAGATAAATAAAAGTGACTTTGAGGACCCAGTGTGTACTACGGGGGACCTCTCCAATGCCTAAGTAAGGGCTGAGATTGAGAGGTTTTTATGCAACAGTAAAGTGTGTTAGAATGAGATACCTTAACCTCTTCTCCAAATCCCTATTTATAGTACGGAGGTTGACCCAAGGGTATAATACCATTTATTAGCGAGTTATGGTGCGGGCGTGAATCGCTCCGGTTCTTACCTCATTAGCATGAATCGCTTTACTTATTATAAGGCGGGCATCAATTGCTCCGATTGGGTGGTTGACTTGGATGGTAACTGCCCTTATAATGATGCGCTTTGGTATTTTCTAGGTAGGTGATATATTTGGTGTATATCAGATGCCCCCCCTTAGGTTCGAATTTTTGAAGTTAGCTTCCAAAGTTTGAAAGAAGTTTTTTTTTCCTGTCGAGCAGCTATTCTTGAGGCATTTTGGGTTACTTGTGGCTTAATAAGTCGTGCTTTTTTTTTTTTTTTTTCCGTTTCTTGTCTAATGAGTTGTGCTCATATTTTGGGCCGTTTCTAGGCCTCACGAGCGTTGCTCGTCAGTTGGGCTGATTCTTCTTTGCCTAATGAGTTGTGCTCATTTTTTGGGCAGTCTTTTGGCCTCACGAGCGTTGCTCGTCAGTTGGGCCGATTCTTCCTTACCTAAGAGTTGTGCTCATTTTTTGGGTAGTCTTATGGCCTCACGAGTGTTGCTCATCAGTTGGGCCATTCTTCTTTGCTTAATGAGTTGTGTTCATTTTTTGGGCAGTCTTCTGACCTCACGAGCATTGCTCATTAGTTTGGCTGATTCTTCTTTACCTAATAAGATGTGCTCATCTTTTGGACTATATTTTCAGTAACATTTTGGTAATTTATGATCTTGGGATGGTTGTTCAATTCGACAGGTTCTTGCAGTTTTGATTTCATTGGGGTTAGATGTGAGTTCTGGTCTTTTCAATATTAGTTAGGATTCGAAATCGGTTCGGGATGGATTTGTTTCAAAGGGTTTGGATGTGTATGTACCAAGTGTTCGATCATTTGCGGCAAAGGGAACTGCAGGTCGTGCAGTGCTATAGATTTCGCAGACTATTTTTGTGTCGTTTGTGTCATCTATGAGGTCTATAAACTTAGATTATTCGATTGTATCCCAGTTGATTTGTGAGTCCCATGTTGGATTTTTTGGACATGGGGTTGTGAGTGCAGTGGCAGATTAAAGTTTGAGATTGAGATCTGCGAGATGTCTACCATTGACGACGGTGATTTTGTTACTATTTGTTTTGATTATGGTGTGGATTGTTCAGCTGATTGGGCTTTAGGTGCTTGACACACTAAGGAGCTTAGTTTTGCTGTTTGGGGTTTTGCAAATTGCTGTTGCTACAATGGTGCAATTTCAGTGTACATTGCAATTTCAACTCAAATTTTCAATTGCAATTTCAAATTCACTATCCAGAGCTGTAACGACTTGATTTAATAATTTTTTTTCCCAACATATAAGCTATGAAATTTCATTACTTTGGTACCTATTATTATAAGTCAACCAACATCTCGGTCCAGATAGGACCCATGAAAACTGTGCTACAACAAACAACCTAAGCAGTGAGAAGCTGTTTACATAAAACATATCCACATATATATTTACAATATCAGAGTGTTAGAATATTCCCCAAGCTGTACATACAAGACTATTCCCCAAAATACCCCCAAATGAACTAGGGTCAAACAACAATAATATCCCCAAAATACTCACCCTCAGATAGGGTAGTACTGTAGCCCCCTCTACCTGCGAGCTTGATCTGCTCGCCTAGTTAGATCACCTGAAAAATATTAAATCACTTGGATGAGATGACGCTTAGTAAGATGAAATATGCTATCGCTAGTGTGTGGAAAATGAGTTACATTTTTATAAAATCTAATTTTGAAATACCATAGTTAACTGAATCTGAGAAAGCATGTATAAATAATGTTCAGTACAAATTATACCTATGTTACTTAACATAACTGTTCTTATAAATTTTCTATTCATAATACTTCTAATATTCATAGTTACATCTACTGTTTCTGTAAGTTTAAGTATATGTATAATAACTGAGAAAACTTTCCTGGATGGATAATTGTTTGTCATGATTTAAGCCCTCATGATAGGGTTGTGTGGCCCATAGGTGGGACCTATCTTGGCTAGCCAATCAGGATAAGTCAACTGAACTTTGACAGTCAGAACGACCTCCTCAACTCTTATCTGAAGTGGAGTCTGTCCACAACGTAGGCACGATCGACTACTGAATACCACATACTATCTGAGTAATGTGGTCGCACTTTGAACTGAATATAGCTACGGTACTATGCTTTGTAAATTGATTTATAATGGTTCATCAGGGTCTGATACTATATAATACATTTCTATATAAAATCTATCTGTTTTACCATGATTCTGTATTAACTGTATTAACCATGACGCTGTAGTAAACTGTAATTCTGTATCAACTGTAATTCTATTTCAACTGTATTTTTGTATGTCATGGTTTCTGTGAAACTGTGTAGTCATGGTACTATAAAAAACTGTAAAAACATCTTCCTATCTGTATATACTGTAAATCATGATACTGTAGAAACTATATGATTGTAATTCTGTAAAATGTTGTATAAAAATTTGTACTATATCAATATTCTCATGCCACATAACTAAAACTCATTAAACATAATTTATAAAACCATGTAAATTCCTGCTCTGAAAACCCACGAACAAATACTTTATTTTACTGGTAAAAATCTCTACTTTAACTAGCATAGTATATTTTCCTTACCTGATTACTAAAAAGCCTCTATTACAACTGGTCCTATACCCGCAAGGTTCCCTATTAAACACCTTGAAAATAACATTCCCCAGAACAAAACATCAGTATTTCTTCGTATACTACATTTCTTATAACTGTGAAAAAGGCAAATACTAAATAAAATCCCTTACCCTGAGATTGTGATGAAATTCAAACCACTTCCACCAACGATCCACTCCGGTAGATTTATAGAGAACTTTTCCAAGAGTGTCGTGGTGGCTTCAGATCGTCGATCCAACGAGAAACGAAGCCGGGATCAAAGAGAGAAGGGAAGAGGGATGTTTTAGAGAGAGAGAGAGAGAGAGAGCTTTCCTACGTAGGTTTTCATGTGAAAATTTGAGTTTAAGTGTACTTATAGATCTAGATTCGTCGACGAGACACGTCATCTCATTGACGAGGCCCTGAAGAAAGTTTGTTGACAAACATGAACCCCTTGTTGACGAATTTCAGACTGCTAAAATCCCCTCTCGGTATCTTCTCATCAACGAGATGTGTCCTCATCGATGAGACCCTCATGTATTCTCGTTGACGAATTCCCTGTGTTCGTCGACGAGACTCTGCTTAATTTTCTGGGTTATTACATTCTCCTCTCCTTATAAAATTTTATCCTCGAAATTTACTTTCTATGTTGAGCACTATCCACTAAGGAAAAATAGTCTACTTATTTTATTACTTACCCTCACTTATGGTTGAGGAATACCGTGGTTATATTCAAGGTCCTGGGAGACTACAATTATGCCCATAAAAGAAAAATTCTCCCAAAACCAAAAAAACTACCTATCCTATACTCTACTTTACAATTACACTGTACTAAATAAAATAAAATAAACATTACTTTAATTTAAAAAATACTACTATATCCCACTAAATAAATGTGGGTATTTCTGCCTAATTTCATTTTCAAACTCCCAAGAAGCTTCTTCTACCGCTTGATTCCTCCACAGGACATTTACTAGTGGAATTTTTTTACTGCGCAATTCTTGTTCTTTTCTATCCAAGATCTATACTGGAACTTCCTCATATGCAAAAGCATTACTGAATTCTAATTCTGCATAACTAATAATATGGGAAGGATCTGAGATGTATTTCCTTAACATAGAAACATGAAATACATCATATATTTTGGATAGAGTTGGTGGTAAAGTTAGCCGTTAGGCAACTGACTCAATTTTCTCAAGTATCTCAAATGGGCCAATAAACCTAGGGCTCAACTTACCCTTCTTCCCAAATCTCATGACTCCCTTCAGTGATGCTATTTTTAAGAACACATGGTCGCCCACTTCAAATTCCAATTCCTGACAGTGAGTATCCACGTAGCTTTTCTGCCGACTCAGTACTGCACTGATTCTACCTCGAATAAATTGGACTTTATCATATGCATGCTACACTATTTTTGGTCCCAAAACTCGCCTCTCACCAAGCTCACTCCAATATAAAGGAGAATGACATATCCTACCATAAAGTGCTTCATAAGTGCTGCACTGATTCTACCTTGAATAAATTGGACTTTATCATATGCATGCTACACTATTAATATAGTTTTATGACTCGGTTGCCACACACTAGTAATAGCATATTTCCACTTACTGAGCATCGTCTCACTCCATTACTTTACCACTTTTCAGGTGAGTCAGCTAGGCGAACATATTACGCTCGCGGATAGAGAATTGACTAGGTTACCCTGGTTGTAGGGTAAGTTTTTGATAGGGTTTTTGTATTTTTGGGGTAGATGATACTGGAGGGAGTTATTATATATGACTATGGTGATATTGGAGGGAGTTATTGTATACGGCTATGGTTTGAATGTACTAAATTCTGATATTGTTTAGTATATATGGTTTTATGACTTGTATATCTACGGCATAGATATGAAAAAAAAAATGATATAAATTGTGAGGTTGTTACATATGTAATCTCCCAAGACACAGAATGTAACCACGGTATTCCTCTGCCATAAGTGAAGGTAAGTAATAAAATAAATAGATCGCTTTGTTTTAAGGAATGATAAGTTGTATGGATAGTAAATTTCAAGGATGAAATTTTATAAGGAGGGGAGAATGTAGTGACCCGAATAATTATAATATTTTAAATAATAATGTAAAGGAAAATAAAGAGGCTGTAGGCCTCATCGACGAAGTTACAATTGGGCTCGTCGATGAGGGTACGTTTCATTGACGAAAAAATACCGAAAGAGGTTTTAGGTAATTCTAAATTTTGTCAATGAAGAGAGAGTTTGTCAATAAATTGTCTTCTTCCTCGTCGACAAGGTGACGTGGCTAATCGATGAAGGCCAATGTATAACTAGCCCTAAACGCCATTTCTTAGCTGATTTTTGCCACATAAGTCCTCTCTCTCTCTCTCTCTCTCCTTCTTCGGTTTCCCTCTCTTCTCTCTCAATTTTTGGGCCAGATTTCTACCAATTTGACGATCTGAAGCCACCACGACACTCCTGGGAAAGTTCTCTTCAAATCTACTGGAGTGGATCATCAATGGGGTTGAGTTGGAAACCATCCCAAATTCAGGGTATGACTTTCTACTCAATATTTGACTTCTTGACAGTTATAGAGAGCGTAGTACGCATAGAAATATTGAAGTTTTGTTCTGGGGAATGTCATTTTCAAGGTATCGATCGGGGAACCCTGCAGGTGCAGGACTGTTTATTTTAGAAGCTTCTCAGGAATTAGGTAAAGGGATAAACTAAGTTAGTTATTTTATAAAAAATGTATGCATATTATTACAACATCTAATTTCAAGAAAATAGATATATTTATATATGCTTTATGTTTAAGAAATACTGCTGTAAAAGATGATATGTTTAAATATGTATGAAACTTATTTCATGTGACATGAGTAGAATTTATAATGAAATACCATTTTTTGGGAATATGATAAAGATATAAATTTTTATAATGGAAGACCGGTGTACAGGCCGAGATTTTTATATGATTTTCCGGCGTACGAGCCTAGCTATGGGTATATTTTATCCGGCGTACGGACCGTGCTATGGATATGATTTGCCGGCGTACGGGCCGAGCTATGGAAATGTTTGCCGGCATACGAGCCAAGCTATGGATATGTTTGCCAGCGTATGGTCCAATCTATGGTAAAATATGAAATATTGGCGTACGGGCTGATGATTTTCATGATATACGTAAATATGCAAAATGATATGATGATATTGATTTGGTAATTAATGGTATGAAATATACATGTATCACAGTTTCAGTATATGCTATATGTTATCAAAACCTGGTTGGCTTGGTCTAGGCTAGTACTTGCATGGTACTGTTACTATGTGTTCGTGATCATCACGATATTGTGTTAACGCTACTGTACGGAATAGCGTGAGGATGGATAGTCGATGTGGTTTTAAGAAGTGTGAGCGCTCCTGGTGTATGGACTAGGTCTGGTAAACCCTTCGGACTTACAGACTGTACTTTTAACTTGGCTGTGGTCGACCAACCATTGTCAGGTCCCGCCTTCGGGCCACACAACCTGGTCATGTTGGGGTAATACATGACAACAGCCAACTAACCTACCAGGGTTGTTTTTATATTATATTTATATGAGATGAATTATGTTTATGAGAATCATGTATGTTCTGCCATGAAATGAGAATATATGCTTCCCAGATATGATACAAACAACTATACTGATATGTTTATGTATGATTTTATATAGAACACAGAAATACTCATGTTGCCACACACTAGTATTAGTTTATTTCCCTTACTGAGAGGTGTCTCACCCCAAAATTTCATAAACATTTCAAGAACCCCTGATAGGAGAGCAGATAAAGCTCCGCTGAGGTAGTTATTTTCAATCTGCCCTTCTTACAGGGTAAGTACTTAGATAGGGTCGGATGGACTTTTGAGAAGTGACCCTAGGGCATCTTTTGGGCTGTGTATTGTGTATAAACTTAAATACAGTGGATATAGTGACTCTAGTTGATTGCACTAGTATTATCACATTTAATCGGTATTGTATCATAGTGCAATCCAAAATCCTTATGTTGTTGTTTCATATAAAGAGTTTGGGCACAACAACTTCCAGCCGCAATATATCCTGTTTCGGCTGTGGATAAGGCAACTGAGTTTTGTTTGGGGAATCAAGAAACAAGGGATTGTCCTAAATAGTTACAAGTGTCGTTGGTACTTTTTCTATTAACCTTACTACTGGCAAAGTCAACATCAGTATAACTCACAATCTCAAAGGTAGTATGCTTAGGGTACCATAAGCCTAACTCTATAGTCCCAACTAGATACCTAAGGATTCGTTTAACTGCTTTTAGATGGGATTCCTTAGGGGCAACCTGAAACCTAGCACACATACACTCACTAACCATAATATTAGGCCTACTAACAGTAAGATATAGGAGATTCCTAATCATGCCATGTTTACGTCAATAGGGATCCTTTGCTCATCTTTATGAAGCTTAATGGAAGAGTTCATAGGTGTACCAAGAATTTTATAATCTTCCATATTAAATTTCTTAAGCAAGTCACTGATATATTTAGATTGGCATATGAAAGTTTCATGTTTAACCTGTTTAATTTGTAGCCCTAAGAAGAAACTAAGTTCACCCATCGTGCTCATTTCAAATTCACTTTGCATGCATTTGGCAAACTCATTACTTAACTCATCATTAGTTGCTCCAAAAATGATATCGTCCACATAAATTTGAACAAGGAGCATATCATCATTTTTGGATTTGATGAAGAGTGTAGTGTCAATTTTTCCACGGGTAAACCCATTTTCTAGTAGAAAACCACTAAGCCTCTCATACCAAACTCTAGGAGATTATTTCAATCCATACAAGGCCTTAGACAACCAGTAAACATGATCTGGATATTTATGATTTTCAAAACCGGGTGGTTGTTCTTCATATACTTCTTCATTGGCACTTTTAACATTCATTTGAAACAATTTAAAATTTTTAAAAGTGGCATAAGCAAGTAGCATACGAATGGCTTCTAACCTAACAACAGGAGCATATGTCTCATCAAAGTCAATCCCCTCCTGCTGATTATAACCCTGGGCAACTAGTCTAACTTTATTCCTAGTTAGTACCCTTTTCTCATCTTTCTTAATCCTATATACCCATTTAGTTCCAATGATGATATGATCACTAGGCCTAGGAACTAGGGTCCATACTCTGCTTCTTTCAAATTGATTAAGTTTTTCTTACATGGACATCACCCAAGACTCATCCTCTATGACTTCTTTAATATTTTTAGGTTCTTCTTGGGATAAGAAAGCAGAATGATTCACTAGGTTTCTCAAGGAGGATCTTGTGGCTACACCACGAGATGGTTCACTTATGATTTGATCTATAGGATGATTTCTAATAAATTTCCAATCTCTAGGCAACTCCTGATTTTCATTATCTTCAGATGATTTTTCATTTGCTTCTGGGTTTTCACTTGCATTGTTTTCAAGAGATAATTTATCTAAACATTTTCTAATATCAATATCTTCTCCATCATCTTTCTTAGAAAATGGATTAGATTCATCAAACACAGCATGAATAGATTCAATGATAGTCAGTGTTCTTTTATTGAAAACCCTATATGCTTTACTATTAAGTGCATAACTTAGGAAAATACCTTCATCAGATTTAGAGTCAAATTTCCCTAGGTGTTCATTATCCCTAAGCACAAAGCATTTACAACTAGACACATGAAAATAGGAAATATTAGGTTTATGGTTGTTCCACAATTCATAATGGGTTTTATTAATTTATGGTCTAATCAGCATCTATTCATGACATAACAAGCAGTATTTATAGCCTCGGCCCAAAAGTATTTAGGTTAGTCATGTTAATTCAATATAGTTCCACCCATATCTTGTAGTGACCTATTTTTTCTTTCTACCACTCCGTTTTGTTGAGGTGTCCTAGGAGCAGAAAAGTTATGTGATATACCCTCTAAGTCACAATAGTTTTCTATACCCTCATTTTTAAATTCCATGCCTCTATCACTTCTTATATGAATGATCTCATACCCCTTTTCATTTTGAATTCTCCTACAAAGTTTGGTAAACTATTCACATGATTCATTTTTATGTGCAAGAAATAACACCCATGTGAACCTAGAAAATTCATCTACAATAACAAAAGCATATGATTTTCCACCAAAACTTTGCACAGAATTAGGACCAAATAAATCTAAATGAAGCATTTCAAGAGGTCTAGTGGTAGGTATGAATTTCTTTTTCTTGAAGCTAGATTTTGTTTGCTTACCCATTTGACAGATTTTATCTTTTACAAATGACATTTTAGGCAAACCTTTTACTAATTCTTTTCTAACCAGTTTAGATAACAAGTCCATGCTAGCATGCCCTAAGTGCCTATGCCATAACCAACTAGCTTCATTTACAGTAAAAAAGCAAGTCACTTGTTGTGAAGCTAAGTTGTCAAGAGCAGTAGTATAAACATTTTCATGGCGATTGGCAGTAAAAAAACACTTTGTGATTTGATTTATTTTCTACTATGCATTTATCATTTTCAAAAGATACTTTATATCCTATGTCACACAATTAACTTAAGCTTAGTAAATTATGCTTTAGCCCATCCACCAATAAAACATTATCAATAGTAAGAGAGGAATCCTTACCAACCTTACCTACCCTGATGATGCGTTCTTTGGCATTGTTGCCAAATGTTACATAACCTCCATCCTTGGGAATGATTGAAGTGAATTTTCCCTTGTCGCTGGTCATGTGCCGTGAGCATTTGCTATCCAAGCACCACCTGTCCTTGGAGGAGGACGATCTTAGGAATACCTTCAAGATAAACTAAGTAACTGATGTTGGTCCCCAAATTTTGTTGGGTCCACAGGGGTTAATAGCTGGATCTTCCTTAACTACCCATACTTTTCTAATTTTCGCATTCATATTCCTATGTGGGCAATCAAACTGAATATGACCAATTTGTTTACATTTAAAGCATTTTATTCTACACTTAAGATCTTTAGGAGGGACATGAGATTTTAACTCACGCGTGAAATGTCCTAAGTAAAGATAAGGTCGTCTAACATTTTCAACACCATTAAAACGAAGACTCTCTTTACTTAAGGAATTCCATTGGGCACCAAGTAGTTTTTCAAAATTTTGTTTGCCCTCGGTGAATTTTAAAATAATTTTGGAGCTATCCTCCACTTTTCTCTCAAGTTCAGCAATGGTCACATCTTTTTCTTTTAAAATAGAAGCATAAGGGGTTTTTGTAATACCAAACAATTTTAATCAATTTTCACATTTCTTTTTCAAATCATCATTTTCTTTGGTCATTTTACTCAACAGTTTAGAAATACAAATATATTCAAATTGTAATTCTCTAAACGTAGGCACGCAATCAGAATCACGATAATAAGATGAATAATATGAAGATAATAAACAGGAAGATGATACCTCATCGTCGTGTGCCATCAAGCACATATTGGTGACCTCTAAGTCATTGTGGTCTGATTCTGAGCCACTGCTGCTTAATTTGTCCCATGAGGTGCCTCCCTTCATGGCTTTCTTCTTTTTCTTAGCCTCCTCTTTCAGTAGTGAGCAGTCCGGCTTGATGTGCCCAACTTTGTTGCAATTGTAACACGTGGGAGCATTTAACTTTTGTTTTCTTTTGCTAGACTCTCCCTTCTCAGATGTAGACTCCCTACATTTTTTGTATGGCTTTCTGTTCTTCTTGAAGAATCTGCTAAATTTTCTAGTAAGCATAGCCATATCATCATCCGTGTCAGGTTCACACATTCATTAGATGTGTTGGTGGAGATTTTCAATGCAGTCACTTTCTTTGCCCTATTTGTTACTTTCTCATTTATAGCTAATTCATAGGTGATCAGAGAACCTGTCAATTCATCTAGAGTCATGGCCTTAAGGTCTCTACCCTCAGCAATGGTTGTAGCCTTGGTTTCCCAGATAAGAGGCAAGCCTCTAAGGATCTTCCTAATCATCTCATATGTGGGATAGGTTGTTCCTAATGCATGCAGTGAGTTTATGATGTATATGAATCTAGTGTACATGCTCTGAATGGACTCACCTACATTCATCCTAAAGACCTCATACTCACTAGTCAACATATCTATCCTACTATCTTTCACATCCCTAGTACCCTCATATGTGACCTCTAACTTATCCCATATTTCTTTTATAGTAGAACATGCCATAATTTTGTTAAATTCATTTGTATCAAGACTACAGTACAAAATATTCATAGCAGTGGCATTTAAACTGACAGCTTTCATATCATCATCATCATATTCATCCTCAATCTTAGGAACCCTAATTGCACCCTCAATTTTCATAGGGACATAATTTCCCTTAGAGACAATCCTCCACACCTTCCAATCAGTATTTTGGAGGTAGACGCACATCCTTTGTTTCCAGAAGGTGTAATTAACACCACTGAAAATCAGAGGTCGTGTGGAAGATGGTCCCTCAGGGAAAGGGGTCAAGGAGCTATAAGCCATATGTGATATTTTGCAAAATAACAACTAGTCTATGCTACGTGGCTCTGATACCAATTGTTAAATTTACTGTGATCCCGGGAGGGGGGGGGGTGAACTGGTACTTTTAAAATTTAAGCCCTAGGTAAATCTCCTAACAACAATATATTCACAACCCTATGGTCAATCTAGTGCAAGTAATGTAAATATGTATCAGAAATTTAGTAGAGCAATTTAATCAACAACACATGCACCAAAAAGCTGTAAAGGAGAGTGACACGCAGAAATGTTATCGAGGTTCGGCCAATTGCCTATGTCCCCACCTTGGCTAATAAGCACAAGGATTACCACTATACTTGCTAACTTAAACTGGTGGAGCGACACCTAAACAAATCAGGTCAATTAACACAGGGCTGGCCTCAACCTTTACAACCAATCCTTATCGGGTCGGATTACCGCCCCCTCAAGCCATGCCTGGAACACTCAGAATTTACAACAATGAAAATTGGTACAATGATTATGCTTTCGGGTAAAGCAGATATGTACCCAGTTACGCCAATCACATACACCACCAATATGAAATAATATGTAAGCTCAATGTGGTTTAATATATGCTCTCAAATAAATATTTGCTATCAATGTAATCGGTGCGTGAGAGTGCAAGCAATATACTCTTTGTATCACAAGATGTTCAATCAAAGTGCTCAAACAAAGATATCAATCAAATCTCATATATTTCAACTAATAGGTTTTCTCAATAGTGTAAAGCTCAAGAAATATATATGCTTGGTTTGCAAAAGGAGTTAAATATTTGTATTCAGCAAATGATATAAATCAATGAATATTGCAACAAAGATTTTTATCACATAAACAAATATCTTTTCAAAGGTATGTCAAGATAAATCACACAAGATATTTGGAAATGTTTTGAAAAGATTTTGCAATCCAAAATCAAATACAAATTTCACAAGATATTGCAATGAATATGCAACACTCATAAGTTCAATAGAAGTTTTCTTAGGAGAGACTTATTAACAAAGTCCCCTAAGAATACTTAGGTTTAGCTCTCAAGAAAAATCGTATCAATCAATCACAAACTAAAAGAGAGCAAACCTACTCAACACTCAAATCAACTTACAAATGATTTTCGGTAGTATGAGAAGGTAAAATTGAGTGTACGGAGTTTAGAAATGAGTAGTAGGAATTTTGAAATTGAGAGAGAATTTTTAATCAGGATTGTTAATCAAGTTACTAATTATTCCAAATGAAGGGATATATATAGACTTCCCCTAAATTATAACCGTTAAGGACATGGTTGAAAAAATTAGAAAAGTTTTAATATTATTTAATTAAATTAACCCTATTTAAACGAGTTAACCGCGGTAAAAAATTCAGACCAACCTGAGAGTACTGGTCAACCAAGAGTTCAGTCGACCCAAGTTCTTGGGGTTTAGTTGACTGGGCTAGAAATGAACTGTGGTCTCGGTCGACCGAACTTATATATCTAAAGGCAATTTTTCAATTTTTGCGAGGTTCGGTCGACTAGGGTCAATTTGAACTGAGTCGGTCGGTCAATCAAACCATTGAGTTCCCACACATGGGAACTCGGCCGACCAGGTTTGTGCAATGCAATATAGGCACGGTCAACCAGGAAGTCAATAAAGTTGACTTTAGGGGGGTTTGGTTGACCGGGGTCAAATGAACTGTAATAGTTCGGTCGACCGAGTTGTGGTCAACAAGTTGACCTGGTCCTTGGTCGGTCGATCGGGGGCAAATGGAACATGAAGTGTCGGTCGACCGAGTCTGCACAATTTGTGCATTTTTGTCCTATTTTAGCCAACAAACACCGTATTCAAATGACTAACACATACAAGTGAGTGAGTGTGTGTCCTAGGGTAATTTCTAGGTCCTGTTTAAGTTATGTTCGATTTGAGCTTACTTATTAGATCATGCATGTGATGTGTGTGTGATTATTACAAACCATAGACCCTAATTACTATTACAAACCCTTTACATAAAAAAGAAATACAATACAACATAAATTAGGTCTTCAACATCATTCTCTCTTTGTTCATTATGATATGTCAATTAGAGTTCCTGCACATAACCTCAAACACCCATTAGATATAATAGGTATTTGTCATTATCAAAACCGGGCATGACCTATAAGGTGAACAGAGAGATTCAAGGATCTACTAAGTACTTGTCCTCATCACTGGTTTGAATGATGGAGGTTAGTTAATTGTTTTTATACAACTCTTACCCCTGATTGCAAGCACTTTGTCTAGACCATGTGCAATGGAGAACCCTTCAACAAGGAACCGGATCAGGTACTATCATTGTTTGATTACCTAGTTAAAAGTGTTCCACAATGGAATACACAATACAATCAGGCACCCATGATAGTACACCCCATCAGCACAATCGGTGGTGGAGATACATATGAGCCAACATATTACCCAGACACCCTTCCGCCTCAATATCAGCCACGACAGATCCCTCAAAGTTGTGCATCGTTAGGATTTCCTGATGGTAGCATGACACAGATGGTGAATATGCTCCAAAAATTCATGCAGATTCAAGTTAATCAGTATAATGAATTGAAGGAAACCATTAATAGGATGAGCACGCAGTTGGATATCTTAGAAAAAGAAGAATTTTTCGTGGAACCTCAGCCTAGTCCTCAAGGATACCAGCAGCAACAATAAAAACTACATAATGTTTCTCTTGAGATAGCAGAGGCCGCCATCACTTTGAGAAGTGGGAAAGAAGTTTCCTAACTCAAGATGCTCATTGCCAGACAACCAGTTGTCCCGACACCTAAAGTTACAACTAAAACAGATGAAGTCAAAGAAAAACCAGAGGAAGCAGGCCTATAAGTGAAGCAATTAGTTAATGAGGAGGCTAATACTAATAAGGAGTACCAACCTGTGGTACCTTATCATCCAAGCTTTACAGCCATGGAACCATCACTCTCGATTGGAATAACTGTCAAGGAGTCCAATGCTGAAGCAAATCCCTGCAGTATTAAGATGATTGGTACACCCCATAAAAAGGGTGAGCAAAATGGTGAATGTTTAACTTTCAAGGAACCAGGTAAAACTTTTAATGCTAATGCTTCTGAAGGACTAAAGGTAAATTTTACAACAAGTTTTCATCAAACACTACTTTGTAAAGAAGTAAATTTTCTAGAAAATATGTTGAATAAAGACCTTTTCTTGTTAAAATAAGAAAGTTGATCTGCACACGTATTGTTTGGTATTTTGACGAGTATTAATTCATTTGAGGCTGACTTTCGTACAGGTATGAAGACTGATTTATTGTGGCGACTCAAATTTGGAGACCCGCTAGTTCAATTTATAGACCTTCACCCACCAAACGAAATTCCTCCAAAGCCTCCACCAGACAATTGTGATGTTTTTCTTTTCCTTCTTTTCTTTTTTCTTTATCTTATTTTATTTTTAGTTAATTTTCAAGTACATTTTCTTATAGTTTAGTTTTTCTTTTCCATTACTTCGCCACCCAGGTACGCCCTACTTCTCCCATGCACAGTTTTTCTATTTCCTCTATGCTTCCACATTGAGGACAATGTTCCACTTTAGTTTGGGGGGGGGGGGAGGGGGGGTGAGCATTTTCATGTGACACTGTGCACATATACTTGCTAGGTTTTATATATTAATTTGAAAAAAATAAAAAAAATAAAAAGGTGAAAAGAAAGGAAGAGTAGTGAGGAATTACATGATTATGCCATGATGAATACTGACTTATACCCTTCACACACTTGCATATAACCTAAGAATTACACACTTGAGTCATTTATGCGTAGTTTCTCTTTATATGACTTTGTAACTCCATGAAGAATTGATTAGTAGTACACTCGTGTTAATCTGACTATATAATTTCTTGTATTTACACGATATCTCATAAGGCTGAATAGACACATTCACGTGATTCATTACACTTAGGGTTCCTTGTGAGCATTAAAAGAATACTCATGATGACTATGACACTTTGTGAGATATCCTTAAGCTATTTATTGTCCTTTTGAGTGTTAACATCAAGTCAGAGTTCATGAAACTCGGTTCTCTTTTCTTCTAGATGACTTCTTATACACTAGTCTCTGTTTTTGATTTGCTAGCCTAGAGGTAACATTTAGTGGGGAGATAGAAACCTAGGTCTTGTAGCTTACTCAAGATGTGAAGGTTGAGCCATCCCTAGAAATAGACTTAGCTCATGAACCACTGTTCGAGCTTAATTCCCATTAATGGTATGAAGACAACAAAAAAGTGTAATGATTGTCCTAATTGATCAAGAAAAGATAAAAAATAAAGAATGAGCAGAAGAAATATTAAGAAATAGAAATGCACATGACATGAAATGCTAATGTCTGCTCCACAAAAATACCACAAAAAGTCAAGGACGCGACACATGTTTTCCACGTATGAAGATTCTTCAACTGTTTAATGCCTTAGATGTATTCACGTCAAGTTTGTGAATGAGTTGATCTAGGGTGGTCTCAGTTGGACATGGCGAGTAGGTGAGAAGATGCTGAGGTGAAGGAGCTGACACCTCATAGATTGGCTAGATCCTTCTCAAACTAGTCCACTCCATATACTTATCATTTGTTCCTTTCAATACATGGGATGTTTGATCGTGACACTCCTCCTCACATATGACGAGTGAACCCATTCCTTTTAAGTGTTCTTGAGGGTATACCAGTTAGGTCAAGTCAAAGCGACCGTTCTGTAGGTATCCACTGGTATCTTAGGTGTAATGAGTCACACACATTACACACACCTCGAGATTTTACTTGTTTATACTTGAACTTATATGACCACATTAACACTGAATTATACCGTTAGTTACTTCATGTGAGTATACAGTTCTTAAATGTTATATAATGATGAAACTTGCATTGGTGACATGGTTTGGAGTTGTGCGTATTGAGTATGAACGAGCTTGTGTGAAATTCATTTTTATTCCTACATGTGAAACGGTATGGTTGTGTCACATGTGCAATAGTTTCATATTCGCTGGAGTTAGTGTTTGTGGACACCACCTTGAAATTCATTCACGTTATTTGCTAGAGACTAGCAAAACGCTAGTTGGGGGTAGTGATTACATGCTTAAACTGCGTAATTAGGCGTTTTAATTCATGCATTAGGATTTACATTTTAAATTAAATGTCTAATTACTCTAAATATTTTAACAAGGTGTCCTATTTATAATATGTGGGCTTTATTGAGCAATTTATGAATTTTTGGCTTTTTTTTATCGTATGAAAATTTTCGGGAGCTAAAGCTGGAATCAGTTCGTAATTCGCACATAACTTTTCCATCTGAGCTCCGATCGAGACAATTCAAAATTTTCAAAAAAAATGAAAAGCTTATATACAACTTTTGTGTTTTGAGCTTTGAGAGATATGGGCTCCATGAGGGTCAAAATTGGCCTCGTTTGCAAAAAGAAAGAATATGAAAAAGGAAAGAAAATAATAAAATTTTAAACATTGATGTGACCCGGGGCTGCGAATCTCCTGGGTTCGGGCATTCTAAATTGGTCATAGGGTTATTTTATTTTATTTTATAAAATCTTCCTCTGTTATGCTTTTTCCTGCCCCGCGCACCCCCTGCCTCTTTCCTTGTTCTCTCCCGGACTCCTAGCTCTCTCCCAAACTCTCTCTCAACCTCCTTCCCTTTCCTCATTCTCTCTTTTTCCCTTCCCCCTCTCGGCCTCTCTTCCCCTTCCTTCTTCTCTCCTCCTCTTCTCTCCCTCTTCCTCCAGCTCTCTCTATCTGCTACAACTCCGGCCACACCTGGGAACCCCCTGCTGCTGCTCCAGCCACCTTCTCATTCTCCTCTATTGCTGTTGCTCAACAGAACCCCTTGTAGCAACACCACCTTGCTTCCGAGAAGACACAACCAGCCACAACCACCTTGTTAGCTTTGGTGCAATCCTAAGAGGGGGGGGGGGTGAATTGGGTATTTAAAATTTATCGCCTAGGTTAAACCAAATTAAAAGTATTACTTAACCTAGGGTCTATCTATGCAAATGTAGAACCAATCATTCACAATATAACATACACGTGTAGTAAATAAATTTTGGAAATGTAAAGAACATGCACAATATGTTATTGGAGTTCAACCAACTATGCCTACGTCCTTGCTTTGGCCACCCCAGCATAAGGATTACCACTATGATGCTCACTTAAATGGGTGGAGCGACACCTATACAAACCATGTCAATTTAAGGGGCTGACCTCAACCAACATGCCTTAACAGGATGGCGCAGTTAGCTTTCCTAACCGGGTCTAAGCCAATCTGTGACTATTCCATAGGGCTAGTCTTCCTCTTCAAGCCCGCGCCTGGAATACAATCAATGTGTATAAAATGTGTACATGGAAATATGCTTCTAGATAAGTAGATGTGTGCACCAATATAGCTCAATCAATATTGCAAGCACGAAAGATATGTAAATGTGCTCGTGCTCTAATGTGTGTAAACACTCAATCACATATAGATTTTCAGTCCAGATCTAAAGTGTATATCCAAATAATATTTGAAACGCACTATGTGAAAAAACACAAAATCATATTAGGGTTTCAAAATATGCTAAGCAAGTTCAACCAAACAAACTCAACAATATATTCTAATATTCAAGGCACAATAGAGTTTTTCGAAATACTAGCTTTTTGAAAAGGATTTTTGCACACAAAATCTAGGTTTAGGTATCTTACAACAACAATGCAAGAACTACAACCCTCAAAGTCTTTCCACGCTAGATTTATCAAATGAAATTGGTGGAGGAACTTTAATGCTAAACTCTCTTAGAAAATCAATCAAACAATATTGTAAATGAGAGTTCTAGCTACAGAGATCAAGCACAATAGCCTTAGAAAATACTCAATGCTTGGAAAAATCAAGAATGAGGAGTATGTGAGTGTTTGGAAGTATTATTTGGCTAATAAAGGATTTTGGATGTTGAGAGAATATTTGCCTAATCAAGTTTGCTAATCCTTACAAATTATGACAACTGAATGAGTATATATAGGTAGGGAGGAATTTTTGATCGTTAGGGATGCAATGGGAATAATTAAAAAGTTTTAAACAAGTTTACAAAAATTAACCCCATTTTAAAAAGTTAACTACGGTAAAAATTCAAGGCAATCTGAGAGCACCAGTCGACCGAAGTTCTTATGGCTCGGTCAACTGGGCCAATTTTGAACTTCAGGGTTGGTCAATCGGAAAGGGCGATTTTTCAAAATAGCACGGTTCGGTCAACTAGGGTGAAAATGAACTAATTGGTTGGTCGACCAGACCGTTGGATCCCATACGTGGGAACTCGGTCGACCAGGTTGGTGTAGTTCAAAAATCTCTTGGTCGACTAGGAAGTCAACCTGTTGACTTCAGGGTGGTTCGTTTAACTAGGGTCAAATAAGCTTTAGGAGCTCAGTTGACCAGACTATGGTCAACTTGTTGACCCAGACCGGTTCAGTCAACCACGATCAAAATGAACTCCCTAGGTCGGTCGACCAAAGGTGCACAAAATGTGCATTTAAGTCATGATTCATTTCACATTCACCCTATTCAAGTGGCCAACACATACAATTGCAATGGTGAGTGTCCTAAGGTATTTTCTAGGTCTTTTTAAATGCACCAAAAAAATTTGGTGTCGGTCAACTGAAGGGTGTTCCCTAAGATCTTTCTATGGTCTGTGTAGGTACCTAAAGTCCAACTAAGGTCGATTTAAGCATACCTACCTACCATGCATGATGCAAATTATTACAAGTCATATGGGTATACAGTCTATAATAAAATTACATTCCAGAATGAAAAAATTGAATAATAAATACAAATACAACACAAAATTCTTCATTCATTGGCACAAACACCGCACGCCATCATAGTATGTCTTTTAGTTCGAAAGCACGCACAAGGTGAATCTGTATGCAAGTCTTAATACAACCATCAGTACCAAGAGTATTTGTCATGATCAAAACTGGGTGTGACTAATTAGGTCAACACATCCCTGCTACTCCAGTTGAGACCTCTAGCCATTGCAGGCACCACCTCTGCCAGAAGCTCTCCAGCCACGGACCAGCCAAGCCCCAGCTACTGCAACCACCTGCTGCCAGCCGAGACCAGCTACTGTTAGCCAGCCGTCCTCTATGGCTGCTGCAGTCAAGCTGTGTATTAGTCTCCTCAAGAAAACTAGCCACGACCAAGCACATCCACTTTCATCTGCTGCAACCAACCAAACCACCAGCACCATCTCCACGGCCACAGCAAAGCCTCCTACAGAAGCTGCCAAGCACAACTTCACCCACGACTATTTCTCTCTCTCTCTCTCTCTCTTTCTCTTTAATGTTAGCTGAATCTTGTTATTTTTTTTATTAAGGCTTATTTGAAAATTTTATCTTTTAAATAATTGTTTAAGGTGTTTTATTATTTTGTTTCATCATTAGATTAAAGTTGTTTTTTTGTTTGCTCGAATTAATTTCTGCTTGATTTTATTTGGTTTCGTTTCTTGAAAAAAAAAAAAAGAGTAAAATAAAAAAAGGAAAAAAAAATATTTTTGTTTTTAGAAAATTAAATTAGTTGTCCTTTTTAAAATTTAATCTTTGTTGTAGATCGATTTAGTTAGGGTTAGTTTTATTAAAGTTCGTATTTTAATCGTGTCTAGTTATTGTTTAAGTCATTAAAGATTTAATTTGTGCCCAAGTTCTTGGTTGCCCTTAAGTTTTAATTTTGGTTCAAGTTCTTGATTTTGTTAAAGGTTCAGTTTTTATGGTTCACATATGTGTTTGATTGAGTTTCTGTTATTGCGTGTTTTAATTACGTGTTAAAGTTACCATCTTTAGTTCCATTCCAAAGTTTAACGCGTGTTTCGATGTCTGCCTAATTAGACGTAAATTTTCCGTTCTTGTTATTTAATTCAGTGTATGCTAGGATTAGGGTTTTATTTGCGTGTTCATTAAATTTGTCAAAAGTAAATTTGAAACTTTTTTGAAAATCCTAAATCTGAACTGAGTTCAGTAACTTTTAAATTTTGATTGGAAAAATGTAAAATTTGAGATAAAATTGCATTCCCTGAGGAGACGATCTAGCCTTTAGGTTGAATATTACATGACAGAACTCTTATCTTGGGATAGCTTCCTAGATGTTCATTTTTCGAGTGAGTTAATGTATTTTCCAAGCACGGCCACGTTGGCGCCAGGTCACCATTCCGTGTGCACTGGATTATCTGTCGTTCGATCAAGGAAGCCTTACACGGCTGAGATCCACCTGCATCAGCAATTTGTGTTAGTCTCACTCACCACTATTCGATCCCTACAAAGCGTGAACGGTCCTAAATGTTTGCGTCAGAGGCATTAACTACGTCCTGTACCTCCGCGTGACACGTGGTAGGCCTATCACCCAAGCCATCAATGTTGGAATGTGTTTTGTCTCTGTTGACCTTATTGGTTACGCCCGGTTTTGATTAATGAAAATATTCATTGCAACTAATGGGTGTTTGAGGTTTTGTGCAGGAACTAAGATTGTTAAGATCAAGATGTGCACAAAGCAAGCAAAGCCTGAAGACCAATTTTTATTCACCATTGTAATATATTTTATTTAATTGGTTTGTAATAGTAACTAGGACTCTAGTTTGTAATAAGCTCACACACATCACATGCATGATAATATGTAAGCTCAAACAAATCGTGAGTGAGAAATGACCTTAGAAAGACCTAAGGGTTCGGTCGACCGACACCGAACTTTTTCGGTGTCTTAATTTTGGACATAAATGGCCTTAGGACACACACATTTGCACATATATTTGCTACGCACTTGAATAGAGTTTGTATGTTTCGAAATGGAATCAAAATGCACCTTGGTGCACTTTCGGTCGACCGAACTAGGCAGTTCATTCTGCCCTAATCGACCGAACCAGGCCTGGGTCAATAGTTGACCAAGGCCCTAGTCGATCGAACCAGGTAGTTCAAAAAGCCTTGGACGACCGAAACCCCCTGGGGTCAAATATTTGACCATCTGGTTGACCAAGACAAAAATGAACTCTAACTACCTGGTCGACCGAGGGTCCTTGGGAGAAATTCCAGCGGTCTGGTTGACCGAACCAGTCAGTTCAAAATGGTATGGTTGACCGAACCTCAGAAAATTGAGAAACGCCCTCTCCTGGTCGACCGAGCCCTTAATTCAAAATTCTCCTGGCCGATCGAACCATATGAGACTTGGTTGACTGAAACATTTCTGGTCGACCGAACCTCTCGAGTTGCCCTAATTTTTACTACAGTTAAAATTTCTTTAAACAGGGTTAAAATGCTTTAAACATCATTAAACTTCCCTAATAATACCCAATAGGTCCCCAACGGTCATATTTTCTCCTATGCCTATATATATGAGATCATTTGTGAAAATTAGTGTGAATAGCCACTTTGATTAGGGGAGAATTCTCTGAAAACTCAAAAGCCTAGACTACTCATTTTTTTAGCCTTATTCACTCATGCTTATCGTTTATTAGTGCCTACATCATTTGTAAGTGGATTGAGTGTTTGTTTTCATAGGTTTGCTCTCCTTACCTTATTTGATTGATCTGATTTTATTGAGAGCTAAACCTTAGTATTCTTAGGAGACTTTGTTAATAAGTCTCTCCTAAGAAGACTTTTATAAAACTTCTGAGTATTGCACACTCATTGCAATATCTCGAGAAGTTTGTATTTGTTTTGGATTGCAAAAATATCTCAAACATTTTCAAATATCTATTGTGCTTTTATCTTAAAAAACATTTGAAGAGATATTTGTTTGTGTGATAAAAGTTTTGTTGCAATATTCATTAACTCACATATTCTTTGCTGAATACAAAGATTGAATATCTTTTGCAAACTGAACATATATATTATTAGAGCTTTATATGATTGAGAAAACCCGCTCATTGAAATATACATTTATATATATATATATATATATATATATATATTGTCTTGCTAGTATCTTTGTGTGAACTATTAGATTGAAAATATCTCATGATACAAAGATTGCTTGTTTGACACTCTCACGTAAGTATTACACAGAAAGAAAACATCTTTGAGAGTTGAACTATCTAGACCACACTGAGCTTACATATTGAATCATATTGTGGTGTATGTTATTGCGCGTATTTGGGTACACATCTGCTTTACTTGAAAGCATACTCATTGTACCATTTGGTTGTATCTTAAATACACACTTTTTGTATTTCTAGGCATGGGCCTGAAGAGGGAGACTAGCCTTAGAATAGTCCCGGATTGGCTTAGACTCGGTTAGGAAAGTTAGGTGCGTCGTCCTGTTAAGACGTGTAGGTTGAGGTCAGCCCCGCTAATTGACCTGGTTAAGGTTGAGGTCAGCCCTGTGTTAATTTGACCTAGTTGTAATCGGTGTCGCTCCACCCTTAAGTGAGTTATTAGTGGAATCCTCTAACTTGCGAGCTAGAGGCGGGGATGTAGGCACAGTTGGTCAAACCCCGATAAGATATCATATGTCTTGTTTGTATTTGTGTACGTTATATTTGCCGCACATGTATGTTATGGTGTGAATAATGCGTTTGATTTAACTTCCACATCATTTTTATCTACGCATTTGGAAATTGCATAGATAGACCCTAAGTCGTGCATATATCACCATTGGATAGGTTCACTTAGGAGAAAAAGTTTAAAATTTCCAATTCACCCCCCCTCTTGGAAATACACCAATTCTAACAGTCTCCCAGCCGTATAATCTCCGCCACATCAATGGCCAGGACTTCACTCATGTCAGAGGACATTAATGACCACTGCCATCCATATGTCAAACGACACATGGCCTCCTTGGTCTCCCTCACCATTAATGCACACAGGCCCATGTTGGATCTCTCCTCACCGTTGGATTTGCACCCTTATGAACGTCCATGATGATGCCATGTTGCGGATCTCATCTGCATGACCCGCACCACTCCAGCATTGCCACGTGGCCTTAGTTTTGGCTGAGACCTTAAATCGTTTGACCCCTATTGGACTAGTCCTTCTCCAAACCAGCTCGGGTTTGCTGAACCAGTATAAACCCATTCAGTTCTTTTTGTTTTTATGTTTAAATATTTAAATAAATCTCCAAAAATTCATAAAATTCAGAAAAATTCCCAAAAATTTCAAAAAATATTTTAAAGTTTTAAAATTGATTTGCACTTGAAAATTTTGAAGAAAAATATAATAAAGTCCAAAAAAAAAATCTCCAAAGTGTTTTTGAAATCGAAAAATGTTTTGGCACTCAAAAATTTCATTAAAAATTCAGAAAATTTCCCAAAAAATATTGAATTTCAAAATTGTTTTTTTTTTTAAAGAAAAATTTAGTAAAAAATCCTAAAAAACTTGGAAAAATCTTATAAAATTTCCAAAAATATTTTGAAGAGTTAAAGCTTGTCTTATACTTGAAAATTCTCAAAAATAATAAGAGTGTTCTCGCACTTAGAAAAATCACAAAAAAATTTTAAAACATATATATTTTCAATATTTTTCCTGAAGTGATTTAAAAAACAAAGAAGTGAATTAAGGCAAAAACAATGGAAATTGAATTTGAAGATATATATTTAATTCACTTCTTTGTTTTTTAAATCACTTCGGGAAAAATATTGAAAAATCGCAAAAATAAAAAATTTCCAAAATGTCTTTGCACTTGAAAAAAATCACAAAATTTCAGAAAAGCCTTAGAGAAATCATTAGCCTATTTTTTAGGTCCCGAATGATTCACAAAACCTCCCAAAATAGTATTTTCATACTTAAGAAAATCCTACGACATTTCAAAATACCGGGAGCGTATTTTGTATCCTATTTCTCGATTTTCCGAAACCGATGATTACAATGGGAGGCAATGAGCTCTTCAGAGTATGGTATGCCTCGGTTATGAGGAAATACTTATATAATATTTTATTTTGTATATTTTCTTTGATTTTTGAAAGTGAGTAATTTTCAAATACTTATTAAATATATTTTGGGATAATTTTTGATTAATTAAGTACTGTTCATAAGAACGGTCGCATAGGGGGTGTTGATACCTTCCTCACACGTAATCGAACTCTCGAGCCCAACTCTAGTACCGCAGACCGATTCTACCCATAATGGGGTAGCAATCAAGTGTTCTAACCGCATTCCAAAAGATTAGTGGCGACTCCATTGCACATTATTTTTTCACGAAAATCATATTTTCAAAATCCACACACTTCATTCATTCATCATTTATCATTTTTGGGTCGTCCCAAGTTCGCGTCCGGGAATGTCGCGACATGTTGCTTTGACTTACACAATTAATAACATTTGTCATTGGATATGAATACTTTATGCTGCTCCCTAAAGACATCTTCCTCAAGATATTCATTTAGAAATATTGTCTTCACTTCCATATGTTTATTCTCATAATCACATAGTATAATTATAGTATTTTTTAAAGTTTGGACCAATAACTGACCTAGTAAAGCTACCGTGTTAGTTTGACTTGTCTGACAGGTGAGTCCAGCAAGTAATCGAACTGATAATATTAGGGTAACACATGTACGCCCACACACACACACCCACACACGTATATTACAAATAAGATTTAATGATGAATATGATAAAGATATAACTATTACTATTGTTATTAAGAGTCGAGCTAAAATTAAATAATAGCAAAAAATTTATCCCAGGATGTAAAACTTTAATCAAATCATAAAATAATTAAGAGCAAGAGAGAGATTAATTCTACTAGAAATTTCTTTCAATAAGATAAAAGAGTTCAGAATCTAATTAACTCTGCTACTACAAGTCTACATAGATGTCTTTCAATCTATGCATAAACTCTTTGTTCCAAAATTAGACACCAAGAGATGGTTTCCTTATTGGTAGGAGTGTTCTCTCCAATGTTAAAGAAATGGGTAGTATTCCTATCTACAGGTTTTCACCTTCCCATTCAAAATTTCTTTTATATAGACCTTCTTGCATTAATTGGAATACATACGTCTTCTATCTGGGAGTTTGAATTTAGAGTTTTTGATTTAGATTTGTATCAATTTATAAGAAATAAAGTACAAATTTGTGCTGAAAATTTTTAATCTAGACAGATCTAAATCCAAGCCCAAAATCTATATTTCGAAATACCAACTAATCTATTTCAAGTTTATAAACTCGAGCTATCTTCTTGAATCAATGTTTGACATTGCTTCCCTATAGTTGGTAAGGTCATTCCTATGATCACTATGGGGAATAATTATCTCTAAAATTTCAGGAGGCAAGATGATGTTTATTTCTTGACATTTTTTAAGATTTTGGGGAATATCATGTCATCTCATTCTGACATTTGTTTAAGCATGAGAATTTAATGCGATAGGGCATGTTCACACTCTAGGGAATGAAAGGATTCACATTCAATGCATGAAACATCCTATTCTCACTTCCTTTCATAGATAAGTTTCATAAGAATGGTACCTTTTGGACCAAATTGTCCTCATTATTTTAGATTTTGGACAATATTGTCCCTATAATATAAAATAATCACATTCAATCTATCATTATATTTAAAATAATAAATTATTAATAAACTAAAATAAAAAATTTAATATTAATTATTCTAATTATAGAAATATATAAAATTTAAAGTAAAAATATTTTATTATAAATATTTATTAAAACTTATGTAATTTTTAAATAGTAAATAATTATAATTATAACTAGAAAATATTAAAGTGACAATTAAAAATATTAATTAACATAAATATTAGTTAATTTATTAATTATAAATATTGAAAATGTTAATTAAAAATATTAATCAAAAAAATTTAATTAATATTTTTAATTATACTTAAAAAGTCCATTGAAAGCATTAATATTTATGTTAATTAAAATTTTAATTGATGCTTGTAATTTGTTAAATAAAAATAATATTTTTATTATTTTAAAAAATTTAATATAATAATTAATATTTCGACATTATATTGCCCTAAAGTATTTCAGTTAATTGATTAATAAATGTTTTAATTTTGTAGTTGTTAAAAATTTTAGGAAATAGTATTCATTAAGTACAAACTCTAAGTATATTTTTGTGTTGAAAAATGTAATGTTTCTTCATATATTCGTTAAGCACATTTCAAGGGTATGATGCTCAAAAAACTTATTAGGATTCTTATGTTAAAACCAAATACTGACATAAAAATTCTATATATATATTTTTAGGAATTTTACAATGCGAACCAAATAAAATATTCCCATAAAGCAAATATCCTATTCCCAAAAATACTATTTTATAGGAATATTTTTAATATTGTGAATTAAATGCCCCTTAAGTGAAGAGGACAACGACACCGTTGGGGTCTTAGGTCATGTTTGGGTCTAGATTGATGGCTTTAATTGCAAGGTCATGTTATTAGCCCTTGAACTCTTGTTTTTTTGTTTTTTTTTTTAATTGGCTTATCACACCATGAAATTGGGTTTCATTTTTGAATGAACTCTAAAGAGGCTTAGATTTGGATTTGTATTCACTTTGGATAAGATATAATATAAAATTGTATCGAAATTTATTCAAATCCACTTAGATCTAAATCAAACGTCCGAAATCTATGCTTTTCGTTTTTAATTGAGTTTGAGATTGGGCTTTAGGTCGTTGTTAATGCAATGGGCATAAGTTGATTTAATTTTAATTTTACTTATTATGTTTAGGTTATTTGAATGGCAATACAAAATTTAGAACCAAAGATATAACCTTCTATGAGGTTCAATAAATAGACAACAAATCCCTTTTAGACTTTCAAAAATTCCTTAAATTTCAACCTCCTTTGAAGTTTGACCCAAAAAAAAAAATAAAAATAAAAATGAAAACGTCTCAAAAATTCCATATACCTCTATTGAGATTTAGAAAAAGGATGAGATCAACCCTTAATATTCGGTTCAAAGACATGCAATGAAAAAGGTATATAAGAACCCTAAAAATTAAATGGTAAAGGAGATTTGCATTATTTTTGAAACCTAACCTCAAAGGAAGTTTGCATCCATTTGTTGTAAATCTTAAGGAAGGTGTGCATAATTTTTAAAGTCTTTATGAAGGTTTGCATTATTTTGCTAGACCTCAAACTGTAGGAGAGATTAATAACTGCGTTTAATTGTGGCACTTTACTACTATTAGTTTTTCAAATAAGAACAGTAAATTTAGTTAAATTTTTAATGTAAAAAATATTTAATGAAACAATACAATAAAATTTTTTTGATACTATTCACTTGTTGAAACAGTTACAATTAACTAAAAAAAGTGTCATCTTATTTATTTATTTTTACATTTTTTAGTGTTTTCTATATTTATGGTTTCTTATATAATTTTTGAAAACTAAGAAATAATGTGTGGTTCTCTAAATATGTAGAGATGTATAAAATAAAAATAAATATAAATTTTTTTACCCTTATATTAATCTTTTATTTTTTTTAAATATAAAATTTAAAAATAAAACAAGTTAATATTTTTATAGCTTTTCAAAAACTAAAATAAAATAATGAAAGGCATTTTCACAAAAGTTACAACTGTACTGCTCACTTTCTAAAACTACCTAAAGTTTCATATAGAATTTTACTCTAAAATTTAAATAAGTAAGAGAATCAAAAACATTTTCCCTTTGTGATTGTGATTGTCGTGGGCAGATTTTGGGCCTCGGCCCAGTTTCTGACCCAGAAAGAAGTTGGGCTCTTGAAAAGTTAAAAAGACGGGAATGACGTATGTGGGGAATTGAGCTGGGCCCAATCGTGGCCCCGTTTTATTCTATACCTCATACAAGGTGAGAATTTTCTTAGGTGGTCCGGGATCTCACTTAATCAATTTGAATGAATATTCTGAATAGCATAACGGCCCATTCATATTTTACCCAACAGCCTAAAAATCTTTGTAATTACTTTTTTGTCTTTAATTTCATCTGAAAATTTGTTTGTGAGATCAATACTTTTATGAATTGAAATAATTGTTCCATTTTCAATATTGTGCCCGAAAAATCTAGCCCTATAAGTCATAAGTTCTATTATATTTCTTCAAATTCCGTTCCATTTTTATGATCTATCAAATTGCAGTTATTTTGAAATGTGAGTATATAGAATTCCTAAAATACGACATATTTAGATGACTTCACTTAATAATTTATATACTTTTTAAAGCTAACTGTTGTATTTTATTTAAAAAAAAAATTAAACTTTTTGCGTCTAAATCTTAGAATAGGAGTGATTTAGTAAAAAGATAAATACCTCCGTTGAGATTTTAAAAAATCCCACAGGCTTTCCTTGAAAATTTTAAAAAATCCCACAGAAGTCCCTTTGACATTTGATTTTTGAGACACTTATATCCCTAAAAAATTTGTCCTTTCTCCAAATAAGGGGAGGTATGTGTCTTTTGTTAAACATTAGGGGAGGTTTGTGGAAATTTTGAAATCTCAAGAGTGATTTTTGAAATTTTTGAAATCTCAAGAGAGGTCTTTGTTGTTTTTCCAAACCTTAGGAGAGGTATTTATATTTCAGTATATTTGACGGAGCATAAAATGTACATCTTAATTAAAAGGTAATGATAAGGTCATTGCATGAAGTTAATAGGCCAATGAAGACATGTAATTAAAAGACAATTGAAGGGGATAATGAAACCCTTGTGCAATTTTTTTTTTGGGGGGGGAGGGGAGGGGGGGGGGGGGGGTGAACCCCGGAGTGCATCTTGGCTCCTCCAAGCCTTTTTTTTTTCTTGATTCTTAGCAAGTGGTTGAGGTCATGGTTTGTTGACCTTATTGGTCACACCCGGTTTTGATAATGACAAGTACTTAGATATTTGATGACTTTCAAGTGTATGTGCAAGTTCATTTTAGCAGATCAAGTAATGACACATCAAAGCAAAACATGAAGACCCTAAATATTAGTTTCATGTTGTAATTCATTTTATGTAATATGGGTCTGTAATAGTAATTAGAATATAAGTCTGCAATAATCACTGCATATCATGCATGTAGGTTTGTAAGCTCAACATGACCATAGACTTACCATAGTGAATCGAATGTCATTCGGTCAACTGACGCCAGGTTCTTGGGACTATCTCAAAACGGCCGTAGAAAAAGACCTTTGGTCCCAACACTCATGCACAAATATCATTCACAATCAGGTGTGTAAAAAGGAATTGAATTGAAAATAAGAAGTATAAATTGAGTGAGGTCAGGCGGCCGAGCCCCAGGTGAACAAATCACCTTGGGCACCTAAACTGTTGAGAAGTCAACAGTTTGACCATGTTTCGGGGGACCAAACACATTTTGATCCTATCTCCCCCGGGCACTCGAGAAAAAGACAGTTCACCAACTCAGGCAACTAAGAAAATCAGTTCAAAAATGGCCCAAGCGACCAAATCTCTGTGTTCGGGCTACTGACTCACTAACTGGGCACCCGAACCTACGAACAAATGTTTCTTACTTTTGTTCGGGCTACCAAACCTAGACTCGGGCGACCGAACCATTTAAAATGTTCTTCAAAGCTCAGTCTATTCGGGCGACCGAACCTTGATTCAGCCATTTGAACCTTCTCGGGTCATTAAAATTATTACTGCAATTAAAAGGGTTAAAATGGTTTAAAAGCTCTAATATGTTTTAAATTTTTTCTAATAATTTCCTATGAGTCCTAAACGGTTATAATTTTACCCTAACCTATAATTATGAGCTCATTTGTGTGGATTAGCAAGAATTAGCAAAAATCGTTAGTGCAAAATCCTTTCTTTTTCAAAAACTCATATTGCCTAAATACTTTCAAATATTTATTTCCTTGATACATCTTGATACTGTGAGAGTTTATTGAGTGTGTTTGTGATTATTAGATACTACTAGTACTCCTACTATTCTTATTTGATTGTGTGATTCATTTTTGGGGAGTTTAGTTAAGTTTATCCCAAAGATTTCAATATTATAAATCTTGTATTGGGATAAACTAACAAGCTTAGAGATCTTTGCATTGTCATTGCAAGATTCCCTTAACTTTGATTTTGTTGTGCAAAAATATTTTCTACAAGTTATAATATTTTTCAAACTACTCTTGAGCTAATTACATTAAAGGAAAATATTTTGAGTTAGTTTGAATATTTGATTAAGCATCTTTGAAACTCTGATTGAACATTGAGATTTGATATTAACTTGTTTCAAAGATATAGCTTGTTTTGAACACTCTTGAACATTCTGATGATAATATCTTGTTGAGTGGTCTTTGCACAAATATTCACATCACTGAGCTTACATTTCCTATACTGTTGATGTTCTTGTGATTGATTACATTGGTACATAATCTGTTTAGTTGAGAAGCATATCTGTTGTATGCAAATTTGATTTTTGAAATACTATTGTATTCCAAGCATGGCCTGAGGGGGGGCGGGTAATCCAACCTGTAAGGATTGTTAGGGCCTTCTCCGCCCCACAAGGAGATTGTATAAAGGTTGAGGTCAACCTTGTGTTAATTGATCTGGTTGTTCAGGTGCCACTCCACCCGTTAAGTGAGCCTTATAGTGGTAATCCTTGTACTTGTTAGCCAAGGCGGGGACGTAGGCAGTTTGACAAACCTCGATAACATTTCTGGGTGTCATCTCTATTTATTGCTTTGTTGTGCATGCATAACTAAATTATTTGTGCAATTTAATTTTAGCTGTATATTTATATTCATTTTATTATCTGCACTAGATTGACCCTAGGCTAGTGTAATATTGCTATTAGTGGATTGACCTAGGGGATAAAATTTTTAAATACCAATTCACCCCCCTCTTGGGATTGCACCAAAGCTAACAATTGGTATCAAAGCTTTGCTACACTAGGCTTAACAACTTTTGTAAAAGATTGCAAATGACTAACATTGGTGTATCCCCATTCGAAGTGGGACAGTTAGTCTTAGTCCTCTAGTGTTTTGTGGTGTAAATTACACCAATTAGAAAACTAGAATGAGCGTATTTATAAAATTTATGGACTGGAGGGTTTGGTTTATGATTGCTAAAGGAAGATGTGCGCAAATAACTGAAATTAATTTTAATGTAACTAATTCTAATGCCATGGATTTATTATACTGTGCTTTAGAGTCTAATATTTTTCTTGAGATTATGGTATGTGAAAGTGCACAAGAAGTTTGGGAAGAACTTGTTAAGAAATATGGTGAGTCTGAAGAAAAGGAGACCACGTTCCTAGAAGTGTTAAGCTCAAATGATTTGGATGTGGTAAATCATAAAGAAATTGCATTAACAGTAAATGAGGTATATGATTCTCACTCTATCATAATTGATGATTCTTGTGTCAAATGTTGTGTTATACCATATATTGAATCGTCTATTGAGTTTTGTGATAAATCTATTGATAATGCATGTGATGGTTCTTATGAAGAATTTTGTGATATAACTTGTGATGAATCATCTACTAAATCTTGTGATATACTAGCTGATTATGATGCATGCACTGATTTTAGTAACAACTCTTGTAGTAAATTTGGTGATGAATCTTGTGCTAAATTGATTGATGGGAGCATGCCTTTAAATGAAAAACTAGACAATATTTTATGTAAAATGCATAAGCTTCTAGATAGGTTGTCTAAGCAGAAAACATTGTTGAAAAATGACACTAACAGGATAGCAAAACAATTAAAAGTATTAAACGAATATCGTGCTATACTAGAGAAGAATAAAATTAAAAGGATTTTCAAAATTGTTTCCTTAGATGAAGAAATAGATGATTATTCTAAAGTTGCTCTCAAAATTAAAAATGAAAAGAATAATCATAATAAACTTTTAGGAGGCAAAAGAAATAATTCTTTCAAAAAGGGTTCATCCTTCACATCCCATAAGATTTTTGATGCCTTATCCAATGGAAACATAATGAGTAAGCATGACTCTTCACATATACATAAAACTTGCTTATTCATTGGAATTATATGGCACACTAAATTTACCTGCCTATGTAGAAGTGCCAAGGGCAAAGACAAGAAAACGATGTGGGTAATCAAAAAGACAAACCCCTTAGGACTTAAGGAAAAATGGATTCCAATTGATATTACATAATCATTTAATTCTTCCTTAGATCTTAGGATTAGGTTTAGGGGATAGTGATGACTATAGGCTCGGGAAATGGTGCGTACTTAACATTCTTTGAAAATTTAGCCAATACGAAAAGTTATGTAAAATATCCAACCTAATCACTTAATGAAGAAATATCATAATGATTGGATAAAATATGAAAACGTTGGCTGTGGCATAATTGAATGAAATCCACTTTCAAATGGACAAGGCATTATTTGCCTAGTAAATAATTCAAATTGATTAACTTACGCTTAAATATGAATATCTAAAGTTAAGCATACTCTATCCATTGCACAAGTTTGAGTTTTAGGAAATAAATAAAATTTCTTGTCCTAAACTTATCTTGAAAGCCTTAAATGTGTAAACAAAATGTTTAGTCATCACTCTAAGCTTAAAGCACTATTGACCATAAATGACCAACATATATCGAGTGCTTTTCACAAGACATCCTTGAAATCAAAATTAGAGGCATCCACTAGGGGATTGTTCCCTTTGAGTTCAAAATACAAATCCTTTGATTCTGGTTCATCTTCTCCATAGGAAAAGCTTTACCACATCATGATCACATCTGGTAAGGATCCATTCTCTCATGAGTTCGTATCCTTGCTCCTATGTATGATCATACATAAAAGATACTTTCCAATCACTAAAGAGCAGTGTTCCAAAATTCATACCTTCTAGTTGCTCTTTATCTAAATTGTTTGGACAGATTCACTATCATAAAACTATCTTAATATTGTCCACATGTGCTTACTTCAAAATACTCTTCAGAACTTAATAAGTAATTAAAACTTTAGGAGTATTTATTCTAACTTGTGTCACAAGCTCTCAATCCTTCAAAGTCAAATCGTTAGAGCTACATATCTTTAGTAAAGTTTAATGGCTAAATTAATTGCACTAGGTTTCAAATTTAAAGAAAAGTCATAGTCTAAATGAAACCTGCGCACGAGCAGTTTAAATTGAAAGCCATTCTGAACATGTACCTCTCACACGCATTAAAATTCATATTAATAGAGGCAATATTGGCTTAGCTCACTTAAAGAAATATATATTGTGACTTTTTGGTCCTCTAAGCCTATTCATCCAAAGCCAAACATATATCATTAAAAATCTAGATCTCTTGGCTAAAATGATTTGAAGAATAAGAAAAGGCATTAAAGTGCATAATTGAGGGGGAGCATTTATCTTTCATATCTATATACATTAAAATGCTCTCATTGTTTTTTATGCTTATATGCCTGTATGCTCTTGTGAGAACAACTCTGCACCAATCTCATAACTATCCATTGTTAGTTACTATTCATATCATCTGTTGGATAGTTCATCTCTTATATGAGTTGTTGATTGAACTATTAGAAAGCATGCTTGTATTGAAAGTCTCCTGCATGGCGGATGTAGTGATATAATTTGCATGCTAGTTGTGGATATTAGGTTGTGGCTTGCTTTAATTGATTTATCTATTGAAAACAACCTATTATCAGGTAGAGGTTTGATGGGAAAGTGTCCGAATTATAGATGACATAGTGCCGAAATTTCGACAGGATTTTTCCCAAAAGTAAAACCTTGTACAAAGATGATTATGATAAAATAAACATTAAAATCTTTTGAAAGGATGAGTGAAAATTGAAAATTTTGAATTTCATCCTTACATAATCATCAAGTATTGTGGGGAGCTAAGATCCATTCCTATTGAAAAAGCTCAAAGAACTCATATGCATCAACTCACTTTTTCGAATATTAAGGCTCTTCATAAAACCCTAAACATCATATCCAGTGCTTAAAGGTCTTTGAATAAATATGGATTGTTCTAGGTTATGAGTGCCATTTCATGCCTTAGTATATATTTCCTGATGCATTTGAAGGCCCTAGGGAGACTATATTGGTTACAATGCTTGAAATGAATTAATTAATGTCCAGTATTATTATAACAAAGAAATGTTTAAGAGATTGCTTATACCGCTTGGCATGCTTAATGAATTAAATCTTTGAGTAGTATAAGCCGTTCATTTTATCTAAACTAGTATCCAAATTCTTTTTGGGGGGGGGGGGGGGGCCCTTAAGCTAAAATCACAATCTTGTTGTGCTCGCCCATTTTTAAGCTTAGATGTGCTTTAAGTTGTACTGTGGCATGTGCTTAAATGTATTAATCTCATTGAAAATGTTAAAGCTGAAATATATTGTTTTGCCGCAAACTATTTCAAAGTTTACCATATGATCTTTCACTTAAAATTGTCTATCTTTAAGTTACATATGGTTGTAATTTTTCTGGTCATAAAGTTGTTTTGTGTTTAAATGATCACCAGAAAAATTCTTGCTTGATCTTCAAATTAAAGGTTCTTTTTCAAGCAAGCATTGCTCCTATGCATTTTTTTTAAAATCATAAGGGAGATATATATTTATATTACATATTTTGTTTTTGGCAAGAAAACAATTTTACATGCGACATATCTTGTTTTCTGGCTTGTGTGCTTAAATGATATATTTTTTCGTTATAAAATTGTTCATACCCAAATGCTATATTAAAAATGGGGCGCTTTCTAATAATTTCAAAGTCTAACAATTAATATAACAATTGGTATCTTTCATTGGCTTGGACTTTATGAAATTAGTTATGTTTTGCAATGTACAATTCTCATATCTATTGCATGATAATGATTCTATTTATGTTTTATGTCTTGATCATACTGGAACTATTTGAGTTGAATAGTTGTGGATAAATTGTTAGATCTTAAAACTCAAAACAAGTCATTTTTTTAAACAGGAATTTTTGGGAAACATCTTATTTTCAAATGGCATGCTGCCGAAATTTTAAAATTCCCAAACTTCTCTTATGTACTAATGTTTTATACCCAATGCCTAAGGCTATTAATTTCATAGCCCTTTTTGCTGTTGCCAAAAAGGGGAGATGAATAAGAGGCAAAATTTGGGTTGAATTGAACTTAAAAATGAAAAATTATTTGCATTGATAAAGTTTTACATTATGCATATTGTTAAGGGGAGCCTTCTAAGGCTATACCCACTTTTTGCATAATGTATTTATCATCATAGAAAAAGGGGAGAATGTTGATCTTATTGGTCACACACAGTTTTGATAATGACAAATACTTAGGTATTTGATGGCTTTCAAGTGTATGTGCAGGTTCATTTTAGCAGATCAAGTAATGACACATTAGAGCAAAGCATGAAGACCCTGAAGATTAGTTTCATGTTGTAATTCATTTTATGTAATATGGGCCTGTAATAGTAATTAAGATATAAGGTCTGTAATAATCACTGCATATCATGCATGTAGGTTTGTAAGCTCAACATGACCATAGACTGACCATAGGAAACCGAATGTCATCAGGGCAGTTGATCGACGCCGGATTTTTGGAACTATCTCGAAACGACCTTAGAAAAAAAACCTTAGGTCCCAACACTCATGCACAAATATCATTCACAATCAAGTGTGTAAAAAGGAATTGAATTAAACATAATAAGTATAAATTGAGTGAGGTCGGGCGACTGAACCCTAGGTGAACAAATCACCTCGAGCACTCGAACTGTTGAGAAGTTAATAGTTTGACCATGCTTCGGGCAACCGAACAAATTTTGACCCTATCTCCCTTGGGGGCTTGAACCCTTTTAAAAATAAAGTTCACCAACTCGGGCAACCGAGAAAATCAGTCAAAAATGGCTCGGGTGACTGAATCTTTGTGTTCGGGCTACTGACCCACTCACTTCGCACCCAAACCTACGAACAAATGTTTCTGACTTTTGTTTGGGCTACTGAACCTAGACCTGGGTGACCTAACCATTTAAAATGTTCTTCAAAGCTCAGTTTATTCGGGCACCGAACCTTGGTTCAACCACCCGAACCTTCTCGGGTCATTTAAAATTATTACCGCAGTTAAAAGGTTTAAAAGCTCTAATATGTTTTAAATTTTTTCTAATAATTCCCTATGGGTCCTAAATGGTTATAATTTTACCCTAACCTATAAATATGAGCTCATTTGTGTGGATTAGTAAGAATTAACAAAAATCATTAGTGCAAAATCCTCTTTTTTTCAAAAACTCATATTGCCCAAATACTTTCAAATATTTATTCCCTTGATACATTCTGATATTGTGAGAGCTTATTGAGTGTGCTTGCGATTACTAGGTACTACTAATACTTCCACTATTCTTGTTTGATTGTGTGATTCATTTTTGGGGAGTTTAGTTAAGTTTGTCCCACAGATTTCAATATTATAAACTTTGTGTTGGGATAAACTAACAAACTTAGGGATCTTTGCATTGTCATTGCAAGATTCCCTTAGCTTTGATTTTGTTGTGTAAAAACATTTTCCACAAGTTATAATATTTTTCAAACTACTCTTGAGCTCATTACATTGAAGGAAAATATTTTGAGTTAGTTTGAATATTTGATTAAGCATCTTTGAAACTTTGATTGAACATTGAGATTTGATATTAACTTGTTTCAAAGATATTGCTTGTTTTGAACACTTTTGAACATTCTGGTGATAATATCTTATTAAATGTTGTTTGCACAAATATTCATATCACTGAGCTTACATTTCCTATACTGTTGATGTGCTTGTGATTGATTACATTGGTACATAATCTGCTTAGTTGAGAAGCATATCTGTTATACACAAATTTGATTAAGAAATATTGTTGTATTCCAGGCGTGGCCTGAGGGGGCGGTAATCCAACCTGTAAGGATTGTTAGGGCATTCTTCGCCCCGCAAGGAGATTGTGTAAAGGTTAAGGTTAGCCCTGTACTAAGTGACTTGGTTGTTTAGGTGCTACTTCACCCGTTAAGTGAGCCTTATAGTGGTAATCCTTGTACTTGTTAACCAAGACGGGTATGTAGGCAGTTTGCCAAACCTCGATAACATTCCTGGGTGTCATCTCTATTTACTGCTTCGTTGTACTTGCTTAGCCAAATTATTTGTACAGTTTAATTTTTGCTGTATATTTATATTCATTTTCTTATCTACACTACATTGACCCTAGGCTTGTGTAATATTGCTATTAGTGGATTGACTTAGGGGATAAAATTTTTAAATACCAATTCACCACCTCTTGGGATTGCACCAAAGCTAACATGGTCGATCCAATTAATTTGGCCAATTTTTGGATGCAATAGTTTGGCGCCTTTTGAGGGAAGATTGGAAAGGTTGAACTAATAATGATCATGATTGTCTCTCCTAATTTTGATTCCTATCATCCTTTTGGAGATCACTCACTTTTATCAATTCAATCAACGCAACTTGATGTCTCTTCATGAGAACAAATTGTACCAATATAGTAATTTTTAGTCTTCTAAAAAAGGATGGGATAAATGTTTGGAGTACTTCTAAAAAAAAGGAGGATTATCCATAGCAGAATCCAAGAATGCTTCCTTTGGATACATCAATAAAAGGTAAATTGACTCATTCTGAAATGTGCTTCCAAGTGTAGAAGTGTCAAGTTGTATCAATAATAAGTCCAAAATCATATTCCACAAAGACCACTATTATCAAAGTATTTGTGAAAGACTATGTAAATTTCTTTTTGGGTTTTCTTATGTTTATGAAAACAGTAAACAAAATGGGAAGTACTTGAGAAAATATTAAAATGATATTGAAATTTTTCCAAGATTCAAAAATAAAAATCCAATTCCACAGCCAAAACAAGAAAGAGTCACTGAAATAATTCATCAAACACTTGGGTTATGGGTTCAACGTCCCTTGCTTCCACCATTTACTAGTTTCATGGGCATTACTCATCTTCTTGTTAATCAAATCAAGACATTTATAAGATGAAATATGCAAACCTAAGTATGAGTAAACTTTCCAAGTCCCAACGGAACAAAATAAATACCCTTACTAAGCATCAACTGAAATTTATGCAATACTTAATTGATGAAAATCCTAGATTAATTCAAGATTTTGTTGTGCCTAACGTCAACAACAAAATAAGAAATAAGAGCAAGAAATTTATTAACAATCGTCTTCAATTTTTGATTTTAGTCAAATAAAGGTATAAAATCAACATCAAATGAAGCCTTAAAAATCATGGAAAATAACAGAAATTAAATCGCAACCCAAGTTGTAAAACTTAGCCAAACATGATTGTAATATGAAATTTTTCAGAACAAATTAACCACCAATAAATCATTGCAACAATAAAATAAAAGATAATAAAAATAAAAGAAAAAATTGAACCAACAATACATCATTCAAAACAATAAAATAAATGACAATAAAATTAAAAGAACAAATTAAACCAACAATATATCATTCAAAACAATAAAATAAATGGACCATAAAGATAAAGGAACAAGAATAAATAAAGAGAGAAGGAGAGGAGGAGAGGGAGAAGCAATCAATTTGGCCGAATGGAGGGTTTATGCACACTCTTGGCCGAATCACCCAAACAACTGCTATCCCTCTTTGTTATCTACACGGCCCCCCTAGTTAGTTGGCCTTTTTTTTCTTTTTCTTTTTCCTTTTATATATCCCCACACAAACCCCACAGTGCATGGCTGCCCTAGTCCCCTCCTTTTACAATCTACGCATGGGCCTTGATTTGCATGGCCCATGCACCACTTCATGTACCACTTCCTATTTCTATTACCTATGACCCCTCCAACTTCTTGCTCCTTAGGACCCCTTTCTCCTTAAACCCTATTCTCCTACACATATGCATGCCCACTTTAAGTTTCCCCAAAATACCCTTCAATGATTGCATGGCTTTAATTTGCATGGGCCATGCGCAACCTTCACCTTGTGCACGGGGTGAATTGGAGTTCTAAACTTTCTTTATAGGTTAATGAAATTTAGAATAACTACCAAGAGGGGGGTGAATTGGAATATTTAGATTAAACTTACCCATTTTTTAATTCTTACTTGTTTTAATTCAACAATATAAAAGTAAATTAATCAATTTACAATCTAAACCAAATTACACCAAAAAACAAAATATAATCCAATCAAAAACTCAACCAATCATTCAAGAATATTATTGCCCTTTGATAGAAGTCCTGCAGCTGTTTTGCAAAACCTATTTTGAATGAACTTTTATTGCTTTATCTTTTAACCAAGATTCCCGAAAATTAACCAATGTATTCCCTTCTGAGTTTCTGTAAATGGTTAATTAAAAACGTACTTTCTTAAATCAAGAGATTTCTTTGAATATGATTTATAAGCCCCACAACCTGCACTTGATATACACAGTATATAATGTGAAAAGTAAAGAGAGTAAAGAGAAGAAGAACACCACGATTTACGAGGTTCGGCTAGACTTGGCAAAGCGGATCAGTTCGGTTTATTCGTGACTGATAAGGCAGATTATCGGGTGAAAAAATCATAATCCATATTCGACTCGTTTAAGTGGCGGATTAGGCGGTTTCGGGTCGGATAATTCATGGCGGATGGGCGGATAATCCGCCATTCTCAAATATAATTTTATTAATAATTTATTTTTGTCATAATAATTTAAATTGTATATGATAACTTGCAATTAGTTTGTGTATTAACTTTTTTAGTAACTATATCAATCATTCAATCATTTATACTAATTAACAACTCCTAATTCATGCAAGTAAAACTATAAGCAATAAAACATAATAAATTAATCTCAATCCAACTCAAAATAAAAACTCAAACTGTGTGACTCGTATGAGTCTAAAATATAAACATTATAATTGTTCTTACAGCATGTGAGTTTCTTTAAATACAACTATTGTCAAATCGTGTGAATCTCCCAAAATAAAACAATCAACAAACTAAAAAAAAATCTCAATCCATCCTTCAAATAACTTCAAAATCATTTGAATGCCTTGAATTAATTGAAATGCTTTCATTTGTGACATCAAAGCTTTCATCTTCTTCTCCTTGTGTGCCTATCATGAAAGAATTCGAAATATAATTTAAGTTATGAATCGAATAACATAAATTGAACTTATTAATTAGCATCTCAAAAGTTACAAGTTATCAAACTGGGAAAAAAATTTACAAATAATTTATTCAACACTACAAGTTAAAACAACAAACAAACAATAATTTATTGACTACATAATTTTCAAAGATAAATAGAAGCACTAGCTGCACAGCCTGTGCTAGTGTAGTAATATTCAAATAAAGTCAAACATAGCAAGATGATACACTAGATGAGGTACGACCTGCTCTTTCAGCTTGAGCAATATCTTCTGTAAGTTCTTCCTTATTTACAAAATCTTCAACTACATTCAAAATTCAAAATATAAATAAATAAATAAATATTGCATAATACATAGTAATTATAATATAATTAAATAAGCATACTTCCTCGACTATACAGCCAATCACGAGTTAAAATGATAGTTTCAGCATTATTAGGCGTAAGAGAACTATGTGACATATTTATCACTTTTCCTCCAATACTAAATGCTAATTCCGATGCAACAGTTGATATTGGAATTGATAAGATATCTCTTGCCATTCAAGAAAGAATTGGATACCTATATTCATGACTCCTCTAAAAGTCCAAAATATCCAATTCTTTATCACAATCTACCATTCTCTCTCTAAAAAACATTTCTAGTTCTGACATTGGAGCTTCTTCATCTTCTTTAGCAAAAGTTTTAAAACCCTAAAAACAAGTATATAACAATAGAAATGTAAAAATTCTATAGATGTATAATAAAAGTAAAATAAAATTTGTACTTAAAAAAAATCTTACTTTTAGTGTCATATCAATTGATGTTGCAATAGGTGTCATATGACCATGATCATGACTAATAGTTGCTTCAAAGGAAGGCATTTTCTTAGAAGTTGAAGGGGAGTGGTGCTTCACATACTTATCAAAAAGTGAATGTATCTCACGCTGGATGTCGTTTACTTGATCTTTCCAAGACATTGGTTGCACTTCTTTTAAACAAAAAGATACAAATTGTATCTTGAAACAAGGATCCAAAATAACAGCCATTGCCAAAATTTTACTATAATCTGACCAGTATTTGTCAAATTTCCCTTGCATTTGAGTAGCCACATTCCTTAAAAAGTCATCATCACCCAATGCCACATTAAGTAAAGTTACTTGTACCTTCCATACTCCTTGAAAGTATAAATTTGCAGTTGGATAAGATGTCCCAGAAAAAAGATTTGTCAAGTCATAAAAAACCTTCAAGAAACTAGCAATTTTCTCAATTTCCTTCCATTCATCATCGTTTGGGCAAAACTTGAAATTCTCCTCACTAAACCTGAATTGGCAAATAACATCTCTATAGTATAAAACACTTTCAAGCATCATATAAGTAGAATTCCACCTAGTAGGACAATCTTGGCGAAATCCACTCACACGTGGCACTCTCACCTTTTCACAACATTCATGAAATCTAAACTTTCGATGTTGTGAATACTTTACATATTTGACATAATCTCGTATTTTGTTCATAGCGAAATGAGATAATTTTAGGCCATCTTGGACAATGAGATTCAATATGTGAGTGCAACAGCGAACATGAAAAAATTTTCCTTCCCTTACCAAAGCATTTTTCAAGTTCAGATTAGACTTCAAATACTCTACAAAACAATCATTGGATGTAGCATTGTCCAATGTTATGGAAAATAGCTTCTTGTCTATACCCCAATTCACCAATAAGTCCATGACTTTCTTACTAAGTGCTAGACCAGTGTGTGGGGGAGGCATGCTTGAAAAACTCAATACTTTCTTCTGAAGCTTCCAATTTTTATCCACAAAATGTGCAGTTAAACATAATAGCCATCAGTATTTAACGAAGTCCATAAGTCCGAAGTAAGAAAAATTCTACTAGAATTATTCAATAAAAGCTCATGAATGTGCTCTTTTTCCTTGAAAAAAACCCTCATAACATCAGCTTTTGCAGTATTTCGTGTCACAAATTTTGTCTCTGGATTTAATTCTAAAGCCCATTCATGAATTCCTTCATACTCAACAAAAGAAAATGGCAAATTGTGTCTCACAATTGCCATTGCCAACTTCCTACGTTGTACAACTTGATCAAGTTTTCGTGTATGCAGAGACAACTTTCCATCACCTTGACTCATTAGCATTTGTTTCAGATCATTATTTTTCTTTCCCATGTATTTTTTTGTATGACAATGTAAGTTTGATGTCCCAGAGTTCTTGCTATGGTAGAAATATTTCTTAGGACAATACTTACATTGGGCATATTGTTTATCTCGACTTTCAATCAACTCAAAATCTGTCCAAATACTAGATGTTTTTTTCCTAGCTCTTTTTACCTGTGGAGTTGTTTCTTTTGTAGGTTCTGTGTTTGATGAATATGGCAACTGAACTTCTTCTTCACTCATTTCATCATTTTGATCAATTGAATTCGCTATTGACTAAGACATTTTTTTCCCAAATCCTTGTAATGCACTGCAAAAAATTATGAAATGGGATTAAATGTTTTAGTTGACACTAAAATTTTTCAGTTAAGAAATAATGCTAAACTTTTAATGAAATCAACCATGCACATGGTACAAAAATTTTTGGACAAAATTACCTTTAGATGTCAATTAATCAAAGTTGGTAAGCTTGCCCTTTCATAAATATATGAACTAAGTTTCTAACAAACTCAAATCTTCGTAGATATATGTCAACTATCCAACAATCAATTTTTTTTTTTTAAAAAAGAAAAGTTTAGGCTTTAATAAATCTTTAAAAAAATGTGCCAATTAAATTCCCAAGAATTTATCTTACGTTTGAGACTATGTGTTTCGGGTCTTACATTTGAATTTGTGTAAACTTAGACAAAATATAATGCAAAATTGTATTAAATTTCTTGCAAATCAACACAAATTCAAATTCAAGCCTAGAAATATATGCTCCCAAAAACTATTGATATCTAAAATTATATTCACTTATTCAACCCTTGGGGTTTATATTAACGCATTTTAATTTGGATTTGTTTTTAAGAAAGAAAAGAAAACATGATTTTTAACTCATTAACTTGATCTCAAAAACTCTTATAAGGCACTTGTTGTTTATTTCACCCTTACCTGCTAAAATTCAAATAAGTATATTTTTCCATCTAAAGGTCACTAATTGATAATTGCCTATATGACATATAAATGCAATTCATATATAAATGCAATTCATACATATTTGTGCATTTATTAGCGAGTGCATCAAAGAATTTTTAAATTTTTTTTTATTGGATCATATCAAGAAAGATATTAATCTTTAGTACCATAACTTTTCATAAAAAATGCTAAGAACCTGCAAGCCGCAAAGGGGACGACTGGGCGAGGCCTGCAAGTGCAAAGAAGGACTGGGCGAGGGGCAGGGCCGAGGCCGAGTGGCTGGCGAGAGACGAAGATGACTGGGCGAAACTGCAAGCCGCAAAGGAAGACTGGGCGTTGGTGAGGCCGCGAGGGAATGGTGGCTTGTGAGTCGTGGCCGTGGCTGTGGGTGGCAGTCAGCGACGGCAATGGGAATCACCGTCGACTCGACGTCGTGGGATCACCGATCACTGGGATGTGGTTGCGTAGCTGGAAAGGATGAAAATAAAACCCTAATCAGGTGAGGATTTGACACTTGAGAGGGGGGCAGGCCGCAGGGGCTACTTGTGGTTGTGTGGTGTGGGCTTCTGCAGCTTTGCCGCTTCTCCGTGCGTGTCAATATGTGGTGAGCGTGGACCGTGTGGGAAGTGGGTAGTGGGCAATGCTTTATGGGCTGTTGGGCTTGAGGCCTTAAGCTTTTATGGGTTAATTAGGTATGAAATTTTAAACAGTTTGGCGGATATTCGCCGGATAAAACCGACCCGACCCGCTAAGGAGGCGGATATGAAAATTAAAAACCATATTCGACTCATTTAGCAAGCGGTTGATGATAAGTCGGTTAAAACGGATCCGATGCGGGTCGGATTAACGGATTTTTATCCATTTTTTTAGGTCTAGGTTCGGCTTATCCCCAGCCTACATCCTCGCCTTTGGTCAATTCCACCAAAGGATTCCACTAAGTATGCTCTTTACCGGGCAAAGCAGGCCTTTACAAAAATCCCTCTTTTTAGTTAGAGAAACCTCTCCAAGTGAACAATCCTCACTCAGTACAACGATCCAAACAAGCTTTGAATCGTCAACAAAATAACAAGATTTTTATAATGATCTGTGTACAAAAGAAACTCTCAAAACAGAGTAGAGTTGTACAAGTTAGAGCGCAATCAATACTTCAATCAAATAAACAATAAATAAACTATGAAGCTCAAGTGTTTAGAGATCACCAAGAGTTTGTTTTGAATAATAAAATATAGAGTACAAACCATGGCTTTGATACTTTAGCAGAGTTTCGGAACATTTCTCCTAGATGAAGTGTGAGCAATAGAAAGCTTTGAGAGATTGAATGCTTTAATTTCAAGAAAGCTGAGTAATTACTTGGATGATTAATTCTTGAGTTTAAAGGAGTATTTATAGGCATTCTTGGCTTAGTTTCCTTGTTCCCCAAGTATCTTTGAGTAGTTTCCAAGTTTTTACAACGTTCATATTTTGAAAAACCAATTCTTGCAATTTTCCCGTTGGGGTTTAAAAAATAAAAACCGTGGAGTCAGTCGGCTGGATAGGTGATTGAGTAGTTAAAAAATCATAGGGTCAGTTGGCTGGATAGGTGGCTGACACCATTCTGTCTCCCAAGAATTATTTCAAGAAATTGTTAGTTGGCTGGCAAAACACAGTGTATTTGGGTCAGTCGGCTGACTGCCAGTCGGTTGAGTGATTTTGACTTGGTTTAGTCAGTCGGCTGGACAGACAAAAAACTGGTTTTTCTTTTTGGTTTTTCAATTTCTGTTTTACACTCATGATGTGATTTTTCATAAAATATTTCTAGAGATTAAAAATAAGTTTCTTAAGTCTTAAAGAGCTTCATATTCTCTAAAATTGTCATTTGATACGAAGTACTTACAACAAACTTTTCTTAGGCACAATACTTCAAGACTTTGATAATCCTTTTGACTTCAAGTCCCCTTTTTATCTTTAAACTTTTAAGTACTGAGCCTTCAAGTCTTTTTCTTTACTGCTTGGAAAATTTGTTGAAGCTTTCTCTTGATATTCATAATTTGTTCTCTTGATATAACTTTAATGCATAACTTGTTCTCTTGATGATGCTTTAACTCATAGCTTCTTTCTCTTGTGTTGAGATATGTATTCCTGAAACAAGATCACTCAATAGAAAAGTTATACCATCTTCATTTGTTATCATCAAAACAAGATTGAAAAGCCTAATTTGGCCAACAATCTCCCCCTTTTTGATGATGACAAATGAGAAGCAAAGATAAGGATAAAAATAAACTCCCCCTTACTATATGCATATGTATCCAGTATCAAAACTCATAGTTTTCATGCACATACTCATCCATAGATATACATCCATATCAGCATAGTTTTCATAGACATACTCATCCATAGATATACATCCATATAAGCATAGTTTTCATGGAGAAAAGTCATAGTATTACATAACATAAGTACTCATGTACTTCCATCTTTGCTTGTCACAAAAGAACTCTCCCCCTTTGGACATGAATCAAAAAGTAAGCAGAGCTACCATTTAAAAAAAAAAAAAAAACTTATTATAAACCGAAATAAGAAAAAAAATTAAAGAAAATAGAACATCAATTATCATCAGCTGCATCTTCTTCATCTTCTTCTTCTTCTTCTTCTTCTTCTTCTTATTCTTCTTCTTCTTCTTCTTCTTCTTCTTATTCATCATCTTCACCTTCTTCATGTTCTTCTTCAATGTTTTCTTCGTCATCACCATTTTCATCTTGGGAGTCCTCTTCATCACTTCCTATATGACTTGCAGGAGCAGAACTAATATCCATAGGATCTGAAGGACGAGATGAACTGGCTAGATGTTTTTCAATGTGACCTACGCGATCATTAAGTGAAGAATAATTTGCTTGAAGAGCTGAGAAGTTGGTTTGAAGAGATTTGATTCCAATCTGCATGTCTTGGCTAAAACTAGTGAACTACTAATAAAATTGGTTAAACCAAGCAGGAGGACCAGCAACAAGAAGAGGAGGAGGTGCTTGACCTTCACTTCCTTTAAGAACCTAGTCATCATTGCGTCTTTCATATCCCATCAACTTAAGAGTAGTAGAGTTAAAAATATCATAGTAAGTACGTTTGACAAAACGATCAGAAGATGAAGATATATGAAGTTTAGAAAAAAGCATATTTAGGGTTCCTCCATAAGGAAGAGTAACCCTTCGTGCCTGTACACGTGAAATCATCCATTGAAGCATAAGGCTTGGTAAATCTAGCTTCTTACCCTTGAGAAGGCACTAGAGGAAAAAACAATCAACATAAGAAATATAGGCATGAGATCCTGCTTGAGGAAGGATGTTATATGTGATGATTTTCTACAGTATTTGTGCCTGAAGATTTAGGTGTTTATATAAGGGAGGTCCTTCAAATGAAACAGAAGCATGGTCTAATACCAACGGAAGAAATTATTTTGGAGTGAAGTCTTGTTCGTAAATCCATGATGTTCCAAAAGTAGGACACTTAAACTCGCCATTTGGTATGTGAAAGATTTTTCCAAGTGTTTCCAGTGTAAGAGATATATACTTCCCCATGACTTTTGTTGAAAGTTCGTTTGCTTCTTGAAGAAGATTTGCATAGAAAAGTTTGATAAGGGTCGGGAAGTGGCCCTTAGATTGAAATAGTATGAAGTTTTTCCATCCAAGAGTTTCGAATAATGAAAGGATGTGTGGAAAATCAAAGGAAAAGAAAGAGGTATCAAGAATTTTACCAAGAAGAGGTTCTGTCATGCTTAGTTGATTGTGGTAGAGGGTTTTGGCATGAGGAGCCATGAGCCATTGTTCAATGGATGGATCTTCAGAGTGGTGTTGCGATGAGGTAGATGCCTTCTTGTTTACAACGGATTTGATCCTCGGAATTTGGATGATTTGGTGTTGGAGGATGATCTCTGGTGGTATTTTTGAGGAAGAAGAGCAGAGGAGAGGTGGAGGTGAAGGGTAAAGCTTGAGAAGAAACCCTAGGTCAGTTGGCTGACCACGCGAATGACTCGAATTTTTATAAGTAAAGTTTAGGTTTTCCGTTAGTCAGTCGCCTGGGTTTGAAGCTAGTCGGTTGACTGCCCTCTGTTTCAAAGTTGAGTCACTTAATTAGTCGGCTGGGTTTGGAGCTAGTCGACTGACTGTCCTCTGTTTCGAAGTTTAATTATTCAGTCAGTTGGCTGGGTCTGGAGCCAGTTGGCTGACTTTATCCTGTTTGTTTGAGTTCTTTATTTTTTGACTTTTTATTCAATTTCTCAATCGTGCAACAAACTTAGCTCTCTCCTAATATTTATAAATCTATCTTCTGTGAGAGGTTTAGTAAATATATCTGCCCATTGATCATGTGTATTTATAAATTCGAGAATTATGTCTTCTTTTTGGACATGATCTCTTAAAAAATGATGCCTTATATCTATATGCTTGGTTCTTGAGTGTGAGATAGGATTTTTTGATATATTAATTGCACTTGTATTATCAAATTTTATAGGTATTGTTTTGTACTCTAGATTGAAGTCTTTTAATTGTTGTTTCATGTATAGTATTTGTGCACAACAACTTTCGGCTGCTACACATTCAGCTTCAGCGGTTGCTAAAGCTATGAAGTTTTATTTCTTTGAGAACCATGACACTAAAGATTGTCCTTGAAAGTGGCATGTGCCACTTGTACTCTTTCTATCAACCTTACATCTAGCATAATCAGCATCAGAATAACTTATCATATTGAAAGCAGTATCTTTCGGGTACCATAAACCTAGATCAAGTGTTCATTTAACTGTTGTTAGATGTGATTCTTTAGGTGTTGATTAAAATCTTGCACATATACATACACTAAACATAATATCAAATCTACTGGTGGTTAAATATAGTAAACTACCAATTATTCCCCTATAGTGTTTTGTATTTATTTGCTTTCCTTTTTCATCTCTGTCAAGACTTGTTGAAGTACTCATTGGAGTTCCTATTGGTTTACTTGTTCCATATCAACTTTTTTGAGCATATCTTTAGTATATTTAATTTGATTTATAAACGTCCCATTTTTAGCTTGTTCAATTTGAAGTCCTAGGAAATAATTTAATTCCCCCATCATTTCAAATTCTTTTTGCATACATGTGGCAAAGTCTTTACATAGAACTTCATTTGTAGCCCCAAATATAATATCATCCACATATATTTGGACAATTAGCATGTCTTTGTTTTTGTTTTTAATGAATAAGGTGCTATCAACCTTTCCTCTTGAGAATTCATTTTTAAGTAGGAATTTACTTAGCCTTTCATACCAAGCTCTAGGAGCTTGTTTCAAACCATAAAATGCTTTTGTCAACTTAAATACATGATTTGGATATTTTACATCTTCGAAACCTAGAGGTTGTTTAACATATACTTCTTCATTTATATAACCATTTAGGAATGCACTTTTTACATCCATTTGATATAATTTAAAATCCTTATGGGTTGCATAGGCTGAGAGCATCTTAATTGCTTCCATTCTAGCTAAGGGAGCAAAGGTTTCATCGTAATCAATTCCTTCTTCTTGATTATATCCTTGTGCTACTAGTCTAGTTTTATTTCTTATAACTATCTCATTTTCATCCTTTTTATTTCTAAACACCCATTTAGTTCCTATGATTGATTTGTCTTTGAGTTTAGGTATAAGTTCCCACACTTGACTTCTTTCAAATTGATTTAGTTCCTCTTGCATAACTATAATCCAAGAATCATCTTTTAAGGCTTCTTCAATATTTTTGGGTTCATCTTGAGACAGAAAGACATAATGGTTGCAAATTTTTTTCAGTGAGGCTCGAGTGGTTATTCCTTTTGATGTTTCACCAAGAATTTGTTCTTTTGGGTGACTTTTAGCATATTTCCATTTTTAAGGTAGTTTTGGATTTTCTATAATGTTTTCATATGAAGTTTCATTATTAATTTCTTCTTTTATTTCAAGCTCTTCTTCTTTTTGTGGAATATCTTCTTTTTCATCAATCTTAATTTTATTATCATAGTTGTTTGACTCATCAAATGTTATGTGTATTAATTCAATAATTGTTAGAGTTCTTTTATTATACACCCTATAAGCTTTACTATTCGTAGAATAACCTAAGAAGATCCCTTCATCAGACTTTGCATCGAACTTTTCTAAATCATCTTTAGTATTAAGAATAAAACATTTGCATCCGAATACATGAAAGTAGGAAATATTAGGTTTTCTACCTTTCCAAAGTTCATATGGTGTTTTGTCTATACTTGATCTTATAGATATCCTATTTACAATGTAGCATGCTGTATTTACAGCTTTTGCCCAAAAGTATTTAGGTAGATTATTCTCATTTAGCAATGTTCTTGTCATTTCTTGTAGAGTTCTATTTTTTCTTTCTACAACTTCATTTTGTTGTGGAGTTCTGGGTGCTGAAAAATTATGATTTATTCCATGTTCATTACAAAATTTATCAACTTCTTTTTTTTTAAACTCTCTGCCTTGATCACTTCTAAAACTTGTTACATTATAGCCCTTCTCATTTTGTAATTTCTTGCATAGGGAGATTAGCATGTCACACGCTTCATATTTGTTTGCTAAGAATATTACCCAAGTAAATCTAGAATAGTCATCTACTATTACAAAAGCGTATTGTTTACCTCCTAAGCTTAAGGTTCTCATTGGACCAAATACGTCTAGGTGTAAGAGTTCTAGGAGTCTTTTAGTAGAGATGTATTTTTTATTTTTAAAGATTGTTTTTACTTGCTTTCCCTTTTGGCGTGCATCACACATCTTTTATTTTATGAATTTAGTGTTTGGTAGTCCCTTTACAATATTTTTCTTTGATAATTTGGATAATATGTCCATGCTAGCATGTCCTAATTTCCTATGGCATAGCCAACTTATTTCATTCATTGCTGCCAAACAAGTTACATTTTGATTCACTAGATTCTCAAGGTTTATACAATAAACATTATTTATCCTATGAGCTCTGAACAAAGTTTTATTTTCGTTAGGATTTTGGATAATACATTTTTCTTTCTTAAAGGTTATTTCAAACCCTTTGTCACTTAACTGGTTAATACTTAAAAGGTTGTGTTTTAATCCTTCTACTAATAGCACATTATCAATAGTGAGAGAAGGTTCTTTACCTATTTTCCCGATGCCAATAATTTTACCTTTAGCATTGCCACCGAAGGTGACATATCCTCCATATTTTTATTTTAGAGAGGAAAACTTGGTATTGTCGCCGGTCATGTGTCTTGAACACCCGCTATCCAAGTACCACTTATCCATTGACGGTATTGTCCTAAAACATACCTACAATGGAGGATTCATTGTGTTAGTCTTTGGGACCCAAATTCTTTTAACTTTCTTTGTTTTGTTGTTAGTTCCATTATTAACTTTCCATTCTCCTTGTACTTTAACATACTTTCTTTTTAGTGGCCAATCGAACATTACGTGACCTTTAGTCTTGCACATATAGCAAGTGGTGTGCTCATGTTTGTTGTTTGAGGAAGTGCTTAAAGAGTGCTTGGCTTCCTTGACAAAGTATCTCTTGTATAATTTTTTATTCTTTTTATTTGTTTTACCATTATATCCTATTCCTTCCTTATTTCCATGAAGCCTTTGCTATCCAATCATCTTTTCAAAATTATTTTTACCTTTGGTAAAGTTATATATAATTTTCTCTTTATCCTCTACTAATTTCTTAAATTCATTTACTTCTAAATCCTTTTTATTCAAACTATCTTTATGGGTTTTGCCTAAATCTTGAGTTACTTTATTTACTTCCTCTTCTAACTTCTCAATACAAGTGTCTTTTTCTTTTTCAATGATTTTGAATAATTCAAGTTGCTTTAATAGTTCTTTATTTTGATCTTTCAAAGTTATATTTCTATTGGAAATTCTTATGAATCTATTATGCAAAGAAAACAACTTAGCTAGCAATTCCTTTTAGGAAGGCATGCTGTCACATGACTCATCACACGACTTATTGTAAGATTCTGTAGAGGAATAATAGGAGTTTACCTCTTCTTCATTTACCATGAAGCATATTTTTGTCTTCTCTTGTCTGATTGATTCGTTTTCTGTTTCGTTGGAGCTTGAATCATCCCAAGTAGCCTTCATAGCGTCCTTCTTTTTCTTCTTGCCTTTCTTGAGCAACAGACAATCCGATTTGACATGCCCTGGTTTCTTGCAATGATAACATATCGGAGGTTCATTCTTACTTTTGTTTTATTTCCTACTTGTCTCTCCTCTTTTAGGTTTCTTTTTATTGAACTTTCTAGGAAATCTTTTATTCCTTCTATAAAATTTACCTAGTCTTTTAGTGATGAATGCTAATTCGTCTTGATCTAAGTCACTTGTTTCACTTTCTTCTTCACTAGAGCTGTGGCTAGATGCTTTTAGTACAATGGATCTTTTATGCTTTGGTTCAGGATTCCTTTCTTTTAAGGCCATTTCATAGGTAAGGAGTAATCCTATGAGTTCATCTAAAGAGGTGGTTTTGAGGTTTCTGCCTTCAGTGATAGCTGTAGCCTTTGGTTCCCAAATGGAGAGAAGGCCACTTAGAATTTTCCTAATCATTTTGAAGGTAGTATAAGTTTTTCCTAAAGCACTCAAGGAATTTATTATGTGGGTAAATCTTGTGTACATACTTGATATTGTTTCATCTGAGTTCATCTTGAATGCTTCATATTCGCTTGTTAGCATGTCTATCCTATTGTCTCTAACATCTATTGTTCCTTCATATGTGACTTCTAATTTGTCCCAAATTTCCTTAGCCATTTTGCAGGCCATGACCCTATTAAATTCGTTAGCGTCTAAAGCACAATATAAGGCATTTACAGCACTTGAATTTATTTGAAGCATTTTATAATCTGATTCAATCATATCCTTTTTCTCTTTTGGAGTTTGTTTTCCATGTACTATCTTAGTGGGAATAAGGTCTTCATCTATAACTACTTCTCATGCTTTCCAATCCATGTGTTGGAGATAAATTTGCATTTTCTTTTTCCAGAAGGTGTAATTATGTCCACATAAGATTGGTGGACGAGTTGAGGATTGGTCCTCATCGAAGGGTGCTATTCCTATATTGGCCATTTGATTGTTTTTATAGTTTCTTGTTAAGAATTACTATAATTAGGCTCTGATGCCAATTGAAATTTAGAATAGCTACCGAGAGGGGGGGTGAATTGGAATATTTAGTTAAAACTTACCACTTTTTTAATTCTTACTTGTTTTAATTCAACAATATAAAAGTAAATCAATCAATTTACAATCTAAACCAAATTACACCAAAAAACAAAACATAATCCAATCCAAAACTCAACCAATCATTCAAGAATATTATTTCCCCTTGATAGAAGTCCTGCAATTGTTTTGCAAAACCTATTTTGAATGAATTTTTATTGCTTTATCTCTTAATCAAGATTTTCGCAAATTAATCAACGTATTCCCTTGTGGGTTTCCGAAAATGGTTAATTAAAAACGTACTTTCTTAAATCAAGAGATTTCCTTGAATATGATGTATAAGCCCTACAACCCGCACTTGATATACACAGTATATAATGCAGAAAGTAAAAAGAGTAAGGAGAAGAAGAATAAAATGATTTACGAGGTTTGACTTATCCCTAGCCTACGTCCTCGCCTTTGGTCAATTCCACCAAAGGATTCCACTAAGTGCTCTTTACTGGGTAGAGCAGGCCTTTACAAAAATCTCTCTTTTTAGGTAGAGAAACCTCTCCAAGTGACCAATCCTCACTTGGTACAACGATCCAAACAAGCCTTGAACCGTCAACAAAATAACAAGATTGCTATAATGATCTGTGTACAAAAGAAACTCTCAAAACAGAGTAGAGTTGTACAAGTTAGAGCGCAATCAATACTTCAATCAAATAAACAATAAAGAAACTATAAAGCTCAAGTGTTTAGAGATCACCAAGAGTTTGTTTTGAATAATAAAATTTAGAGTATGAACCGTGGCTTTGATACTTAGTTTCAAAATTTTTCTCTCAGATGAAGTGTGAGTAATAGAAAGCTTTGAGAGATTGAATGCTTTAATTTCAAGAAAATTGAGTAATTACTTGGATGATTAATTCTTGAGTTAAAGGAGTATTTATAGGCATTCTTGGCTTAGTTTCCTTGTTTCTCAGGTGTCTTTGAGTAGTTTCCAAGTTTTTACAACGTTCATATTTTGAAAAACCAATTCTTGCAATTTTCCCGTTGGGGTTTAAAAAATAAAACCCGTGGAGTCAATCGGCTGGACAGGCAACTAAGTAGTTCAAAAATCATAGGGTTAGTTGACTGGATAGGCGATTGACATCATTCTGTCTCCCAAGAATTATTTCAAGAAATTGTCAGTCGGCTGGCAAAACACAGTGTATTTTAGGTCATTCGGCTGACTGCCAGTCGGTTGAGTGATTTTGACTTGGTTAAGTCAGTCGGCTGGACAGACAAAAAACTGGTTTTTCTTTTTGGTTTTTCAATTTCAGCTTTACAATCATGATGTGATTTTTTAGAAAATATTTCCAGAGTTTAAAAATAATTTTTTTAAGTCTTAAAGAGCTTAATATTCGCTAAAATTGTCATTTGATACGAAATACTTACAACAAGCTTTGCTTAAGCACAATACTTCAAGACTTTGATAATCCTTTTGACTTTAAGTCCCTTTTTTATCTTTAAGCTTTTAAGTACTGAGGCTTCAAGTCTTTTTCTTTACATCTTGGAAAATTTATTGAAGCTTTCTCTTGATATTCATAACTTGTTCTCTTGATATAACTTTAATGCATAGCTTGTTCTCTTGATGATGCTTTAACTTGTAGCTTCTTTCTCTTGTGTTGAGATATGTATTCTTGAAACATGATCACTCAACAGACAAGTTATACCATCTTCATTTGTTATCATCAAAACAAGATTGAAAAACCTAATTTGGCCAACAGTTAAACTAAATAGCAGTAATATATTCACAACCTTTGGTCTGTTTATACAGTTACAAATGCAAAGATAAATAAAACATGCGGAGATTAAATCATGCGCAACATTCACAATATAACATACATGTGCGGTAAATAAATTATGAAAAAAATAAAATGCACCCATGGTATGTTATCGGGGTTCGGCTAATACTGCTTATGTTCCCACCTTTAGCTCGCAAGCCTGAGGATTCCACTAATGCTCACTTAACAGGTGGAGCGGCACCGGTTACAATCAGGTCAATTAACGGGGCTGACCTCAACCTATAACCACACCTTACCAGGATGGTGTACTTAGTTTCCTAATCGGGTCTAAGCCAATCCGGGACTATTCAACAGGGCTAGTCTCCCTCTTCAGGCCCACACTTTGAATACAAAAAATGTAATACAAATTTTGTGTACAAATAAATGCTTCTTAACTAAGCAGACTATGTACCACAATTCAGCACAATATGATCAATGCACATCAATAATATAGGATCTATAAGCTCAGTGATGAAACTGTGAGCAATCAACACTTAAGATAAAGAATATACTCAGTCAAGCACAAGAGTGTATCAATAACCTTTTCTTTGAAATAATGTATGAAATAATCTCAATCAATTTAGGGTTTCAAAGATTCTAGCAAGATGATTCAAACAAACTCAAAAAATATTTTCTTTATGTACTTGCACAAGAAATGTTTGAATGCAAACTTATAAAAATATTTTGCACAAAAAAAATATTGGCTAAAAAATCTTGCAATATCAATGTAGAGACCCACAAGCCTCAAAGTTCTCCACACATGGGATTTATCAAGTCAAATCGGTGGAGAACTTTATGCTTAACTCTCAATAACAAAATCAATAAACAATCACTATGAGAATTATAAGCAATATGGAATGATGGACAAGCACTCTAGGCACTCTCACTACACTTGGTTAATCAATAAAATTGAAGTTTTAGAGTGTATGGAAGTAGTATGAGCAAAATAGGATTTGGAAGTTTGAGAGAGTTTTGGCTTAATCCTATTTGCTAATCACCCCTTAATTGAACAAATAAGGAGATATATATAGGAAAGGGGAAAATTATGATCGTTAGGGATAAAAGGGTAGTTATTAAATTTATTTTAAAAGAATTTATAAAAATTAACCCTGTTTAATCTTATTTACCTCGGTTAAAAATTTGACCAACCGAAGAGTTTCAGGCGCCTGACTTGAAGTTCGGTCGCTCGAACAAACATAGTGAAAAAGGTTCTTTTTGAAGTTTGAGTGCCCGAATATGGGCTCGATTTGTTGAACCAAAGGCAATTTCAAAAGACCGTAGTTCGGTCGCCTGGTCCTGAGTTTGGTAGCTCGAGGCCTTTTTGAACATATAAGTTCAGGCTGCCGAGTTGGCCAGAAAAGTTAGAATAGCGGTTTGGTCGCCCGAAACCAAGTCAACCTTCTAACTGGTCAAGGGTTCGGTCGCTCAAGGTGTTTTGAACACCAGGGGTTCGGTCGACCGAATCCTCATAATTTTTCCCTTTAAGTCCTATTTCAATTCAATTTCTTCCCTAGTCCCAATAGTATATGTGATATTGGGGACTATCTTAAGTGCAAGTGCTGGGACTTAGGGTCTTTCTAAGGTCATTGAGTTAGTCCCAAAAACTTGGCGTCAGTTGACCGAAGTTTTGTCTAAGGTCATTTAAGCTTATGGTTCCTATATGCATGATATACATCAATTATTATAGACCTTGGCTTAAATAGATATTACAGATCCGAAAAAATATAAATATAAATTACAATTGATAAACACGCCGGGGTCTTCATTCTTCTTCAAGTTGCCGCATGCCATTAATATGATCAAGCTTAGTATGATCCTACACACAAACTTGAAAGTCATCAAATACCAAGAGTATTTGTCATTATCAAAACTGAGTATGACCTATAAGGTCAACATTCTCCCCTTTTTTGATGATGACAAATACACCATGCAAAAATGGTTATAGCCAAGATAGGCTCCCCTTAATCTTATGTATAATAGGAAAAATAAAGATTTTAAAAATTTTAAAAATTTATTCATTACCCAAATTTGCCACTTCTCCCCCCTTTGGCAACAGCAAAAAGTGATTAGATACAACATTTAAGTATAAAGAGAGGCAAATGGGAATTCACATTCATATATAAGAGATAAGTTGGGAAGATTTTTAGAAGTTTCGGCAGCATGTCGTTTGAAAATAGAGCATTTCCCAAAAATCTCTATATACAAGTGACTTGATTGAGTAATATATCGACAACATATCCACAACTACTTACTCAAACAGTCCAGTATTCTCAAAACACATAAATATAATTATTAATATGCAAGAGATATGATAGTTGTGCATTTCATACCATAAACAAATTCATACCATATAAAGCAATGATAGGTTTAGCAATTAAGCACACAAACTATATAACTGGTTATTAAAAATGACATGAAAACAAGGCCAGACCAGAATTATCCACAAACCATTTTAGTTCAAATATTTCATAAGACCCGTGAAAGATTTTAGTTCAAAGCACATGATATATGAAAGCAAATAGAAGGTTTGAGCATAAAAACAGTCCAACAAGTTCACATACATTTTTATGTGAAGTTACTAAACTAGTTATACAATTTAAAGACATATATATATATATATGTATATATATGTACATATATGTATGTATGTATGTATATATAATAATAATATATATCCCCTTTATAATGTTTGCAAAATGGTACTGGGGGGGTGCTTACTGAGAAGGAAATTTTAATTTAAAGCAAGCAAGCACAAATTTTCTAGTTTGTTAATAAAATACATACTAAAATATAACTAGAAAAGAACAATCACAATGATCCTAAAAATTTATTAGTCACATGTAAGATCATTTCATTTAAGCACATGGCACAGGTGTTCCAACATATATCTAAGCTGAAAAGTTTGTGAGCATAATGTGATAAGCATTTTAATTTTTGGATGCTCCCCCTATCAATTTGAGTTTAGGCTTAGATGCAATAAGCTGCTTATACAAGTTGAAGACCATTTTCAATATGCTTAGTAGTATAAGACGTTCATTTTAAAACCTTTAAACCAATTATACTAATGATTTATCAACTATGTTATGATTAGTATTGTTGTCCCTATTGGCAACAAATGCATAGGAGAATATGTATTAAGGCATTCTATAATACTTATTACCAAGAGCAATCCATATCTCAATCATAGAACCATGAAAGCTAGATATTATGCTCTGGGTTTCCAGAAGAGCCTCAATATTTCAAAAATGTGAATTGATGCATATGAATTTTTTAAGTTCTTTCTATAGGGATGGAGCTGAGCTCGTCTAATTATTCGATGATTATGCTAGGATGAAGTCTAACATATTCAAATGATTTTCACTCGTCCTTTCAAAAATATTTTAACGTTTATTCTATCATAATCATCTTTGTACAAGGTTTTACTTTGGGAAAATTCCTGTTGAAATTTCGGCAACATGCCATCTGTAAATCAGACATTTTCCCATAAAATCCGTACCTAATAGATTCAAGCAAGCAATATATAATTCAGTTAAAGCATGCAAGAACCTAAAACCACTACCAGCATGCAATACACATCAACTGCATCCACCATACAGGAGGCATTCAACACAAGCATGCAATCCAGTAGTATAATCAACTCAAAATATTCAATATAGCTCAATAGTGGTTCGTGCTAGAAAAATACATAAACTATCTGTCAAAGAGATTATAACCATTCATTGAGTCATGGATAGTGCTGCAATGCTATACATAGATAAGCATAAAGGCATAAACAATATAAGAATAAAAGCTCCCCCTGAGTTATGCACTCAAGTCATTTAATGTCTTTTTCATTTTCAAGTTCAAAAAAACAAGAGTTATAATATTTTCAATGATTTTAGCTTGACTTTTTGATTATAGGCTTAATGGACCAAAAAGTCACGATGATTATATTTTCTATGTGCTAAGCCTATCTTGCCTCTTTTCTTATGAATATCAATATGTGTGAGAGGCATAAGTTCAAATGGCTTTTCTTTATTAACATTCATGCATAGGTTTCTCAGTTATTGCATTTTCATAGATGTTGAAACCTATATTAATCTTATTAGCCATTTAACTTAATTTACAAAGTAGAAGCTCTAAATGATTTAATTTTAAAAACTTGAGAGCTTTGTTTGAGCTATAAATAATAAATACTCTTGGATAATAAGATTATCATTAAGCTTAGGAGAGTATTTAGGTGAAGTAGGACATTGTATAGTATAAGTAGGTTGGAAGGTAAGTCCTAGCTATATAGATAAAGAGCATTTAGGAGTATATAGATATTTGAAGAACAATGCTCTTTGGAGAATGGAAGGTATCCTTTAGATATGATCACAATCAAGAGTAAGGATACGCATCAAGTGATAGGCAAAAACTTTACCTGATGTGATCGTGGTTGGTAAAGAATTCCTATGGAAGAGAAGAATCAAAATTAGAGTATTTTTATTTTGACCTCAAAGGAAGCAATCCCTTAATGGATGTGTCTAATTTTTATTTCAAGGAGGATGGCTTTAATCTTTTTATTAACACTAGATAGATATAGAATTTATTATCAATGGTGCTTATACCTAGAGTAATAACTGCTATTTGTTCAAGGCTTTTAAGTTCAAGGATGGGTTTAGGATTAAATGATATATAGTGTGATGTGGATTCCCTAAACCACAAGCTTGTGCAATGGACAATGTATGCTTAACTTAAGGCGTTTACATTTAAGTATGAATTAAGCATTTTGAATTGTTTACCAAGCAAAAATGCTTTGTCCATTTTGAAAGTGGATTTTATTCAATTTTTGTATTGGCTTGGTTATCTTATGATTATTAGTATGGCAATAGTGTATAATGAATACATATACTAAGATTTGGAATTTTAAGCACGAACCACTTCCCGAGCCTATAGTCATTACTACCCCTTAAACCTAGGAACTAAGGAAGATTAAAAATATTTATGTAATGTTATTTTAGATCCATTTCACTTTAGATCCTACGGGGTTCGCTTTCATAACTACCCACTCCATTTCCTTATCTAAACCTCGGGTACTTCTAGATGGAAAAGTAGATTGAATATGCCATTTCATTTTTTTGAAATAAGCAGGCTTTGGATTTTCGTGAAGGGATATGCTTATTTATTGTGTTTTTACCCGATGAGGCATGACATTGGGTTTGATAAAAAAAACATGAACCTTTGTGAAAATATTTTTCTTTTTAACTTCCAAGGGTTTATCATTGTTATTCTTTTCACAAGAGGGTTTGAAAATCATTTCAGAATAGTCTTCAGTTTTTCTTTCTAAGCAGATGATTTTCAACACTTCCACAATCTTCTTCTCCTCTAAGGTGGCATGATATTTTCTTAAATCTTTTAATTGTTTTGTCAACATTCTATTTTCATTTTTCAAAAATATTTTCTGTTTAGATATTCTACCTAGACGCTTATACAGCTTAGATGAAGCCTTTTCTAGTTTTCTATATATGGGCATGCGTTCATCATATAATTTAGCACATGATTCATTACAAGAATTATTATAATCATTAACAAATGAATCATTGCATGCAATAATATCATCAGAAACAATAGAAGATTCATCATAAGTTATATCACAATATTTTTCATATAAATCATCACATGCGTTATCAACATAACTGTCATTATATTCAATAGATAATTTAGCATATGATATATCAAACAATTTACCAACCGAATCATCTGTAGAGGCTGAGATAGGACCATATACCTCAATGTCTGATACAATAGTTACCCTATCATTTACCACTCCCTGACCATCTGAGCATGACACCTTTGAAGTGATGGTCTCCTTTTCTTGCAATTCTCCATATTTCTTTTCGAGTTCAACCCAGATCTCCTGTGCCCTTCTACATGCCAAAATTTCATGAATAATATTAGTATCTAAAGTATAATATAATAAATCCATGGCATTATAATTAATCATATTAAAATCATTTTCATTTATTTGTGCACATCTTCCCTTAGTAGTCACAAGCCAGACCCTCTAGTCCATAGATTTTATAAATATTCCAATTCAAATTTTTCAATGGGTGTAATTTACACTGCAAAACAATGGAGGGCTAGAAGGTGACTGTCCCTCGCCGAATGGGGATACACCAATGAGAGCCATTGCGATATTTTACAAAAGCTGTTAAGCCTAGTGCAACAAGGCTCTGATACCACTTGTAGCCTTGGTGTATTCCCAAGAGGGGGGGTTGAATTGGAATTTTAAACTTTCTTCCTAGGTTAAACTAAATAGCAGCAATATATTCACAACCTAGGGTCTGTCTATACAGTTCCAAATACACAAATAAATAAAACATGTAGAGATTAAATTATGCACGACATTCACAATATAACATACACGTGTGGTAAATAAATTATGAAAAAATAAAATGCACACACGATATGTTATTGGGGTCTGGCCAATACTACCTACGTCCCCACCTTTAGCTCGTAAGCCCAAGGATTCCACTAATGCTCACTTAATGGATGGAGTGGCACCGGTTACAATTAGGTCAATTAACAGGGCTGGCCTCAACCTATAACCACACCTTACCAGGATGGTGCACCTAACTTTCCTAATCGGGTCTAAGCCAATCTGGGACTATTCAATAGGGCTTGTCTCCCTCTCCAAGCCCATACCTAGAATACAAAAAATGTAATGCAAATTTTGCATATAAATAAATGCTTCTTAACTAAGCAGACTATGTACCATAATTCAGCATAATATAATCAATGCACATCAATAATATAGGATCTATAAGCTCAGTGATGTAACTGTGTGCAATCAACACTTAAGATAAAGAATATACTCAATCAAGCACAAGAGTGTATCAATACTCTTTTCTTTGAAACAATGTATGAAATAATCTCAATATCAATTTAGGGTTTCAAAGATTCTAGCAAGATGATTCAAACAAACTCAAAAAATATTTTCTCTATATACTTAGCACAAGAGATGTTTGAATGCAAGCTTATAAAAATATTTTGCACACAAAAAATATTGGCTAAGGAATCTTGCAATATCAATGCAAAGACCCACAAGCCCCAAAGTTCTCCACACACCAGATTTATCAAGTTAAATCGGTGGAGAACTTTATGCTTAACTCTCAATAAAAAAATCAATAAACAATCACTATGAGAGTTATAAGTAATATGAAATGATGTACAAGCACTCTAAGCACTCTCACTACACTTGGTTAATCAATAAAATCGAAGTATTAGAGTGTATGGAAGTAGTATGAGAAAAATAGGATTTGAAAATTTGAGAGAGTTTTGACTTAATCCTATTTGCTAATCACCCCTTAATTGAACAAATGAGGAGATATATATAGGAAATGAGAAAATTATGATCGTTAGGGACAAAAGGGTAATTATTAAATTTGTTTTAAAAGTGATTAGAAACATTAACCTTGTTTAACCTTATTTACCTCGGTTAAAAATTGGACCAACTTAAGAGTTTCAGGCGCTTGACCTAAAGTTCGGTCGCCTAAACAGACACAGTGAATAATGTTCTTTTTGAAGTTTGGGTGCCCAAATATGGGCTTAGTTTGTTGAACCGAAGGCAATTTAAAAAGACCACGGTTCAATCACCTAGTCCTGAGTTCGGGTTGCTAAACTCATGTGTTTGGTAGCACGAAACCTTTTTGAATGTATAAGTTTGAGCTTCCGAGTTAGTAGGAAAAGTCAGAATAGCGGTTTGGTCGCCCGAGGACGCTACGGTCAAATTGGTTTGGTTGACCAAGACCAAGTCAACCTTATGAATGGTCAAGGGTTCGGTCACCCAAATCCTCATAATTTTTCCCATAGAAGTCATATTTCAATTCAATTTCTTCTCCTGATAGTATATGTGATATTGGGGACTATCTTAAGTGCAAGTGCTGGGACTTAAGGTCTTTCTAAGGTCTTTGGGTTTTTTCCAAAAACCTGGCGTCGGTGGACCGAAGGTCGACCAAAGTATTGTCTAAGGTCATTTGAGCTTATGGTTCCTGTATGCATGATATGCATCAATTATTACAAACCTTGGCTTAAATAGATATTACAAACCCGAAAGAATATAAATATAAACTACAACAGATAAACATGCTGGGGTCTTCATTCTTCTTCAAGTTGCCACATGCCATCAATATGATCGAGTTTAGTATGATCCTGCACACAAACTTGAAAGTTATCAAATACCAAGAGTATTTGACATTATCAAAACTGGGTATGACCTATAAGGTCAACACAACCCATGCAATTTGGGCCTTCACGTTGTGCTACAAAATTAAATGCACGACTTGAATATTTATTCTTTAATTTTTGCGTGGCTGCCCTTCAAATTCAAACCATTTTCCAATCTCTTCAAAGTTACGCATAGGCTTTATTTGCATTTTTGTTTCACTTTTAATTCTCAAAAAATTTCCTGCAATAGTTAAACACAAGTGCTCGTAAATTTAGGGGCAAAAATAGAATAATGGTCCTAATGTTACCAATTAAGCTCAATTTAAAATAATGTGCATAACTAGGCATTTAATTCATTTTATAATACGCAATTAACACAATTTAAACACCTTAATTAAGAAACTTTGACAATTAATCACACCCCCAACTAACGTTTTGCTAGTCTCTAGCAAATAAAGTGAATGAACTCATACAAGGGCGAGTATCAACTATAATTCCCGTATATTCGGAAATCACATGCTATGAAATAAACTTGTTGAGTTTAGGAACACATGAAAAAGATTAATCTAAATGTACTATCAACTAAGAGATTTATACACCATTTAGTTAATCAATGAAAGTAATGGAATGTAACAAAGTTTACGTGAATAGGAATAAGATTAGAATTCCAAGATTGACTACCAAGAGGCATTAACACTTTCAATCACAACAGCTAATCTGAGATAACCGCATGGTCTTACTCTAATTCAAAACTATTGTATTGTCAGTTTTCATGCTATTACACTTTAGAAGACACCTATTTTCTTATTTAGTAAGGACCCCGAAAATAGGTAGCATTTTTCAGTACACAAAAGTACAATAGTGGCTTTCACACTATTATACTTTAGAAGACACCTACTTTCCAATTTTGTTAGGACCACAGTAATAGGAAGCCCTTTCCAATACACAAATATTTTTCCTTTTCTTTGTTCTTTTTGCAATTGATCTCTGACTTGTTTCTCATTTTAATTCGCTTAAGACTTCCTCTTAAGCCATTAGGATATTGTTTATTAGAGTCCTAAATAACCGAAGTGTAAATCAATAAATAATGACCTGCCAAGGTAGTCTTTCTAAGTATTCTAACTCGTGTTGATTGTGTTTTAGCAAAACTCTTAACATCTTTCCCTTGGTTGAAAATAAGTGAAATGGATAAGTTTCCCTTTGGATCTAAACTTTGATTTGCACTACATTCTACATGTTCCATGACCTCAAAATTTTTTTTCTAGTGTATAAAATTCAATAATAAGGAATTTAGTATGCTTTGAGTTCATTACCAGCATTCCCCCAAAGTAGAGCAACATGAATCTAAGGCATGCAAAATAGAAAAGTAAATTCTCTTCCACCCCCAACTAGATACAGCATTGTCCTCAATGATGCAAGAGAAATGAAAGAATTTACACAAAATGAACAGTTAAAAAGGGGCAAAACAACTATAAGATGAACCAAGTAGTAAAAGAAAAATGGAAAGAAAGAGAAAAAAGAAGTACTTGAACAACTTTGAAAAGAGTGCAGTCCAAGGAAATAAAATAAAAAAAATAAAAAATTGAAGAACAAAAGAAAATAATGAGAGAAATAGAAGAGTACTTGGGTAGAGAAGTTAAGGACAAAAAAAAAAAAAAAAAAACTTAAAGAAAATGTACTTGCAAACAAACTAGAAAAAAACTGCAAAATGAAATAAAGGAAAGTAAAATATCACCGTGTGTCTGGAGGCTCGGGAGGAATTTCATCCGATGGTTGCTGGTTTATGGATTTAAGTGGTATGTCTCCAAATTTGACATGCCATAATGAGTTATTTTTTGTTACCTGCACCAGGATTCTCTACGTTAGCATTAGATAAGTCAATATTATCCAATGTTTTAGACAAGCCATGCTCCAATTGACTATGTTGTTTTAACAAGAAAGGATCTTTATCAAGTATGGATTCCAAAAAGTTCATTTCCTGAAGTTCTTCCAAATTTTGGGGTTGCCTGCAAGTGTTAAACACATTTAGATCTAATGCCATATTCCCAAAACTCAACTTTAAAACACCATTCCTACAATTAATTATGGCACTAGAAGTTGCTAGGAATGGTCTTCCTAAAATTACAGGTCGTGAAGAATTTGAATGGGATGACAATTTCATATCCAATACCACAAAATCAATAGGGTAATAAAATTTATCTACTTGGACCAAGACGTCCTCAACAATACCCTTAGGAATTTTTATGGACCTATCGGCAAGTTGCAAAATAATTGAAGTGACCTTTAATTCTCCTAGCCCCAATTGTTCATACACACTATACGATAGCAAATTAACCCTTGCACCTAAGTCTAGAAAGGTCCGACCAATCTTAGAATTTCCAATGACACAAGAAATAGTAGGAGACCCAAGATCCTTGTACTTAGGTGGCGTGTGATTTTGAATATTGACACTAACTTGCTCAGTGAGGAAAGCCTTTTTCTGCACATTTAGTTTGCATTTCACAATGCATAAATCCTTTAGAAACTTAGCATAAGAAAAAATTTGTTTAGTAGCATCAAGAAGTGGAATGTTAATCCTAACTTGCTTAAAAAATTCTAGGATTTTAGCTTGCTGTTTTTCTTTATGCAAAGGAAGCAAATACTGTGGAAAAGGTGCAGGTATGGAATATGCATCATTGTTTGAATCTAAAGTTCTTGGCTCACCACTAACTAGAGGAGGGTTAGCTTTTTTACCTGAACTTCCTGCACTATGGGTAGGGTCACCCACAAGCTCACCATTCCTCAAAGTTGTAATGACATTCACTAATTTCACATTGACCCCTTCACCAGTATTCTGATATGGTTGACTTTGCCCTTGTGGATTGGGTTGGGGTTGAGCTGGGAATTTTCCCTTCTCTTGGTTACTTAGAGTAGTGGTTACTCTCGTAAGGGTCCCTTTGATGTCATTGATGGTCTGGTAGTTATGGGTGTTGATTGTGCTCTAACTCTGCATAAAATGTTGTAGGCTAATAGTTAAAGGCTCTATGGAGTCTTCTTCTCCCCTTTTTCTAACATTGGAGGAGACTTATTTTCAAAATGAGAGGGTCCTGAGCTTTGGCCAGCTGTTGTATAGGGAGTATAATGACTTTGTCCCTATGTAGATGACCCCACTTGGTCATTTTTCCAGCTGAAATTTGGATGAATTTTCCAACCTGCATTGTAAGTATTAAAATAAGGTCCAAAAAAATTCTTAGAAATCATATGCACAGGGTTGGATTGATCAAGCAAAATTTCCTTAAAAGTAGGGATTGTTGGGCATGCATTAGTTATATGCCCTAGATCCTCACATATGTTGCATTTTTCAAAAGATGATAGTAATATAGGCATTTCATTTACTTTCTTAAGCTCAATGAAATCTAACCTTTTGGAAATCAATGCAATTCTAGCATTTAAATCAGTAGTTTCTTTCAAATGATATTTACCACCCCCACTAACACATTTTTGATTTTCAAATCTATTATACAAATCAGAGACATCCCAAGATTGAGTGTTTTTAGCCAAATAATCAAAATAATCAAAGGCTTCCTCGGGATTTTGTTGAAAAACTCACCATTGCACATGTTTCTACAAATTGGCTCATTTTTGGTTGCAACCCCTCGTAGAAAAAACTAATGACCCTCAAATTCTCATATCCATGGTGAGGATATGCATTTAAAAGGTCTTTGAATCATTCCCAATAAAATAAAATGTTTCCACATCCTTTTGGAAAAAATTCATAATTTGTCTTTTCAAGGCATTGGTTCTATGCATAAGAAAAAATTTCTTTAAGAACTCGGTTTGCATTTCTTGCCAAGTCCCAATGGATCTTGGTCTTAAGGAATTGAACCATGTCTTAGCCTTGTTTTTTAAGGAAAATGGAAATAATTTTAATTTTATGACCTCTTCAGTGCATGTTCTCTTCATAAATGTGGAGCACACTTCTTCAAACTCTTTGATATGCAAATAGGGGTTTTCAGATTTCATGCCATGAAAGTTTGGTAGCAATGGAATCATCCTGGGTTTAAAATTAAAAGCATTTTCATTCAAAGGTTGAATAATGCAAGATGGGGTGCTGGTCCTAAGAGGCTGCAAGTATTCTCTATGGTTTTCATCAAGGTTTTCCCTATCATAATGTTCACTTTTAGCCATGATGCTATGAATGTCAAATGATGCTTCAAGTGAAATAGATGCACTCGATGTTGAGATTGATGATTTTTCCCTAACTAGTCTAAATGTGCTATCTTTAGCCCAACCGGACATACAAATTCAGCATAAATGAAATAAAATAAAAGCATATTGCAATAAAAAAAAAAAAAAGCAAACATGTTAAATGAGAGGAAATAGATATCACCCAGGCTGTGAAGACATTCACAGCTTTATAAACACCCTCTTGGTAATCAGAAAAATACTCCGATGACACCAAATGGTCCTCGACAATGGCACCAAAAACTTGACTTGTTCTGAAATGTGCTTTCAAGTGTAGAAGTGTCAAGTTGTATTATGGATAAGTCCAAGATCGTATTTCACTGGAACCACTAATTATCAAATTATTTGTGAAAGGTTATTGAAAATATGATGATGTAAAGGCTATGTAAAATTCTTTTTTTTGGGGGGGGGGGGGGGTTTAAGTTTATGAAAAAACAAACAAAATGGGAAGTACTTGAGAAGATGCTAAAATGAGATTGAAATTTTACCAAGATTCAAAAATATAAATCCAATAGCACAGCCAAAACAAAATAGATTCACTGAAACAATTTATTAAACACTTGGGTTACGGGTTCAACGTCCATTGCTTCCACCATTTACTAGTTTCCTGGGCATTACTCCTCTTCTTGTTAATCCAATCAAGGCATTAATAAGATGAAATATGAAAATTACCTAAGCTTGAGTCACACACATTAAATTATTTCTCTCAAATCACCTTTCTACTATGTAATAAACCTATTCTCGTTATATTGAGATGAACCTATCCTCTGAAAGAGGTTTAGTAAAGATCTTAGCCCATTGTTCATCTGTATTTACGAATTCAAAAATTATATCTTCCTTTTGCACATGATCTCTAAAGAAATGATGTCGAATGTCAATGTTGTTGACTCTATGAGTCTGATCTTATTTTGATTTTGACAAAACCAACGTTTCTCACCTGTGCACTGAGCTTCTTGAACAAGTTTATCCTTAGCATGCACCGTTGGTAGGAACTCAAGCAAGCCATATAGACTATGAAGATCAAGCTTCATTTATGCCATTTGAAGAATTGAAAGAATGAAGACCAATTTTCTATCGTATTTACATTCATTTTTATATTGGTCTATAATAATTTATATCGGCTTGTAATAATCTCTGCATGTCATGCAGAGATTTATATTAGTCTATAATAATTTATATCGGCTTGTAATAATCTCTGCATGTCATGCATGTAGGTAATTGTAAGCTCAACATGACCGTAGATTGACTATAGGGACCGAATGATCTTAGGGCACCCTTCGGTCGATCAATGCTAGATTTTTTCGGTGTCCTCAAATGACCCTAGAAAGACCTTAGGTCCCAGCACAAGCACATAAAATTGTCCCCATAATAATTTGCTTAATTAGAGGATCAAATTGAAATGGATTGAGCATAATAGGCATAAAATGAGAGAGGTCGGGCGACCGAACCCCAGGTGTTCAAATCACCTTGGGCGCCCAAACTACTGGGATGTCAACGATTAAACCAGGCTTCAGGCGACCAAACCTAAAATGGCCCTATCTTCCCCGGGCGACCGAACCCTTAGAAAGTGACTTTTCACCAACTTGGGTTGCCAAACTTTTCAGTTCAAAACAGGTCTCAAGCGACCGAATCCCTCTGTTCGATTAACCGAATGTATTGTCCGGCTCCCAAACTACGTGCCAAAACTTTATGACTTTTTTTCAACCAACCTAGTTTAATTTCGGGCACTCAAAGCATTTAAAATGCGTTTTTCATCTAAGTTTATTCGAGTGACCAAACTGAAGTTCAGCCACCCAAATCTTCCCAGGTTAATTATTTATTGAGGTTAAAAAGGTTAAATCAGATTAAATGTCCTAATGTGTTCTAAAACTTTCCTAATAATACCCTACATGTCCTAAATGGTCATAATTTGACCTTGGTCTATAAATATGGGTTCATTTGTGTGGATTAGTAACTAATTAAGAAAATCATTAGCAAAAACTTCTCTCTATTTTCAAAATCCTACCTTACCAAAATACTCTCAAATCCTCATTCCTTTGATACATCTTAGTAGTGTGAGAGCTTATTGATTGTGCTTGTGATTACTAGATATTGCTAATACTCCTATAGTATTGATTGATTATTTGATATTGATTTTGGGAAGTTTGGCTAAGGTTTATCTCACAGATTTGAATTTTATAAAACTTGTGTTCGGATAAACTAGCAAGCTTAAGGATCTTTGTTTTGTCATTGCAAGATTCCTATAACTTTGTTTTTGTTGTGCAAAAATATTTCCTACAAGCTATAATATTTTTCAAACTACTTTTATGCTCATTATATTGAAGGAAAATCTTTTGAACTAGTTTGATTATCTGATTAGCATCTTTGAAACCCTGATTTTTTTTTATTGAGATTTGATATTACTTGTTTCAAAGACATAGCTTGATTAGAACACTCTTGAACATTCTTGCGATCATATCTTGTTGAGTGTGGCTTGCACAAATATACCCATCACTGAGCTTACATTTACCTATATAGTTGATGTGCATTTGATTGATTTGTATTGGTGCATATCTACTTATCGGAGAAGCATTATATTGTACACAGTTTGTATTGTAATTTGGTTGTATTCCAGGCGTGGCCTGAGGGAGCGGTAATCCAGCCCATAAGGATTGTTAGGGTCTTCTTTGCCCTGCAAGGAGAATTTGTAAAGGTTGAGGTTAGCCCTGTTCTAATTGACTTGGTTGTATTAGGTGTCGCTCCACCCGTTAAGTGAGCTTATAGTGTAATCCTTGTGTGGGTGTGCCAAGGCGGGGACGTAGGCAGGATTGGCCGAACCCCAATATCATATCGGTGTCAAGTTTACATTTCTTGCATTATATTCTTCTTTGTGCTTGATTTAAATTTCTACTAAATATATTGCATATTTGATTGGCACTGAATTACTTTTTGGTTGAGAAATATTGAAGTTGTGGTGCATGTTCTAAAAATTGTTTAATATATCATATTAGCAATTTCATATACATTTAGATTGCCCCTAGGTTGCATAATATTGCTTCTGGATTAGTTGAACCTAGGGAACAAATTTTTTAATCTCCAATTCACCCCCCTTTTGGGTTCACGGTAAAACTAATAATTGGTATCAGAGCCTTGTCACTTAGACTTAAACGTTATTTTATAAAAGATCATGATGACTCGTATTGGTGTATCCCAATTATGTGTGGGTAGGTTCTCTACAAACCCTCCAATGTTTTTTGGTGAAAATTTTTCTGATTGGAAACTTAGAATGACGATCTATATAAAAGCTTTAAATTGGGGGTTCTAGGAGGTTATTGCACAAGGAGATAGTATTCCAGTAAAAATCATTGATGGCGTTGATGTTCTTAAATCTAAATTTGAGTTGAATAATAATGATAGGAACTTAGTGCAAATAATTTTTGATGCCTTAAATAGCTTGCTGCATGCTTTAGATTCTAATGTTCTTTGTGAGGTTATGACATGTAATAGTGCTAAGGAGATATGGGAGGAACTTGAAAGGAGATATGGAGCAACTATGCAGGAAAAGGCGATCACTCCTTGTGATTCAAGCTCTATGGATCTTGAAGAAGGTAAACTGTGCTTCATAGCTCTAATTGACGATGAGGTAAACCCATCTCCTTCTATGTTATTAGATAATCCTGGCAATGATTCATGTGATGATTTGAATGATGCATCTGATACTGAACAATGTGATAGTTCTGATAGTGAGAGCATGCCTACTTAAAAAGAATTGCAAATTGAATATATTAGAATTCATAAGTCACTTGTTAAAGCTAACAATAGATATACTGCTTTGAAAAATAAGTATGAGGCATCTTTGAAAGAATGTGAATCAAAAGTTATTATTGAAAGGGAAAATGATTTAAAAATCAAACTGTTAGTAAACAAGAAAGAAAAATTAGAAAAATATTTGAATGTTGTAAGAAGTCAAATTTCAAGTGATAATAAAAAGGACCTTCTCATTTCAGAACTTGAGTGTAAAGAAAAGACAATGTTTAATGAAGTCATAAAATTACAAAGTGTTTGCAAAGACTTGAGAGATTCAAAAATGCAAAATCTAGAAAAGAAAATAGAAGACCAAGCGAAGATCATCTATACGTTCACTAGAGGCAAGGACAACTTTAATAAGTTGTTAGGTTCATAAAAAATGACCTTAGATAAGGAAGGTATAGGTTATAATGGGATTGAAAATAAGAAAAGAAAGAATCTATACATGGGGTACTTTGTAAGAGCATCAAAATACTATGCTAGTACCTCCTCCAACCCTTATGCCCACACCTTTTGTGCATTGTGTAAAAAGAAGGGTCACATAAAATTTGATTTCCCGTTTAAAAGAAAAGGTGTGAAACCCAAACGACTCTAGAGAGTCAAAGTACCACACATTCCTAAACCATCAAGACTCAAAGAATAAAAAATCGTATGGGCTGTAAAGAAAGGAAACTCATTAGAACTTAAGGAGGAATGAATTCCAATTGGAGTTACATAAATGCTTTTCTTAGGTTCTAGGTTTTAGGGGAATGATGTCTATTGTCCTATGAAGTGGTTTGTCCCTAAAATGTCAAATATTAGCATATTCATTCCACCTTTGGTAACTAAGATCATTTGAGAATCAAGCCAATCTACGAATCCTAGCAAATAACCAATATGAATTTAATGCATATATTCATTGGTTAAAATATGAAATCATTGGCTATAGCTTAATAAAAATCCACTTCCAAATGGACAAAAGTATCCTTGCTTGGTATCAAAATTTTTAATGCTTAATTCTTGCTTGAATTTACAAATCTTAAGTTAAGCATACATTGTTCATTACACAAACTTGCGGTTTAGGGAACCCATCTCACACTATATGTCATCTAAAATCATCTTGGAGCTTTAAAGGCATAATAAAATTCCTAGTCATCTCTCCAAGTTTATGCACTGTTGATCATATCTCCTTATTTATTAGGTGCTTATTAATAGAAATCCTTCTCATAATCAAAATTAGAGTCATTAACTAAGAGATTCATGCTTTACTGGTCAATCAAAATGATCCCTTGTGCATTAAATATAAAATTCTCTGGTTTTGATTCATACAATTATCTTCCTCCTCCATAGAAAACTTCACCAACCATGGTCACATTTGGTAAAGTTTTCATCCTATTCCTTGGTTGTATCCTTGCTCAAAATAGTGATTGTGTTTAAAGGATACTTTCCAATCTCCCACGAGCTCTGGTCTGTAATATTCATATACCCATAAATGCTCCTTGTCAAATTAGTTAGGACATATTTAATCATGCACAATGTCCTGTTTTCTCATATACTCTTCTGAACATAATAGAAGTTTATTCCTTAAGAGTATTCAATTTTTCCTCCAAGCTCTCAAACTTCAATCAAATCATTTAGAGCTTTACATGATCAAAATAGGTTTAAAGGCTAAGATGATTGCTATAGGTTTCAATCTAGATGATAGAACAAAATTCATAGAAATCAATGCATGAACCTTAAAATTCAAAGCCATTTGAACTTATGCCTCTCACTTATTGTGACTTTTTTTGTCTTCTAAGCCTAAGCATGATAAGCCAAGATTAAATCACAAAAAATCTAAAACACTTGGCTAAGGAATTAGATAATGAAAAAGGCATAAAATGAGTTGAGTGCACAAATCAGGGGGAGCATTACACTTTCATGACTGCTAAATTAAAATGATCTCATAATCATAGTTTACATACCTTAATGAATAACCATATTGCACTGAACTCAATTCTACCCTCTGTTCTTTACTACTTATATTTTTTTTTTTTATGGATAGATTGTTTTTATGAATTGATAATTGCTAACTGATTGCATGCTTAGTCTAGAATGCCTCCTGCATTGCAGATGTAATGGATGTGTATTGCATGCTGATAGTTGAAATAGGTTCTTGCATGCTTAAACTGAATTATTTTGAATTGATTGCTTAAATCTATCAGGTTTTGGTGCATGAAAATTTGGAAAATGCTCAATTTACAGACGACATGCTGCCGAAATTTCGACAGAAATTTTTCCCAAACTAAAACCTTGTATTAAAGATGATTATGATAAAATAAACGTTAAAATATTTTTGAAAGGATGAGTGAAAACTAATTGAAAATTAAATTTCATCCTTGCATAATCATCAAATAGTTAGGGGAGCTGAGCTCCATCCTTATAGAAAGAGCTTAAAGAACTCATATGCATCCTACAGATTTATTTCTTGTATATTGAGGCTCTTCAGAAAATCTTTGAACATTATATCCAATACTTAAAGTTTCATAATCTGATATGAACTGTTCTTGGTTTATAAGCATCATGTTATGTCTAAATATCATTTTTCTGATGCATGTATGATTTGTTGGGATAATTATACTAGTTTAAATTTTTTATGTTTTAATCAATATTCAGTATAGGTCGTAAAAAACTTATACTACTAGGCATAATGAAATGAATCTTAATTTGTATAAGCAAATCGTTTCACCTAAGTCATATCTTCAAATTGTTGGGAGGAGCAACTCAACTTAACTTTCTCAAGCTCTGAAATTCCTTAACGATTCTAGGACTTTCATTCATGTTCTTAACATATATTAAGATGTGTGCATCATACTAATCATGAATGTTGGGTGTATTTGAATTATGACATGTACTGTTTTGGACTATACTGAATATCTTACATGCATTGATAAAAAGCTATTATTGTAATCATTTTGGTCTTTGATTTATTTTTGGGAATTGCTCTATTTTCAAGCGGCATGTTGCTGAAATTGAAAAATTTTCCCAAAATTATATCTTATATCTAAATGTCTTGTGTTTACTTTCCTACCTTAGCCCTTTATTGCTGATGTCAAAAAGGGGGAGAGATGTCTAATACAAAATTGGGAAAGCTAAATACATCTAAATACATATAAGAATTGAGCTTTATTGAAAACTAAAATTGAATGCAAAATTTGTGTTAGTTGGTTTTCATTTGTCATATGTCCGTACTTCAAATTTAAATTCTATGCATATACTTAGGGGGAGCCTGTTGGCTTTGCCCACTTTTGCAAATTGTTTTTGTCATCATCAAAAAAAGGGAGAATGTTGACTCCACGAGTCTGATCCCATTTTGATTATGAAAAAACCAATGTTTCTCACCTGTGCACTGAGCTTCTTGAACAAGTTTATCCTTAGCATGCACTGTTGGTAGGAACTTAAGCAAGCCATACGGACTATGAAGATCAAGCTTCATTTATGGCATTTGAAGAATTGAAAGAATGAAGACGTATTTTCTATTGTATTTTCATTCATTTATATATTGGTTTGTAATAATTTATATTTGTTTGTAATAATTTCTACATGTCATGCATGTAGGTAATTGTAAGCTTAACATGACCATAGATTGACCATAGGGACAGAATGTCCTTAGGGCACCGATGCCGGATATTTTCGGTGTCCTCAAATGACCCTAGAAAGACCTTAGATCCTAGCACAAGCATATAAAATTGTCCCTATAATAGCTTGCTCAATCAAGGGATCAAATTGAAATTGATTAAACATAATAGGCATAAAATGAGAGAGGTTGAGCGACCGAACCCCAAGTGTTCAAATCACCTCGGGTGCCTGAACCATTGGGATGTCAATGGTTTGACTAGGCTTCGGGCGATTGAACCTAAAATGACCCTATCTTTCCCGGGTGACCGAATTCTTAGAAAGTGACTTTTCACCAACTTGAACTGCCGAACTTTTCAGTTCAAAATAGGCCCTGGGCGACCGAATCCCTCTGTTTGGTTAACCGAACATATTGTCGGGCACCCGAACCTTGCGCCAAAACTTTATGACTTTTGTTCAGCCAACCTAGTTTAATTTCGGGCACCCTAAGCATTTAAAAAGCCTTTTTCAACTAAGTCTATTTGGGCGACCGAATCGAAGTTCAGCCACCCGAATCTTTTCGGGTTACTTAATTATTTACCAAGGTTAAAAAGTTTAAACATGGTTAATTGTCCTAATGTGTTTTAAAACTTTCCTAATAATACTCTACATGTCCTAAATGGTCATAATTTGACCTTGGTCTATATATATGGATTCATTTGTGTGGATTAGTAACTAATTAAGAAAATCATTAGCAAAAAATTCTCTCTATTTTCAAAATCCTACCTTGCCTAAATACTCTCAGATCCTCATTCCTTTGACACATCTTAGTAGTGTGAGAGCTTATTGATTGTGCTTGTGATTACCAGATATTGCTAGTACTCCCATAGTATTGATTGATGATTTCATATTGATTTTGGGGAGTTTGGCTAAGTTTATCTCACAGATTTGAATTTTATAAATCTTGTGTTGGGATAAACTAGCAAGCTTAAGGATCTTTGCATTGTCATTGTAAGATCCTATAGCATTCTTTTTTTTTTTTTGTTGTGAAAAAATATTTCCTTCAAGCCATAATATTTTTCAAACTACTTTTGTGCTCATTGTATTGAAGGAAAATTTTTTGAGCTAATTTGATTATCTAATTAGCATCTTTGAAACCCTGATTTGTTATTGAGATTTGATATAACTTGTTTCAAAGAAATAACTTGATTAGAACACTCTTGAGAATTCTTGTGATCATATCTTGTTGAGTGTGGCTTGCACAAAAATACACATCAATGAGCTTACATTTACCTATATAGTTGATGTGCATTTGATTGATTTGTATTGGTACATATCTACTTATTGAAGAAGCATTTTATTGTACATAGTTTGTATTGTAATTCAGTTGTATTCCAAGTGTGGCCTGAGGGGCCAGTAATCTAGCCCGTAAGGATTGTTAAGGCCTTCTCCGCCCCACAAGGAGAATTTATAAAGGTTGAGATCAGCCCTGTGCTAATTGACCTGGTTGTATTAGGTGCCACTCCACCCGTTAAGTGAGTTTATAGTGTAATCCTTGTGCAAGTGTGCCAAGGCGGGGACGTAGGCAGGATTGGTCGAGTCCCGATATCATATTCGGTGTCAAGTTTACATTTCCTGCATTATATTCTTCTTTTTGCTTGATTTAAATTTCCTACTGAATATACTACATTTATGATTGACACAAAATTACTTTTTGGTTGAGAAATACTGAAGTTGTGGTGTAAGTTCTAAAAATTGTTTAATATATCATATGTTCAATTTCATATACAGTTAGACTGTCCCTAGGTTGCGTAATACTGCTGCTGGATTAGTTGAACCTAGGGAACAAATTTTTTAATCTCCAATTCACCCCCCTCTTGGGTTCACGGTAAAGCTAAAAAATGTGCTTTGTTCTAAAGTGAGAGATATGATTCTTTGAAATATTTATGGCACTAGTATTATCACATTTGATTGGTACTGTCAAAAATTCCAAATTGAAATCCTTGATTTGTTGTTTTATATACAAAGTTTGTACACAACAACTACCAGTTGCAACGTATTCAGCTTCAGTAGTACACAATGTTCTTTTTGGTGTAATCCCAAGAGGGGAGGGGGTAAATTGGAGATTTTAAAATTTTTAGGTCAAGTATATCTAATTTTATATCCATAAAAAGTATAGCACAACCTAGGGTCTATTCTAGACTATCAAAAATCCAGTAGATATATAAGAGTGCAGTAATTTAAACAAGAAAAATAGTTCCAGTATATTCTCAACCAATCGCATATCTATATTCAAATGTCTAAGCGGTAATATCAATAGGTAATCATAAACATGCAAATACAAAAATGTAAAGAGTATAGGGAAAGAATAACACCAGGTTTTTATGAGGTTCTGCACACTGGCCTACGTTCTCGTCATGGCAAACCACCCAAGGATTTCACTATCTGCTCTTTAAAATCGGGCGGAGCTTCCCGTTACAATTTGCTTCTTCACACAGGGTGAAGCTTCCCTTTACAATCCATTTCTTAACATGGGGCGAAGTGTTAGCATCGGAGGAGCCCATGGGTGGGCTTGATACACATGGGTGAACACCAACTTGACCCAAAAGTTTAAGCCTATTGGGTCTTGGGCTTAACCATGTATATAAGCGCCCATCATCCACTAAAATTTTCCAATATGGGACAAACTCACAAGTAAAATTCTTAACAATCTCTCCCTCACTTGTGGGTTTCAGCTACTCCCCCTTGAATGGAAACCGTCTCCCTTATAGAAGTAAGTCTAATTCCCCAATAGTTGCTCAAGTGGACCTTACCACTAGTGCCTTACGTGCCTTGGATTGCATTCCATATGCCTCCGAACCAATCCTACCTCCCACATTTTAACTCTATTCGGATCCATCCCTAGCCTAGATGATCCTTATTGGTCTCGATCATATACTTGGTCCTCCAACTGTTAGCATGTTAGGAAAATTAGTTTCACATCTCAAATTTTATGATGTTGCTCACCTAGAGTTACAAACCGTCGACTCTAATACCACTTGTTAGCACCGAAGGAGCCTATGGGTGGGCTTGATATACATGGGTGAACACCAACTTAACCTAAAAAGCTTAAGCCTATTGGGTCTTGGGCCCAACCATGTATATAAGCACCCATCGTCTACTCAAAATTTTTAATGTGGGACAAACTCACAAGTAAAATTCTCAACAATAGTTGGTATGAGAGTTTAGGGTTAGGTTCGAGTGGGAGCAATGGTAGAGGAAGCAGAAAAGGCGTCTAGAATAGAAAAGTTCGATGGTATAGACTTTGGATTCTAGATTATGCAAATCGAGGAATATATTTATGGGAAGAAGTTACATCTACCGCTTCTAGGGGAAAAACCTACAACTATGAAGGATGAGGAATGGACTTTTCTTGACAGATAGGTACTAGGAGTTATTAGGTTAACTCTATCTAGGTCTATTACACACAATGTTGTAAAGGAGAAGACCATAACATATCTGAATAAGGTTTTGCATGGTATGTATAAAGCCGTCAGCAAACAACAAGGTACATCTAATGAAGAAACTGTTTAATTTGAAGATGGCAGAGAATGCATAAGTAGCACAACATCTGAATGAGTTTAACACTATCACAAATCAATTATCGTCTGTAGAAATTGATTTTGATGATGAGATCTGTGCACCAATAATTTTGGCTTCATTGTCAAATAGTTGGGAGGCAATTAGGATGGCAGTAAGCAATTCTACAGGAAAAGAAAAAATAAAGTACAATGACATACGAGATTTAATTTTTGCTGAGGAGATTCTTAGAAGAGATGCAGGTGAAACCTCAGGATCTTGTTTTTCCCTAAACCTTGATACGAGAGGCAGTGGTAATGACAAAAATTCAAATAGGGGTAGATCAAAATCTAGAAATTCTAATTGGAACAAAAGTAAATCTAGATCAAGTCACCAAGTACAATGCTGGAACTGTAAGAAAATGGGCCACTTTAGAAGGCAATGCAAAAGTATTAAGAAGAAGAATGAAGATGATTCAGCTAATGCTGTAACAAAAGAGGTACATGATGCATTACTTCTTGTACTAGACAATCCAACATTACTTCTTGCAGTAGACAGTCCACTTGATGATTAGGTTTTGGACTTAAGAGCTTCTTTTAATACCACTTCACACAAAGATATCATAAAGAGCTATAATGCAGGTGATTTTGGTGAGGTGTGTTTGGTTGATGGTACAACCTTGGATGTTGTGGGTATGGGAAACGTTCAGATGTTGTTGTCCAATGGGTCTGTTTGGTTACTGGAGAAGGTATGACATATTCCTGACCTAAGAAGGAATCTGATTTCTATTGGACAATTTAATGATGAAGGGTATGCAATGTTGTTTTCTAGTGGCACTTGGAAGGTTACAAAGGGAGCCAGAGTATTGGCTCGTGGAAAGAAATTTGGTACTCTATACATGACCTTAAGTCCAAGAGATACAATTGTTGTTGCTGAAGCAAGTAATGATACAAGCTTATGGCACCGTAGACTTGGTCACATAAGTGAGAAAAGGATGAAGATGTTGCTGTCAAAAGGGAAACAACTAGAATTGAAGTCCATTTATTTTGACTTGTGTGAAAGTTGCATCTTAGGAAAGCAAAAAAAGGGTGAGTTTCTTGAAAATTGGCAGGACACCAAAGGCTAGAAAGTTGGAGTTAGTGCACACTGATTGATGGGGGCCTTCTATGGTTGCATCCCTTAAAGGTTCAAGGTATTACATTACTTTCATTGATGACTCAACCAAAAAGGTATGGGTTTATTTTTTAAAAAATAAATCTGATGTATTTGAAACTTTTAAGAAGTGATAGGCTATGGTTGAGACAGAGACAAGTTTGAAAGTAAAATGTTTGAGGTCAGACAATGGAGGAGAGCACATAGATGGAGGGTTCAGTGAGTATTATGTTGCACATGGAATTAGGACGGAGAAGACCATTCCTGGGACACCACAGTAAAATGGTGTGGCTGAGCACATGAACGAAACTCTCAATGAGTGTGCTAGGAGTATAAGGTTGCATGCTAGACTACCAAAAACTTTCTAGGCTGATGCTGTTAGTACAGTAGCTTATCTAATAAACCGAGGACCTTCAGTTTGCATGAAGTTCAAACTTCCTGAAGAGGTTTGGAGCGAAAAGGAGGTAAAGTTTTCTCATTTAAAAGTTTTTGGTTGTGTTTCTTATGTTCATATTCATTCTGATGCTCATAGTAAACTTGATGCAGAGTCTAAAATGATGTAATTAATGTAATCCCAAGAGGGGGAGGTGAATTAGGTATTTAAAAATTTTCTCCTAGGTTCAATTTAAATCATAATTCAGTAATACTCAACCGAGGGTCTTTCTATACAATCCAAAAACCCAACAATATATAAAAAGTATGCATGTAAAATAATTAAGACAATAAATATACATACATACATGTATAGAAATTAAAGTGCAAAAATTTAAAGTGCAGACACAAAAAATGTTATCAGGGTTCAACCAAACTTGCCTACATCCCCGCCTCAAGCTCACAAGTAAGAGGATTCCACTAGGTGCTCACTTAATGGGTGGAGCGTCATTGATTACAACCTCCTCTCCTTACTTGGCAAGGAATACCCCAAGTTAGATTACAGGGCTGCCCCCAACTTACAACTACACCTTACAGGACGGTGCTCCTAGTTTTCCTAACCAGGTCTGAACCAGTTCGGTGCACACTTTATGGGATGGTGCAAATCTTGCTTTCCTAACTAGGTCTAAGTTAATTTGGTGCATGTTACAGGTTAGTGCAATCCTCTTCCAATGATCACATGTCGGGAATACAACAGATATCAAATTTGTGCACATATAAATACTTCTAAACTAAGTAGAGATGTACAAATTTAAAGCTTAGATGCACTCATGTATGATCTGGATTAAAAGCTCAGTGAGTATGTGAATTTTCTCAACAATATAATGCAACCTTTGAAGGCAATATCTATGATGAGTGCTTCAAAGGTTTAACCCCAAATAATTTCTTCCAACAAGATATTAAAAAATATGGTTCAAAGGAAGCTAGGGTTTTGCTTTCAAAGAGATTTATGCAAAGTTAAAATTATACATGATCTTTGATAAAAATGAGCATGCAATAAAGGCTTCAAAGATCTTAACCCCTAAGAAATATTCCCAACAAAGATTTCAAAAAAAAAAAAAAAAAAAGTTTAAGGGAATCAAGGGTTTTAGCTTAAAATGATTTTTGCAATGAAGAACAATATGAGCTCTTGAATCTTGCAATGAATGTGCAAGATTCACAAGAAAGAAATAAGTTTGCTCCAAAGATATTTATCAAGATGAAATAAGTGAAGAAAAACTTTGATTTACTCTCTAAAAGATGATTTGAAAAATGAATAATAGCGAGAGTAAATAATTTTTGATATGAAATATATGCCCTAAAATATATGCTCTCCAAATTTGTTTTCTTCAAAATAATAAGTGTAGGAGAGTGTAAAAATGAATAAGAATAAAAAATATTTAGGGAGGATTTTCTCTCTAATCTCATTGCTTAAAAATGAGTAATGGAGGGGTATATATAGACACTAGGAAATATTTAACCGTAAGGGATATATTAGGCATTTTTAAATTTTTTTAATTAAAAAGTAATTACGTTTAAGCGCTGAAAAATGCTGGAACCCGAGAAGTTTGGTCGGTTGATGCTAGGGCCGGTCGATCGAATACATACAGAATTTTGAATTTAATTTTGGGGTTCGATTGGCCGTGGGAGGTGATCGGTCAGTTGGTCAAGGCATTTTTTCGAGGCTTTGTAGGTTCAGTTGCCCTATCTTAAGGCCGGTTCATGAAGGTCAATTGGCCGAGGCAATTTTCCATTAAATGGTCGGTCAACCGAGGCATAATAAATAGCCCAGAATACAAGGCCAGATGACTATGGACACTATGTTGATAAAGTGGTCGATCGACTCAGCCATTGTCAAACTTTGACTTCAGGCCTAACGTATGGTCGGTTGACTGAGCATATTTGAACTCGACAAGGTCGGTCAAATGAGGTCAGTAAGTTTCTCAGTTTTTCCCTGATTTTTGACACTAAAGCTACTCCAAAAACCAATTTTACCTTTTATAGAAAAAGATTTATGATTAAAGTTAAGGTTCCCTAGGGTCTGTGTATGGTCATCCTGAGCAGTAAATCACATCATGCTTACAATGCATTATTGCAGACCAATCTAAACAAAATGCAATTAAAAATGAAATACATATGTATTCTTTCTTCTTTACTCTTCTGACTTCCATGGAATACACCGAATAATAATGATATTTAAGGTCATCAAGCTTGCATTTCCAGTCCTTTTATGTGTGTGTTGAATTCTGAACCTATTCGCATACTGAATACACACATAAGTAACAAGTGCGTTGTCAGCATCAAAATAGAGATTAGACTTAAAAAGTTAACAATCTCCCCCTTTTTGATAATGACAAACACTGACGAGCAAAATGGGTTCAACCAGAAAGGCTCCCCCTTACAATATGCATAGTTTAAAAACATAGACAATATAGCACAAGCATATTAAGAAGACATTAAAACAATGCATTTTGTTTTAGCAATAAAGAACAAATACATAATGTATGCAACTCTGATATTTTTCCATTTAAAAATTTCCCCTTTTTTGGCAATTAAAAATTTGTTCATTTTACTCATAAGCACAAATGCATAATGCATGCATCTCAGATATTTTTCCTTTTAAAAAATTTCCGCTTTTTAATCCCCCTTAAAAAGTATTATCGAACATTTTGCTTAGAAAAATTCTCCTCCTCTTGTCATCAGCAAAATGGCTAAGTTATAAAACCATTTGAGCAATAAAATTCTCCCCCTTTATAGTGTAAGATTTGGGCATTTTAAAAAAAATTTATCTTAAGAGAACTCCCCCTATTTAAAAGAATTTGGGCATAAAAAAATAATAGTTTTTGAAAAAATATGGCAATTAAGCACAGACAACAGTATAACTGGGCATTTTGGTTTAAAATGACATGATAAATATGGTTAGATGAGAAATATACACAAACCATTGCAATTGAAATATTTCATAAGATCTGTGAAAAATTTAGGTTCAAAGCACACGACATATGATTGCAGAGAGTAGATTTGAGTATGATTTCAGTATAACTAGTTCACACGCATTTTTGTATGTAATCACTGAACCACTTATGCAGTTAAAATACATACATACATATATAAACAATAAGGCAAGAGATAAGAATTTTAGTTTTGAGAATGTTTCTTGCCAAAAAGTATTAAAAGAAATATTCCCCATTTGATGTTTTCAAAAAGCATTGGGGACAATGCTTGCTAAAAAAGAAACTTTAATGCAAGGTTTAAGCAAGCATCATTATTCTAGTTTAAGCATTTAAGAACATTCCTAAAATAACCAGAATAAGAAACCATATGGATCCAAAGATAATATTATAGAAATTTAAAACAAGGATCGTATGGTTAAGCCAAGGAACTTGTGGCCGTACAATATATTTTCATTTAATATATTCAATAAAATTATTATAATTTAGCACATGCCACGGTGAGTTCAATGTACATCTAAACCTAAGAATGGGTGAGCGCAACATGATAGAACTGTAAGTTCAAGAACTCCCCCTATGAAATTTAATACAAGCTTAGATGAAATAAATTGCCTATACTAGTTAAGACCAATCTCACCATGCCTAGTAGTATAAGCCATTTCCAAAAGAGCAACTATACTGAGTATTAATTAAAGCTATCTTTATCACTTGATCAGTATAGTCTCCCTATAGAATATAGATGCATCAGAGAATAGATATCAAGGCATTGCTAGAGTGCTCGTAACCAAGAACAATCCATATCAAGTTATGAAGCTTTAAGAATAGGATATGATGTTTAGGGTTCTTAGAAGAGCCTCAATATTCAAAAAGCAAAGGTGATGCATGTGGGTCCTTAATACGTGTTTTCTCTAAGAATGGAGCTTAGCTCTCCTAAATATTTGATGATTATGTAAGGATGAAGTCTAATATTCATTTAGATTTCACTCATCCTTTCAAAAATATTTTAGCTTTTATTTTATCATAATCATCCAGCACATGGTTTTATTTTGGAAAAATTTTAACGAAATTTTGGTAGCGTGCTATCTGTAAATTGAACATTTTCCCATAAAACCTGTATCTAATAGATTCAAGCAAGCAATTCATAATAGTCTGCATCATGCCGATACCATTTAGTTCAAACATGTGAGAACCTATATCCACTACTAGCATGCAATACACAAGTTACTGCATCAACCATGCAGTTGGTGTTCTATGTAGGCACGCATTTTAGTAGTTTAAATATATACTATCCAACAAAAGATATAATCATTAGGCAAGCAATGGATAGTTGGTTGCAATGTTAATCTCATCAAGACATATAAGAAAAAAATAATATGAGCATTAAATTTATAGACGTAGAAGAGAGATGCTCCCCCTGAGTTATGCACTTATTCATTTTATGTTTTTTCCCATTTTGTCAAATTCTTAAGTCTAGTCCTCTAAATTTTCGATGCTTTAAACTTGACTTTGAATGCTTAGGCTTATCAGACCAAAAAGTCATAAACAATATTTTTCTTCAGGGTCCTAAGCCTACAATGCCTCTTTTCTTATGAATTTCATTGTGTGAGAGGCTCAAGTTCAAATGACTTTAAATTTAAACTGCTCGAGCATATGTTTCTTTTGAAATATGTTTCTTTATCTAGATTGAAACCTGGGCAATCTTCTTAGCCATTTGATACCAATTTAAGCAAATGAAGATCTAAATGATTTGATATTAATTTGAGAACTTGTGAAGATAATTGAATAAAAAATCTCAAGGAATAAATTTCTATTAGGTTCAGAAGAATATTCAGGAGAAGCAGGACATCATTTAAAATGTTTTCATACTTGCGAATATGTTCAACCACTTAGACAAAAAGCTTCAAGGAGTATATGAACTTTTTTTGAGTAATTCTCTTTGGTGGTTGGAAAGTATCCTTAAGATATGATCACAATTTAGAGCAAGGATACAAACTAGTGAAAGGATGAATCTCTATCTGAAGTGATCGTGGTTTGGTAAAGAGATCCTATGGAGGAGGAAGGCTTATTCATGAATTACCATTAGGGAATGTTTACAATTTTAATACAAAGAGGGTATTTTAATTTTGACAATGAAAATCGAATCCCTTAGTGGATGCCCTCTATTTTGGTTATGAAAAGAAGACTTTTAATAAGCACTTAGTGGAATGGAATTCAATATAACAAGTGCTTATGGCTAGAGTGATGACTTATATTTGATCAGGGTTTTATGTTCAAGGATAGGCTTAGGGTTAGATGATAAACACTATATGATGAATTCCCTATGACCCAAACTTGTGCAATGGACAAAAATATGCTTAACTTAAGATATCCATATTTAGGCATGGGTTAAGCATTAAGAATTATTTACCTAACAAAGATGCCATGTTCATTTGGAAGTGGATGTGTATAATGAGTTTTTATATTTTAAGCCCGAACCACTTCCTAAGCCTTTTAGTCACCACTACCCCTAAACTAAAAACTAAGGAAGGATTAGCTAATTAGATAATTTTACTCCATTTTCATTAGGTCCTATAGAGTTGGCTTTCCTGATAATCCATTTCATTTTCTTATCTAAGCCTCTGGCACTTCTGGATGGAAAAGTAGACTGAATGTACCACATCATCTTAAAAAATAAGCAGGTACTGAATATACATAAAAGATTTTGCTGATTTGTTCTATTTTTACTTGATGAGACAAGACTATGGGTTTGACAACCTAAACATGAACCCTTTTTGAAAATATTTTTCTTTTTAACTTCTAGGGGTTTATCATGATTATTCTTTTCATTTTTAACTCTGAGTGAAACTATAGAATAATCATCTACTTCTTCCTCAAAGCAGATAATTTTCAATATCTTCTTAATCTTTTTCTTCTCTAGAATAGCATGATATTTTTTCATTTTTTTGTAATTGTTTAGTTATCCTTTCATTTTCATTTTTCAAAAATATTTTCTTCTTATTCATCCTAACTAGAAACTTATTCATTTTCAATAAAACATTTTCCAGTTTTTCACACGAAGGCATGCTTCCATTTATCAATTTAGCATATGATTCATCACATGAATTATTACAATTATTATCATATGAATCATTGCATGCATCATCCTCAAGATTATCACATGTGTTATCAGATGATTCATCACAAAATATATTACAGGAATCAGTACCAGAAATCATCAATAAAGGTAGAGATTGATACACATACCTCTTTGTCAATTAACGCTATTTGCTCATGATTTACCACCTCCTGATCAGTTGAGCTTGACATTTCTAGAGTGGTGGTTTCCATCTCCTGGGTATCTCCATATTTCTTTTCCAACTCATTCCATATATCCATTGCATTTTCACATGCCATGATATTATGAAAGGCATTAGAATCTATAGCAAAATATAACATATCCATGACATTTGATTTCACTGTACTAAAATCATTTTCATTCATTCTCAAGCAATTTCCTTTAGCAATCATTTGCCAAACCCTCCAGTCCATTGATTTTATAAATATGCTCAAATTTTCTAGGTAGTGTAATTGACACCATAAAATAAAGGAGGACTGGTAAATGACCGTCCCTCTCCGAATAGGGATACACCAACAAGAGTCATTGCGATCTTTAGCATAAGCGGTTAAGTTTTTTTTGTAATGAGGCTCTGATACCAATTGATGTAATTGGTATAATCCCAAGAGGGGAAGGGGGTGAATTGGGTATTTAAAATTTTCTCCAAGGTTCAACTTAAATCACAATTCAGTAATACTCAACCTTAGCTCTTTCTATACAATCCAAAAACCCAACAATATATAAAAAGCATGTATATAAAATAATAAAGACAATAAATATACATACATACATGTATGAAAATTAAAGTGTAGACACAGAAAATTTTATCGGGGTTCGACCAAACTTGCCTACGTCCCTACCTCAAGCTCACAAGTAAGAGGATTCCACAAGGTGCTCACTTAACGAGTGGAGTGTCATCGATTACAACCTCCTTTCCATACTAGATGAGGAATATCCCAGGTCAGATTATAGGGCTGACCCCAATCTACAACTACACCTTACAGGACGGTGCTCCTAGTTCTCCTAATTGGGTATGAACCAGTCTAGTACACACTTTACGGGATGGTGCAAATTCTTCTTTCCTAACCGAGTCTAAGCTAATCCGGTGCACGTTATAAGCTAGTACAATCCTCTTCCGATGATCACATGCTGGGAATACAACAAATATCAAATTTGTGCACAAATAAATGCTTCTAAACTAAGAAGAGTCGTACAACTTTGAGCTCATATGAACTCACGTATGATATGGATTAAAAGCTCAAAGAGTATGTGAATTTTCTCAACAATATAATGCAATCTTTGAAAGAAGTGTATGTGATGAGTGTTTCAAAGGTTTAACCACAAATATTTTCTTCCAACAAGATATTAAAAAATATGGTTCAAAGGAAGCTAGGGTTTTGCTTTCAAAGAGATTTATGCAAAGATAAAATTATATATAATCTTTGATAAAAATGAGTATGCAATAAAGGCTTCAAAGATCTTAACCCCTAAGAAATATTCCCAACAAAGATTTAAAAAAAATTAGTTTAAGGGAATTATGGATTTTAGCTCAAAATTATTTTTGCAATGAAGAACAATATGAGCTTTTGAATCTAGCAATGAATGTGCAAAATTCACAAGCAAGAAATAAGTTTTCTCCAAAGATATTTATCAAGATGAAATAAGTGGAGAACTGTTTTGATTTACTCTCTAAAAGATGATTTGAAAAATGAATAACAATAAGAGTAAATAATTTTTGATATGAAATATATGCACCAAATATATGCTTTCCAAAAGAAAATTTTCAAAACAATAAGTGTAGGAGAGTGTAAAAATGAATAAGAATAAAAAATATTTAGGGAGGATTTTCTCTCTTATCTCATTACTTAAAAATGAGTAATGGAGGGGTATATATAGACTCTAAGAAAATTTTGACCGTAAGGGACATATTAGGCATTTTTGAATTTGTTTAATTAAAACACAATTACATTTAAGCGCTGAAAATTGTTGGAACCTGAGAGCTTCAGTTGATTGGTGCTTAGTCCGATCGACCAACTACACATGGAATTTTGAATTTAATTTTGGGGTTCGGTTAACCGTGGGAGGTGACCAGTCGGCTGGGCAAGGCTATTTTTTGAGCCTTCATAAGTTCGGTCACTGGTCTTAAGGCCGGTATGCCGGTTAATGAAGGTTGGTCAGCTGAGGCAATTTTCAATTAAATGGCCTATCAGTCGAGACATAATAAACATACCAGAATGTAAGGTCGGTTGGCTGTGGACACTACGTTGTTAAAGTGGTCGGTCGACTGAGCCATTGTCAAACTTTGACTTCAGGCCTAACGAATGGTTGGTCAACTGAGCAGATTTGAACTGGACAAGGTCGGTCGACTGAGGTTAGTAAATTTCTTAGTTTTTCCCTAATTTTTGATCCTAAAACTATTCCAAAAATCCTTGTTTGATTTTAGATTTTATAGAAAAAGATTTTTTATTAAAGTTAAGGTGCCCTAAGGTCTATCTATGGTCATCCTAAGCAATAAATCAAATCATGCATGAAATGCATTATTATAGACCAATCTAAACAAAATGCAATTACAAATAAAATACGTATGTCTTCTTTCTTCTTTACACTTTTGACTTCCATGGAATATGCTAAATAAGAATGATCTTTAAGGTCACCAGGCTTCCATTTCCAGTCCTCTTATGTGTGTGTTGAATCTATTCCTATACTGAATACAAACACAAGTAACAAGTACATTGTTAGCATCAAAATAGAGATCGGACTCAAAAAGTCAACATAAAATATGTTTCTTCAATGGCTATGGTGATGAGAAATTTAGTTATCAATTTTGGGATGAACAAAATAGTAAAAATAATCATAATTAGAAATGTGATATTAATGAACAGGTTACGTACAAGGATATGTCAACTGCAGTGCCAGATGTCACAGAGATAGATCACAAGAAATCTGAGTTTGTTAACTTAGATGAGTTGATTAAAAATATTTTCCAAGAAAAGGGGAGGATAAGGGGAATGTAGAATTACCAGTAGATCAGAGTATACCTATAGTTGTGGTTCGTAGATCTTCTAGGACCATGAGACCTCCATACTGTTATTCACCCACTCTAAATTATCTCCTGTTGACTGATGGTGGTGAGCCAGAGTGTTATGATGAAGCCTTGTCAGATAAAAATTCAAGCAAGTGGGAGAGAGTCATGAAGGATGAGATGGATTCCCTGTTGAGGAATCAGACATGAGAATTGACTAAATTGTCAGTAGGGAAGAAGGCTTTGCACAAAAAGTGAGTATATCGAATAAAGAATGAACATGATGGTAGCAAGCGTTACAAGGCTAGATTAGTTGTCCTAAGGTTCTATAAAAAGGAGGGCATTTACTTCACAGAAATATTTTCTCTAGTTGTGAAGATGTCAACAATTAGACTGGTAGTGGGAATGGTGGTTGCAGAAAACCTACATCTTGAGCAGTTAGATATGAAGACGACATTTTTTCATGGTGACTTGGAGGAAGGTATCTACATGATTCAGCAAGAAGGGTTCATTGTTCAGGAACAAGAGAACCGAGTTTGCAAATTGAGAAAGAGCTTGTATGGCCTAAAACAAGATTCAAGATAGTGGTACAAGAAATTTGACAGTTTTATGCATATAATTGGGTTCATGAGGTGTGAAGCTGATCGCTGTTGCTATGTTAAGTTCCTTGGCAATACTTACATCATTTTACTATTGTATGTAGATAATATGCTCATTGTAGGGTCTAGCATTGAGGAGATTAATAATCTAAAGAAACAATTGTAAAAATAGTTTGCAATGAAGGATTTGGGAGATGCAAAGCAAATCCTTGGTATGAGGATTATTAGAGACAAGGCTAATAGTACATTGAAGCTTTCTTTGTTAGAGTATTTGAAGAAAATACTCAGCAGGTTCCACATAAATGAAGCTAAATTAGTGAGTACACCCTTGGGTAGTCATTTCAAACTAAGCAAAGAACAGTCACCGAACACAAAAGTAGAAATGGACCATATGAGCAAGGTGCGCTATGCCTCAGCTATTGGCAACTTGATGTACTATGGCGTGTACATGGCCAGACATTGCACATACAGTCGAAATTGTGAGCAGATTCATGAGTAGGCGAGGAAAGTAGCATTGGGAGGTGGATTCTGAAATATATGAGAGGTTCGTTAGATACATGTCTTTGTTTCACAGGTGAAAGTTTGAAACTGCAAGGTTATGTAGATGTTGATTTTGCTGATGATACTAATAGTAGAAAGAGTATGACTGGGTTTGTATTTACTCTAGGTGGTACAACTATATCTTGGGCTTCAAATCTATAAAATATTGTTACTTTGTCTACTACAGAAGCTGAGTATGTTGCAGCAATTGAAATTGGAAAGGAGATGATTTGGCTACATAACTTCTTAGATGAATTGGGCAAGAAGCAAGAGATGGGCATTCTACACATGATAGTCAGAGTGCAATTTTTATTGCTAAACATTCGAATTTTCATTCAAATTCGAAGCATATACATACAAAATACTAATTTATCCATTACCTTATTGAAGATAAATTGGTAATACTTGAGAAGATCTGTGGATCTAAGAACCTGGTAGACATGTTGACTAAGGGTATCACTATAGAGAAGCTGAAGCTGTGTGCAGCTTTAGTTGGCCTTCTAGCTTGAGAATAGGAGGATGAGTTGTAAGGATGAAGGATTGTTCTTTTGGAGGATTATGGTTGATGTTGGTAATTGAGCTAGTCTCCAAGTGGGAGATTTGTTGAGCTTTATGGAGACTAGTTGTGTGTTGATCCAGATGATGACCCGACCCAAATTAATGTTTCATGGTTTTTAATGAGAGATTTTAATTCAGGATATAAAACTATTATTTTTTGGTGATTAGGGTTGGAGTCGTTGCAGCAATTTGGGGGAGAGAGAAAGATGCAGTTTCTGAGAGAGAGCCACACTCTATAATTTTTCCATGGCAATAGTGAAATCCTCACAACTTCGTGGACGTAGGCATATTGCCGAACCACGTAAATACTGCCTTGTGTGTGATTGATTTTTTTTTTTTGCAATGTATTTTCTCTATTTTGTTTCTCACAGGATTTGGTAATTTCGTGTTAATTCCCTACACGAAGTTGCCTCCACACTTCATTTCTTCACACAAGGTGAAGCTGCCTCTCCACGGTTCACAATCCCAACCGTATTTACAAATGATAAAAATAATTTTGTGTATAAGGAAAATGCCTCTTGAAAGCTAGTTGTACAATTTAAAATCAATGCACTGTTGTATGATTGGAGTTTAAGCTCAAAAAAGTTTATATGATATCGCTCAAAAATGTATTTGTGAAATAATGTGAGAGATGATGATAAATATGATCTTTGATTCAAATATATAATATTTTCAAGTCTATTTCAAAGATATTTAAACACTCAAGTAATGTCTCCAAAAATATTTTTCAATAATAAAGTGTAGGAGATAATGATGATTAGCTTTGCAACAAATATTTTCCAATAAGCACAAAAACTAGATTTTGAATCTTGCAATGAGTGTGCAAAGATTCCCAAGTTATAGAGAGTTTTCCGAAGAATATTTATCAATCAAATAGTATGGGAAAAACTCAAGCTCACTCGCTAAAAGATCTACATTCAAATATGAAAGAATGAGAGAGAGTATAAGCTTAACAATGAGATGTATAATGCTCACAATAATGAGTATTCAATCACTCTTCAAGTTGTAATAAATTTGCAAATGAAGAAGATGAATTTAATCCTCTATTTCTAAAAAGATTTAGCAAAGAATACGAGAGAGAGAATCAAAATTCTTGAATATGAAAGAGTATAAGCAATAATAGCACAAAATATTTTGAGAGGATTTCTTGGCTAATCAAGGCTTGCTAATCAAGCTTTGGAATTAGCTATATATAGAGCACTCAAAAATTATAACATTAGGGACATGCTCATCATTTTAGAAAAATTTAATTAAAAATTTAATGACATTTAGCGCTAAAAAAAATGCCCAAACTCGAGAGGTTCAGTCGACTGGCAAAGGTACCAGTCGATTGACCCTAGTGAAAACTAACCTTCCTGAGAAGGTCGGTCGGCTGAGCGAAGCATCAGTTGGTTGGCCCTTGTGTATTTTCAAATTTTTTGTTAAGTTCAGTCGGCTGAGTAAGGGGCAAGTTAGCTGAGCTAAAGGCGATTTTCAAACGTTTATGGGTTCGATTGGCTAAGGCGTTTCAAGAGAAAAATTGGCTGGTCGAATGAGGCTATGTATTTTGGCTAAGAGTCTCTGGTCGGTCGACTAAGGTGTTTATAACATATATGGGTGGGTCAACTGAGTTTGAACAAAATTATAATTTTACCCTCAAGGCATGGTCTATCGATTGAGCTCGTTAAAGCGTAAAGTGTTCGGTTGACCGAAGCCAATGAAGACCTTAAATTTTGCCCTAAAACTTATGTTAAAATTTTGAACCCTATGTGTATGAGTATGGAATTTTAGTTAGAGGGTTTTTCATGAAAGGTTTTGGGGCCTAAGGTCAGTCTATGGTCTTTGTTGAGCTTTCAATCCCATAATGCATGATTTGCATTATTACAAACCAAAATTAAATACAATTACAATACAACATAAAAATGTCTTCATTCTTTTTGCTCTCCTAATTGCCATCATGTAGTGTGAGCTTTAAGATCCTCATAGCTTTGATTGTACCTTGACTTTACATGCCATCTGAAAAATTCTCTATTCACGCACTAGATGCACGAGTGAGATACTTTGGATTTATCATAATAAAAAAATGATAGGACTCATAAAGTCAAAAGATAGTGCCACAGAATTCTGTTTCTTGGAGAACCAAGAAACCAAAAATCATCCTAAAAAGTGGCATGCACCACTAGTACTTTTTCTATCTATCTTACATCTGACATAATTTGAATTCGAATAGCTAATTATTTCAAATGTTGTGTCGTTAGGATACCAAAAACCTAAATCTATAGTACTTATTAAATATCTCAATATTCTTTTTATGATTATGTAGTGAGATTCTTTAAGAGCCACTTGAAAACGAGTGCATATGCAGACACTAAACATGATGTCAGGTTTACTGGCAGTCAAATAAAGTAGGCTACCTATCATGCCTTGGTAGTATTTCACATCTGCTGGCTTTCCTTGTTCATCTTTATCAAAACTAATAAAAGTGCTTATTGGAGTTCCTAATGACTTTCCACCTTCTATATCAAATTTCTTAAGCAAGTCTTTTATGTGCTTTGATTGATTTATAAACGTGCCATTCTTATCTTGCTTGATCTAAAGACCAAGGAAATATGTCAACTCGCTCATCATGCTCATCTCAAATTTTTATTGCATGCAATTTGCGAAGTCTTTACATAAATCCTCATTAGTAGCACCAAAGATAATGTCACCAACATAAATTTGTTTGATAAGCATATCATTATCTTTTGACTTTATGAATAGGGTGCTATCCATTTTCCCTCTAGAAAATCCATTATCTAATAGGAAGCCACTTAATCATTCGTACCAAACTCTAGGAGCTTGTTTCAATCTATATAAGACTTTCATTAGTCTAAATACATTATCAGGGAAATGAAAGTCTTCAAACCCTGGGGGTTGTGCGACATATATTTATTCATTTATGAATCCATGTAAAAATGCACTCTTCACATCCATTTGGTAAAGTTGGAAGTTCTTGTGGGTTGCATAGGCTAGTAATATTCTTATCACTTCCATTCTAGCTACTGGAGCAAAGGTCTCCTCATAATCTATTACTTATTCCTGATTGTAACCTTGAGCTACCAGTTTAACCTTGTTACAGACTACAATTATGTTCTCGTCCTTCTTATTCTTGAATACCCATTTAGTGCCAATTATAGAGTGATTAGCAGGTCTAGAGACTAGATCCCAAACTTTATTCCTTTAAAATTGATTCAACTCTTCCTGCATGGAAGCTATCCATGATTCATCATTAATTGCCTCATTTATATTTTTTGGTTCCTCTTGAGATAGGAACGTACAATGATTACATAAATTCTTTAATGATGATCTAGTGGATACTCCTTATGAAGGTTCACCAATAATTTGATTTTCGGGGTGATTCCTTGCGAACTTCCACTCTTTAGGAAATTTAGATTGACATTGAGAGTTATCATTTAAAGGTGTACTGATTTCATTACTCTCATCTTTTCCTTTTGAAATTGCAAGATCTTCAAAACTCTTTCATACTTCTACTTCATCAATATTATTAGGTTTATAAGAGAATTGATTCACCTCATCAAATGCTACATGAATCGATTCTATAATCGAAAGAGTTCTTTTGTTGTAGACTCAAAAGGCTTTTCTGTTTTTAGTATAGCTTGGGAAGATTCTTTCCTCTGATTTAGCATCAAACTTTCCTAAGTCCTCTTTGTCATTTAGGACAAAGCACTTGCACACAAAAACATGGAAGTAAGACATATTCGGTTTTCTTCCTTTCCAGAGTTCATACGGAGTCTTTTCTAGGCTGGTCCTAAGTAAGACTCGGTTCATTACATAACACGCGGTGTTCACCGCTTCAGCCCAAAAATATTTGGGCAGGTTATGCTCATTTAGCATGGTCCTAGCCATCTCCTGAAGTGATATATTTTTCCTCTCAACAACTCCATTTTGTTGAGGTGTGCGAGGTGCTGAGAAGTTGTGTGATATTCCATGTTCAGTACAATAATTCTTAACTTCTTTATTTTTGAAGTCTCTACCTCGATCACTCCGAATGTTTTGAACACCATTGTTGGAATTGGTGTATTCCCAAGAGCCGGGGGGGTGAATTGGGTATTTAAAAAAATTTCTTCCAATGTCAAATTAGCCAGTGGCAGTAATACACAACCTAGGGTTTGTCTACATATTTTCCAATCATTCACAATATTAAAATCATGCACACATTCATAATTAATTAAATCTAAGCATACATGTGTAGGAAATTAAAGTGCAGGAATATAAAAGTAGACACAAGAAATGTTATCGGGGTTCGACAACTGTGCCTACATCCCTGCCTCAAGATCACAAACAAGAGGATTCCACTATGGCTCGCTTAACGGGTGAAGTGGCACCTAATATGACACCTTACAGGATGGTGCACCTAGTTCTCTTACCCGGGTCTGAACTAGTTTGGTGCTCTCCTAACTAAGTTTGAGAAAATTCGTGACTATTCACAGGGTGAGTCTCCCTCTTCCAATCATATGTTGGGAATACAATAGATATAAAAATTTTACGTACAAACAGATGCTTCTTACACAAGCGGATATGTACCATTATAAAGCTCAAATACACTCACACATGATATGAAATATAAGCTCAAGTGAGTATGTGTGTTTCTTAAAAAAAATTTGTGATCTTTGAAAATGATGTGTATGATAATGCACTTCAATGATTCCAACCCTAATAAATATGATTTTCTCCCAAAAATATTTTTCAAGTAAAGTACAGGAGAACCTAGGGTTTTACACTTAAATCAATTTATGTAATAGATAACAAGTGAGCTTATGAACTCTTGCAATGTGAGTGTAAGATTCCTAAGCAAGGCAAGTTTTCTCCAAAATAAATTTTCAAGAATAGTAATGGGAGAAAAAAAAAGATCAACTCTCAAAAGATTTTTGAAATAAACAATATATGAGAGTATAGATGCTTTTTGATTTTAAAAGATCAATGCCCAATAATGAATGCTCTCTAGAAAATATTTATGAAAAATGATTAGTATAAGAGAGTAAGAAAAAATTTAAAGCACAAAAATTTTGGTCATGTTCAAATTTTTGTAATAAGGGGGTATATATGGACTCCTTAGAAAATCTGACCGTTAGGGACATATTAGGGATTTTTGGAAATGTTTAATTCAAAATTTACCCTAATTATTGTAGTTAATTTTTGGCAACTCGAGAATTTCAGTCACCTGGCCCGTAAGGTCAGTCACCCGAACAGACACAGATGAAAAAAAAGGTGTTTTTTACGTTCGGGTGCTCAAGGGAAGGGTTGGTTGGCTGAACCAAGGCAATTTTCCAAACTACTCGAGGTTTGGTTGTCTGATTCTCAGTTCGGTCTACTGAACCTCAGGATTTGATTGCCTAGGGTGAAAATGAACTTAAAGTTCGAGTGCTTGGGGACGTTGGAAAAAGTCAAGACCTGGATTTGGTCGACCGTGAACGTTTAGTTCAAATTTGTTTGGTCACTTGAGCCATAGTCAACAGTTTGACTTTTCAACTATTCGATCGACCGAGGTGTTTTCAACGCACAAGGTTTAGTCGCTCGAAGCATTTTCAAAGTTAAGATTAGGTCATATTTTTAAGCAAAAGTTATGTGCGGGGAACTAGGGTCTATCTAAGGCTAAGGCTTTTTAATTTAGCCTAAAAACTTGGTGTCGGTCGATCGAAGTCTTTTCTATGGTCATTTGAGCTCATTCATATCATGCATTCAGATGCAAATATTACAGACTATAATATTACAAACCAAATAATGAAACAAAATGTATTATACAAAATAAACAATAAGTCTTCTTCTTCTTTGCTCTTATGAAGCTTCATATAAAATGCCACGAAATATATGCGCTTTACATCCTTTCTAGCTTCCATTTCTTTGCCTTTTGTGTGTGTTTGAATTAGAGACCTGTTCAAGTATTGAGTGCACACATAAGTAACTTGCGGTTTGTCACTATCAAAACCAAGAATTAGACTCAAAAAGTCAACAACCATACCCCTTTTCATTTTGAAGCTTCTTGCATAAGTTAATCAACATCTTACACGCTTTATATTTGGAGGATAAGAAAAGCACCCAGGTAAATCTAGAGTAGTCATCAACTATGACAAATGCATATTATTTTCCACCTAAGCTTTGAGTTATGGTGGGACCAAACAGATCTAAATGAATAAGTTCTAGTGGCCTACCAATAAAGATATGTTTTTTCTTCTTAAAACTTGTCTTGATTTGCTTCCTAAGTTGACAAGCATCATATACTTTGTCTTTTACAAAATTAGTGCTAGGTAAGCCCCTGACTAAGTTTTTCTTTGCTAATTTAGAAAACAGATCCATACTGGCATGTCCTAATCTCCTATGCCAAAGCCAACTAGCTTCATTCATAGCAGTGAAGCATTGGACTTCTTGAGATATTAGGATTTTAAAGTTAATGCAATACACATTGTCAACCCGATTTTGGAATAGACAAGATTTTATGTTTTTTACTATATTCAGCTATGCATTTATCTTGTTTGAACATTACTTCAAAACCTTTGTCACTTGGTTGACTAATGATAAGTAGATTATGTTTTAATCCTTCTACAAATAGAACATCATCAAACTCCAAGGAGGGTTTCTGACCGACTTTACCGATGCCTATAATTTTGCCTTTGGCATTGTCTTCAAAGGTGACATATCCACCACCATCCTTTAGTGTCAACAAAGTGAACTTCAACTTATCTTCGGTTGTGTGCCTTGAGCACCCATTTTCCAAGTATCATTTATCTTTTGTTGGTGTGGACCTAAAACATATCTCGTTGTCTCTCACCGTAAAGCATAGGTTAGCAATCTCATGATCACTTGATTCACTCTCTGAGTCACCTGAGCTTCAGTCATCCCAAGTTGCTTTTGTAATGACCCTAGGAATAATGGTATTTAAATAATAAAGAAAAGAGTAAAATGGAATTCGAACAGAAGGAGGTAGCAGCCTTCGTTGATGACGTGGCAACTTGGGCAACTCCGAACTTCATCGACAAAGGGGAAGTTCATCGATGAATTTTCTATTAACCTCTTCGACGAGGTGGCATGGCTCGTCAATGAGAAGATACCGAGAGTGGTTTTTGGGCAACTCTGAATTTCGTCGATGAAGGAGAGAGTTCATCGATGAGGAGCCTTATTGACCTCGTCGACGAAGGCCAGTGTATAAATAGCCCAAACTTCATTTTTTAAACTTAATTTTCGGCGCAGAACTCTCTATCTCTCCTTCCTTTGGTTCCCCTCCCTTTTCTCTTCAATTTTAGGTCGAATTTTCACCTGTTTGAGGATCTAAAGCCACCACGATGCTCCTGGAGAAGTTCTTTGCATATTTGCTGGAACAGATCGTCGGTGGAACTCTATTGAAATTGATCCCTGAGTTGAGGTAAGACTTTTTATGCCAAATTTTATCTTCTATAGTTATAAGAAATGATATTCACATGAAAATATTAAAGTTTAGTTCTAAGAGTTGTTGGTTTCAGGGTGTTGCTTGGGAAACCCTACTAGTGCAGAACTGGTATTTTAGGGGGTTTCTTTTAAGTTGTCAGGTAAGGAAATAAAATAAAGCAGTTATTTTCCATTCAATTTATTATCATTTATCAACAAATTAATTTTCAGGAAAACATGTATTATATTGGTATATTATGGTCAAAATCCATATTTGGGAAAATACTCTTGTTATACAGAAAATGTGATTTTAGAATGAAATGTACGAATTTACTCAGCTTTGTGTGACATGAATATTATTTTCATGAAAAGTATTATGATATGACAATTTTATGAATAAGCATGTTTTCAAGAATTATGAAATAATGCAATATATGATAATTTTGAAGTACATGATAAATGACTTATTTACTTGGAATGATATTTATGAAATGTTCAGTGCGAGGCCGTATTTATGAAATGTGAGATGCGAGGCCGTATTTACGAAATGTTCGGTGCGAGACCGTATTTATGAAATGTTCGGCGTGAGGCCGTATTTACAAAATGCTCGGCGCGAGGCCGTATTTATGAAATGTTCGGCGTGAGACCGTATTTACAAAAGTATAGAAATGCTATCAATCCATTTATGTTAAATGCTATAATATTATGTACTATATGTTATCAAAACTCAGATGTTAGTTTAGTTCAGTTTAGGAGCATGGTACCGTAACTATATAGATCAGATATCTATGTTTAGATTGGTCCTAACCACCCCACGAGGGGGGTGAGAGATGGATAGTCGATGTGACTTTCAGTGTATAGTTGTAGACATCCACTTGGCAGTCCGTACCAAGGTGTGGCGGGCCCATCGTACTTACAGACATTCTTGACTCGGCAGTGGTCGGCCAGCCATTATCGGGTCTCGCCTTCGGGCTGCATAGCCCATCATGGGGGGTAATACATGACATTAGCTAGTTATATGTTTTCGGTATTATTAGTTATACCAGATAGTTATGATTAGAATGATTTATTAAATTATGAAGGTATACGTTTATACAGTTACTAAATGATTAATGTTTTCTGTTATGGAAAATGTACTGTATATCTATATTATCATTAAATATTCATGTTGCCACAGCTGTATTTAGTTTATTTTCCCTTACTAAGAAGTGTCTCATCCTCGAACATTAAATGATTTTTAGGAAACCCAGGAGGATTGGCGGATCGAGGCCGCCGTTGAGTTTATTGAGTTACCCTGCTAGGCGGGTAAGACTTGCACTAGGATCAGGAGGTTTTTGGTGTGGGATCCTAGTTGTATTTTTGGTATTTTGAGAGATTGTATATAAACACAATATTTTAAGATATACTTGACTTTGGTATTATATTTTTTGTGGTTATGTGTATGTGATTTACATTTAATGCTGCTTAGGTTCTGCTGTGTATGACAGGTGTCCCCGCTACCCACGGGTTCGGGTTGACTATTTTTCTTATTATATTTTATTAAATGATTAGATAAGTAGGTCGTTACATCTTTCACTACTTTTTTTTTTTCTTGGCATCTTTCTTGGGTTGTTGACAATCAATTTTTATATGTCCTACTTTCTTACAATTATAACATGTAGGGGGTTCATTCTTTGTTTCTCTCTTACTTGTCTCACCCTTATCTGTTTTTTACCCTCTTAATTTTCTAGCAAATCTCTTATTTTTATTCAAGAATTTGCCTAAGCGTCTAGTGAATAAGGCTAGATCATCATCATCTGCCTCATTGTCTTCTTCCTCGCTAGAACTTTCTTTTGAAGGTTTTAGGGCTATGGTCTTCTTTTGTTTACTACCCTCAGCGGTTCTTTTATTAATCACCATCCCATATGTGGGAAGCGAGTCTATTATTTCATCCAAGAAAGTAATTTTCAGATTTCTACCTTCAGTTATGGCAGTGGCCTTAGGTTCCCAAACAGGAGGAAGTCTTCTAAGAGCTTTTCTAATCATCTCATAGGTAGAATAATTCTTACATAGTGCACTGAGAGAGTTTATTATATGGGTGAACCTAGGGTACATGCTAGTGATAAATTCTTTTGGGTTCATCTTAAAGGCCTTATACTTGCTGGTGAGCATGTCAATTCTCCTATCCCTAACATCGATTGTTCCCTTATAGGTAACCTCTAACTTGTCCCATATTTCCTTAGCTGATTTACAACCCATGACTCTATTGAATTTGTTTGCTTCTAATGCACAATATAGTGCATTCATTGCACTAGAGTTAATTTGGAGTTGTTTCATGTTCGTGTTAGTTAGTTACTTTTCTTCTTTCGAGACTTCTTTGTTATCTATATTTTTAGTAGGAATCAAGTCACCATGTGTGACCACTTTTCATACTTTATAATCCATAGTTTGCAAAAATATCCTCATTTGTTGTTTCCAGAAGGTGTAGTTTACACTGCAAAAAATGAGAGGCCTAGATGATGATTGGTCTTCACTCCTAACTGTACCATAAGGATCTTTATGTAGCTAATTGTTGGGATGTACTACAACCTACGCTCTGATACCAATTGAAATTAGGATTTATTCCCAAGAATGGGGTGTGGGGGGGGGGGGGTGTGAATTAAGTTATTTAAAAATTTATTTGTGGAATTCTTGTATACTTTAACCCATAATTATTCTATCTTTCAAGGCAAACAATATTTCTATTTAGTTATCAAGCTATACAAGTAACAAGTCCTAAGTATGAAAGATCAATGCACAATATGAATTTACAAAGTGAAATAAAAATTAATACATTCAGTTAGGACCTTTGTTTTGAAAATAAATTTAAGCTAGAATCAACAATGTATTCAAGAATAAACTCTGTGATTCGTTTTATGCCTCAATGATATAATAGAGATTAAGAACTGATTTTCAACAACAAATAAATTTTCCTTCCAACTAGGTTTTATAAATTACTTGTTTAATTTCAGCTCTTATGCTTTAATTTGAAAATCAATTTACAACTTGTTCCTCCTCAAATAAATTACTTGTAGATTTAGAGTTATATGTTTATCTAAAATTTTAATCCAACAACTCAACCATATAGTTGGTACAAATTCAATCACAACCAACCAATATTCAGAAAAACCCAATATTTAAAAAGTTCATAATTTTAGCATAATACGATATTCAACAAGAATGGATATTCACGAAGATTTGATATTCAAAACTATTCAATATTCAGTAAGACGATAATGAAAATATATTCAAGTACGCAGGTTATATCTTGCATAAATAAAAAGAGTACGGAAGAGAAAACTGAACTTCGTTGCTTTTACAAGGTTCGGCCGTAGCCTACGTCCTTTGCCTCATGAAACTCGCTGTGAGGATTTCCTTTCCCAATTTCCTTACTAGGTGAAGTTATAACCTCTCTCCCAAAAAGGTGGAGTTTGCCTCTCCAATGAGAACACCCTCTCACTAGGCAACAATTCAATACTTGAGCCGTCAAAGAATACAACAAACAACAACAATTGCTTGTGCAAGAGAAAGCTCCTCAAATGAGCAGATTAGTACACGTTAGTATACAGAACAAATACTTCAAATAAACAATATGAGAGTTGAAGCTCGAAAGTATATCACCATAATTGATTTAAATGTGTGACATTCCAAATATTATATCAGTTTTTGAGAGTATTTGTTGAGAACATAGCAGTAGTATAAATAGAGAGTTTTTCAAAGTATGAACGTGCCATGCCGTTCTCTCTCTCTCTCTCTCTCTCTCTCTCTCTCTCTTCGTTACTCTAATGTGTGAGAATATGATGTTTAAATAGTGCACTAGGGTTTTAAAAAGTTTCCTAAAATTTTCTCTTAATTTGGAAACCAATCAAGTAAGATATGGAAAAAAGATTAGTGTTGTAAAGTTTAAACATATGAATCAGTCACGTGTCCTCCTCGAAGGGTCAGTCACCTGTACTCTTTTAGAAGTAGCGCATTCTGAAAGTCAAAATGGGGTTAGTCGACTTGTGCCTTGATAGGTCAATCTCGCATGTGCCTATTCTGTTTGTATATTTTCAAACTCAGTCGCTTGATGATTTATCATCAATCCCCAGTCCTTTCAGCAACACTTTTTTTTTCAATATTTTTGGTTCCAAACTTAATTCATGTAACGAAAAACTTAATTTGGACTTTGAGAAAATATTTTCCATGTATAAAATCAGGTATCTAAGTCCAATGACGTATCCTAGGAGCTCCAATCAATCAATATTGAGTTTTGAAGTATTTACATGAGACTTTCATGAGACTATTCTATCTAGGTGCCTTAGTCTTCATGTTGCGACGTTTCCAATATATCTTCTGAGCTTTATGCACTACTTCAACGAGCTTCATATCTCACATAACTTTATATTCTTCATGAGTCACGACTTTAAGTGTTCAAATCAATTAAGCTCTTCAAGTATGCTCATAAAAACACCTACGTCCTAAAACTCAAACTCACATAGACATGTTAAGTAACCTTAATTTGTTATCATCAAAACGAGATTATGCCTTGTTAGGCCAATAGTTTATGTATTTATTTAGGATTTTTAATTATTGTTGTATTATTTTTATGGTTATATTGTTATGTATATATTTATTTAGGGTCTTTAATTATTATTGTTGTATTATTTAATTTTTATCATTATTGTATTATTATGTTCATGGTTTATTTAGGGTTTTTAATCATTGTTGTTGTATTATTTAATATTTATCATTGTTGTATTATTATGTTCATGGTTTATGTAGGGTTTTTAATGATTGTTGTTGTATTATTTTTTATTATTTATATTGTCATGTATATGGTTTATGTATTTATTTAGGGTTTTTATCATTGTTGTTGTATTATGTAATTTTTATCATTGTTATTTTGTTATTTTTAGGGTTTATGTATTTATTTAGATTTTTTTAATTAATGTTGTTGTATTATTTCAATCATTGTTATATTATTATGTTTTTGGTTATGTATTTATTTAGGGTTTCTAATTATTGTTGTAGTATTATTTAATGTTTTATCATTGTTACATATTCATTGGTTCTATATTTATTTTTGGTGTATATATATTATTGTTGTATTTTTTGATGTTTGTATCATTGTTATATATTCATTGTTTGTATAGTTAGGGTGTTTATATTATTGTGTATTATTTAATATTTTGTTATTGTTTGTGTTATTTAATATTTTATATTCGTATTTGTTGTTTATTTATTTAGGGTGTTGTTGTATTATTTAATGTTATATCATGGTTATATATATATATATATATATATATATATATATTCATTTTTATTGGTTGTATAACTATTTATGGTGTATACATTATTGTTGTATTATTTAATGTTTGTATCATTATTCAATTTTATTGTTTGTATATTTACGATGTTTTTATTATTGTTGTGTTATTTAATGTTCTTATTATTGGTACATATTCATGTCTGTTGTTGATATTATATTTAAGGTTTTGATTATTGTACGTTATCTTTAGGTTTTTGATTATTTCATGTTTTATTTAGGATTTTGATTATTGTGTGGTATATTTAGAGTTTTGATTATTGCATGTTTTATTTAGGGTTTTGATTTTTGCAAGTCATATTTAGGGTTTTGATTATTTCATGCTTTATGTAAGGGTTTGATTTTTGCATGGTATATTTAGGGTTTAACATATTTTCCATAATTTTATTTGTTTTAATTGTTTCCATTATTGTATATATTGCATGTGTATCTTAGGGTATGATTTGTTTCCCATATTATTATTGTATATTAATGATAAGGTCTTAGTTATTTCTATAATTATTATTGTATATTTTATATATTAATTCTAGGTTTTGATTTGTTTCCATATTATTATTTTATATTAATGGTAAGACTTTAATTATTTCCATGATTATTATTGTATATATCATATATTTATTTTAGGGTTTGAATTGTTTCCATATTATTATGTTGCATATTATTTCTAGTGTTTAATTGTTTATATATATATATATATATATATATATATTGTATATTAACCTTAGTGTTTTAATTATTGCCAGGTTGTTATTGTTATATTTATAGGATATTAATGTCTTATTGTATGGTGGTATATTATTATTGTTATTATTGTTATGTATGGTATAACATTATTTTTGTTATTATTGTAGTGTATTATTAACATATGCGTTATGTTATTATTATACTATGGTATTATCGTTATGTGGTTTATTATTATGGTATAATTATTATGTATATCATAGTAATTTATATTACGATAGTTTGCATCATGGTAGTTTATTATGGTAGTTTAATTATTATAGTAATTTATTGTGTATTAATGTATTACGTATCTTAGTATATTTAGTAACACTTATTATGATATATTTATTGTTATTATTATTATTATTATTATTATATATTTTTCATATTTTAGTATTACCTATGGCAGTATTTTTAGTATTTTAATTATCATGTTTAATATCTTAGTTTATTATTATATTTATTATATTATTACATTTATATTATGTTCATATTATATTATTATGTATTTTTGTGTGGGTGTGTTCCTATGATTTTAAAAATGGCAATGGACATTTCAGGCTGCACATGTTGTAACTCAGAGCGGGGGTTTTTTCTAACAAGATCTCTATTTTTGGGGGGTCTTATTAGGCATTCTAAACCACACCCGGTTTCAATTACTTTCCATTTATCATATATATTTTTATTAATTTAATTTTTTTATTTAAGAAAGTAAATTAAAAGATTATTATAATTTAAGTTGGGGACAATTCTTAGTTAATTAGGTACCGTTCATATAACGAGTACGTAGGAGGTGCGAATACCTTTCCCTAGTATAATTGAACTGCCGACCCCAATCTTGGTATACACAGGCCGATACTATTCTTAATTGAGTAGTAATTAGAACCACACGGAGGAAAATAGGTTAGTGGCGATTCCAAACTTCCAATTTTTCCTGAAAATCAACTTATTATTTTTCTTTGCCTCCCTGGGGCACCTCGCTCCCGGGACATCACAGCACTAGTTTTTAGTTTTCAATTTTTTTGTTTCTGATTTTTATTTTTGATTTTCAATTTTCTAAATTTTGACATGATACCAAATGACTCCTAAATTAATTTAGTTATCAATTGAAAGTATCTGGGCCATGTCGAAAGAGTGTCGTATCCAACCACTAGCCAGACATTCACACTTGGGTGTTTCCAAGGCAATAGTCAGGCAGGAGAGTACCCCAATACCATACTGTCGAGGCCTAACTTCCAACAATGCAAAGATATCCACATCCACTTAGCCTTCCTGAATTATCAAACACCCAACTGATCACCCTAACCAATTGATCAAAACTGGAAATGAATGAAGGTGGGGATGTCAAGAAGGATAATAGAAGAGCGGGTGATGAAGTAAATAGTGGAGATGGGCAGTGGTGCGAGAACCCAAGTTAGTGAGAAAGGGAGAACTGAAGATTGGTATGCCACATTGGGACATAGTTGAGAAGCACTACTCATCACCCAACAATCAAATCACCACATGGGCTGTTTGTTTTTGTGCGCAAAAACAAGTCATCATATGGACAAGAAGATGATCTGATGGCTGATGCCCATGTGGACCAATGATAATAATCTAAATGATATCATATCCATATTGGCTCCGAGAGAGAGATAGAGAGAGAGAGAGAGGTGGATTATTTTATTTTATTTTATCTCATCTTTCTTAGGAAAAGCTGAAGTGGGTTTGGTTTGATGACTGTGTGTTATATTTTCGGTTACTCTTCAAAGGGTCGGGAGCACAATTATGCTTGACAATTACAAGTAAGAAGTGGTGGGCTTTGCACAGCTAGTTTCAAGCCTGTAATGTCATGATAATGTATGCATCACTCTAACAAGTCAACCATGACAGAAAGAGCAAGTGGCAATTTCACTTTTCTGTCCTTAATTTGCTGATTTTCAGTAGAAATTTTTTAGCAGCTGCTAAATAAAATCAAGTGAAAGTTCCAAATTTTCCGATGAATTAATCGACTGGATTATTTACTTTGTTGCAACTGTAATAAAATAGTTCAATATCCAAAAATTCTCACCCTTTTGATTTTCAAGCAGCATTGTTTTTTTCTATTTTTTTCTCTACAGCTTCATCCATTAAAACTTAAAGAGTACACATGATAAATTTTCATATTAGCTATTTATGATTTACGAACCCAACTTCAGTCAACCATCTGTATTTATTCAACTTTATTTTATTTTATTTTATTTTTTAGATAGGTGAAACAGTAGAAAGTGGTTGCTCCAGCAATTGTAGCCGAGCCTAGTGCTTCCCACGGTGAACCGATGGGGCCTTTGTATGTGAATACAAACGGAGAAAAAAGTTGTGCAATGAAATTAGTCGACTTTGCCACACTCGGTCAAATTCTTACTAGTAATCAAACTGGAGCCTAATGGGAAACATGGAAAGTGGGCATGTTAGGCATGTAATGTAAATAACCAGTTGAATTTGTGAAGGTGTTCATTGTGGTGGTTGAAGACATAATTAGTGCTGCTAATAGCGCACCATTTGTTTTCTCATGGTCAGCAGCCATTCCTCTTGTTGCACTTAATTTTTAACTCCTCCTTGCTTGACTCTTGTTAATTGCCACTTGGTTTAGCTTAATCATTATGTGATGATTTTAAAACTAAGTTTCATTATCTGACATCCCTCATCAACGTATATTTGGTTTGAAAGTCTGTCAACGTAAGTGTTAGCTATTTATCATGTGATTAATTTTACATGAAAGTATTGAGATGCATGCCTGGGATACGAGCTGTGGGAATTTTCATTTGAGTCGATAGAATTTTAATACCATATTGAACAAATAATTTTTAAACAAAAAAAGTTTATGATGTTTGGTGAGAATTGAAGAATTAGCTTATTTTGTTTCATTTTATTTTATTCAGCACACAAGCTCACTATTTTACCCCGTGTTAAAATTATTTAATTGTTAGAATAAGGACACGTAAGATATGTGTTAGAGAACTCATTCTCAAAACCTAGGTGTCAAGGTGAGAGAGTTAAGATGATCTTATATTGACTTTGCAACTACTCAGAGAGACGATGTGGGATTGGACGAATATTAATACTCCCCCTTGAGCCCATGGGGGAAATGAGGCAACGAGAGCCCATGGGAGGAAATGAGGCGATGAGGAGTCCAGCCCACGGAGGAGCTAAGTAGCCGAATGCCTTGCTTTGATACCATGTTAGAGAACTCATCCTCAAAACCTAGGTGTCAAGGTGAGAGAGTTAAGAGAATCTTATACTGACTTTGGAACTGCTCACAGAGATGATGTGAGACTAGACGAACATTAATAATATTAGTTTTAGATTTTTAAGTTAGAGAAGAATCTCTTAACCCAAAAGCTTCAACTATTAACAACACATTCAAAACTTGAAAAATATTGGGGAAAGGAAAGGAAAATAAGAAGCATTCTATTTTTTCATGTTTGATTATCAAGGAAAGTGAGAAAGAAAATAAAAAAATTGTCCCAAATCAATGAACAAGCTTTTAATTTTACACATCCTTAATACTTTGTTTTTTTTTTTTTTATATAAAATTTTTAATCATATTAGAATAAATTTTTTTATTTTAAAAGGTATTTAATATAGAAAGAAAATATAGTAGAAAATGAATTTCTTTCTTATTGGTCTAACGGGATGTCTTGGTCAATACCCAAATAGAATCCATGCTTATGTAGAAGTAGAAGATCCTTATGTTTAGTGGTAGTCCACTTCTTTTTTTTGGTTTGTTTGGTATAAGAGTAGTCATATTTGGAGAAGTTAAAAAACAATTAGTTTGAAAATTTATTGTTAAAAGATAAGGAGTTTCTTGCCTCTTTAGGGACAACTAAGAAGCGGGTTAAGGGAGAGAAGCAAAGTAGTTGAAAATTTAGGATTAAAGGGACTAGTGTAGTTAGTTTGATTTTGATGATTAGATGGACTTTCATGTATGATTGACGACTTGGATGAAGGTGCATCTTCTGTTTTATGTACCTTGATTAAGCCATTCAATGTTGACATTAAAGAAAGAAACAAATTTCAATCAATCAGAGCACCATTGAAGACAATGTAACTTGACAGAAGAAAAGTTGAAGTTGTCCTTATAGATAGAAGGTTCATATCATCAAGTAAGAGGGGGCATAAATTCTTAGTGAAGTGGAAAGACCTTTGGAGATGAATAAATTTTTAGTAGAAAATTTACTACCATCACTACAAAACAATGGAGGACTGGAAGGTGAACATCCCTCTCCGAATGGGGATACACCAATTTGAGCCATCTTGATCTTTAGAAAAACGTTTAAGTTAATGCCACAAGGCTCTGATACCAATTGTTGGAATTGGTGTATTCCTAAGAGGGGGGTGAATTGGGTATTTAAAATTTTCTTCCTAGGTTAATTCAAATTCCAGCAGCAGAATTACACAAACTTAGGGTCTTTCTATATATTCATAAACTTAATCAAATATCAAGACCATTTCGACCCAAACATTCAAGTGCTAAAATTTAAATGTAGAGATTAAAAATAGGCACAAGAAATGTTATCGGGGTTTAGCCAACAATGCCTATGTCCGCATCTCAAACTCACTAGCAAGAGAATTCTACTAAGGCTCACTTAACGGGTGGAGCGACACCTAATACAACCAAGTCAAATTAACACAAGGCTGACCCCAACCTTTACACACTCTCATTGCGGGGCAGAGAAAGCCCTAACAACTAATCCTTCCGGACTAGATCAAACCCCCTTAGGCCACGCCTGGAATACAATATATAATTGAAACTTGTGTACAAACAAATATGCTTCTAATAAAAGTAGATATGTACCAATACGCACGATATAATCAATGCACTAAAAAATGATAGGATGTGAAGCTCAAGTGAAATTTTGTTAACCAATGTGTTAACTCTCAATAATATGTATGTCAATGTGTATATGTGAGAGTGAGACTTTTGATATCAAGCAAAAATGCTTGTAATGTGAATAGTTATACAGTCTCTACAACCCTAAATCAGTATCACAATAATATTTCTCAAATGTAAAGCGCAATAGATATTATAGTTTAAGCTTGCTAAAAAATATTTTTGTCAAAGCACAAAGTAAGCTTAAGAACCTTGCAATAAGGATGCAAGATCTTAAGCCAAGTAAGAGTTTTTCCTCATCAAATATTTATAAATGAAATATTATGGGAAAAACCTTAAGCTACTTTCAAAAAATCAATGCGCAATCAAATACAAGTGAGGGAGAGTTTAAGCTTGTAAGATGAATATGAAAAACAAATCTCTCTCAAAATAAATGGTTAGATGCGTATGTGAAAGAGATTTTTGGAAATATGTATGAAAAATATGCGAGTATGAATGATTTAGTTCAATACGATTTTCAAAGAAAATTAGCTAATCTAAAACCCTAATCATCTATTAATTATGAAAAATGATAAGGTATATATAGAGTTGGAAAAAATTATAGTCGTTGGGGGATACGCTAGGTATTTTGGAAAAAGATTAATTGAGTTCAATGAAAATTAACCCTGATTTACAACGGTAAAAAATTGCCAACCCGAGAGGATCGGTTGACTAGATTTTAGGTTCGGTTGACCATATCACTAAGTTCAGTCGACCAGCGCATTTTTGAACTGAAGTTTTGGTCAGCCATATTTGAGACGATTTTGAACCCTCTGAGGTTCGATCGACCAGATCGTGTTCGGTTGACCAAATTCAGAGGTTCGATCGATTAGGTTAAATTTGAACTAAGATTTTGGTCGACTAGGGCATTGGGAATTCCCACGTGCTAGTTCGGTTGATCAAACAGTTGAATTTTATTTTAAAATTGGTCGACCAAATGGTCAACATTTGACCTTGGGAGGTTCGATCGACCGAAAGTCTCTGTAGGTTTAGGTTCGGTCGACCAAGTATATAAAAATTGTGCATTTAAGTCCTATTTTGGTCTCAATATTTCATCAAACAAGAGTGATTATGCATAAGGCATTTTAGGCTATATGGGTAATGATTCCTATGGTTATTCTAATGCCTCTTGGGCATATACCCTATCATGCATGACATGCAAATATTACAGTCCATTATTACAGACCTGAAAACTAAATTGCAATTACAATACGAAACAACCGTCTTCAGTCTTCATGCTCTTCACTCTATGGAGTACGCCATGTGTATGTGTATTATCCGTCTTAACCTCTATTCTCCCTCTCCTTTATGCGTGATCTCAATTGTGGACCTATGCACATGTTAAATACACACATAAGTTCACTGTGTTTCGTTAGCATCAAAATAGAGATCGGACTCACAAAGTCAACACCAACCCATTATGATAATAGTGCTTGCTATAAGGCAAGGTAAATTATGCACTTCTCTCACTGAATTTAAATATTTCTAGTGAGGTAAGAAAGCACAGGTATTAGCTCTAGCCTCATTAATTCCACAACCAAAACACTGAGCAAAAGGGGTCAAAAACCAATTAGATTGATCACCAAATCTACGTAATTGATATCTTTGAAAGAATGGAAAATTTAAAAATTAGAAGAAAAAGAAAGAAAAAGTCAAAACACAATTACCAATCAGATCGAGATCCATCATCCATTCTATTGCCAATCACTCTAAAGATAAGATCATTCAATGTATTGAATCAAATATCCCCTCTGTTCATATAGTGCATGTATTGGAGTCATTTCTTACAGTCTTTTATGTTACTTCTTGGTCAAATTTTGACAGAAAGCTGTTAGAACCTATGATTTGCAACTCAAATCATACAATTTGTAGCATTTCCATGTAGTCACACTAGCAGCGAGGATCCTAATATTTTTCGAAAGGCGGTGCACAACCAAGAGAAAAGTTTATGGATGGGTGCTATGGTGGGGGAGATGGAGTCTCTGCATAAGAACTAGACATAGGAGTTGGTGAAGCTTCCAGAGGGGAAGAGAACGATAAGATGCAAATGGGTGTATAAGAAGAAAGAAGCAGTATCAGAAAAAGAATGAGAAAAATTCAAGGCTCATCTGGTAGCAAATGGTTACTCACAAAGGAAAGGGGTTGATTATGATAAGATCTTATTCAGCCTTGTGGTCAGACACACTTCCATCAGAGGAGTGTTAGGATTAGCGGTGCATTTTTTATATGTATTGGAGCAAATGGATGTAAAGACAACATTTCTTTATGGTGATTTGGATGAGCTTATTTACTTGGTACAACCAGAAGGGTTCAGTCAGCCCGGACAGGACCACTTGGTCTGTAAATTGAGGAATTCACTTTACAGTCAGAAGCAGACTCTAAGGTAGTGGTACAAGAACTTCTACATGATCCTAATTGATTACAGGAGATGTAAGTATGATTGTCGTGCTTACGTGAAGATCCTTGATGATGGTTCACTTATTTTTTTTTTCTCTATGTGAATGACATGTTTATTACTGCGAAGAGTTTCAATGAGATCAACAATTTGAAAGCCTTGTTGAGCAAATAATTTGACATAAAAGACTTGGGTGCAGCCAAGAAGATTCTTGGCATGGAGATTCGCAGGGACAAAGATTCCAGGAGATTGTGGCTATCTCAGTATAGCTATATTGAGAGGGTGTTGGAGAGGTTTAGCGTGCACAATGCAAAACCAGTGAGTACGTCGTTGGCGAATCATTTTAGATGGCCTACCGCCTAGTGCCCGAAGGCAGATGATGAAGTTTATGACATGTCAAAGGTTCCATATGCTATTGTAGTAGGGTGCCTGATGTATGCTATGATTTGTACAAGACTAGACTTGGGACAAGTTATTAGTGTGGTGTGCAAATTTCTTTCAAATCCGGGTCAACAACATTGGGATGCAGTCAAGTGGATTTTTAGATACTTGAGGGGTACTACAGACTATGGCATCATGTTTGGCAAAAAAAAAAAAAAACAAGGTAACATTTTAGCTGTGGGATATCTGGATGCAAATTATGCAAGGGACTTAGATGATAGGATATATACCACAGGGTATGTAGTCACCCTTGTGGGAGGACCTATTTGTTAGAGGTCCATGGTTCAATCTCTAGTTGCACTATCTTAACTAAATCAGACTATATGGTAGTGGCTAAGGCTACCATAGAAGCATTGTGGCTTACAAAATTGGTCAAGGAGCTGGGTATTCTGAAAAGTGGAGTCCAGCTGTATTGTGATAGTCAGAGTGTCATTTATTTGATGAAGAACTAGGTGTATCATGTAAGGACCAAGCGCATAGATGTGAGGTTGTATAAGATCATGGAATTGGTCTCTTCTGGTGGACTACTGCTTGAGAAAGTTCACATTTATGAGAATGCAGCAGACATGTTGACAAATCGTGTTACTACAGACAAGTTCAAGCATTGATTGGACTTGATTAATGTCTCTAGATGCTAAATGGGTGGCGTCCTAATCTATTGTCCCAGGTGGAGCTGCAGGTTATGTTTTCATTTTTTCTCTTAATTAAGGGGTAAATATTCACCAAGGTGGAGATTTTGGTAGTATATGACTTATATTGAGTGGAAAACATGTATAGAGAAAAGCATGTTGAGGAAAAAATAATGAAGCTAGTCTCTTGAAAAAAATCGACGATGGTTTGTATAGGGAATTGACGATTACATTGATAGTTTCGGGCTCAGGAAAAAACCATCGACGGTTTTGTTCGGTGCTATTTTTGAATTTTGAATTGGTAATATCAATAGGTTGGGAATTCAGAGGCAAATCCTCTGGGGATTGAAAAGTTGTATTTAGGGATCTTTCTAATCTCTCTGTATGTGTAGGGTAAGCATATATCCAATGTTGTAACCCTGGTTTTGACAGATAGTGAATTTTAGCCACCGCTTGCTCCCACGGACGTAGGCATTCAGCTAAACCACGTCAATTCTTGTGTTATTGTTTTTATTGCTTTTCTTATTATTTGTGTGATTGTATTTTCCATATTGTTCATTTTTTGTTGTTGTATTGCACGATCCGATTTTGCACACATTAATTTGCACAACAATAAGAAATAGAACCCCATTGTAACTCCATGAAATGTAAGAGAGAAAGAGAGAGTGAGGGAGGGAGGGAGGGAGAGAGAGAGAGAGAGAGAGAGAGAGAGAGAGAGAGAGAGAGAGAGAGAGAGAGAGCGCAATAGAGTACACAAAATGGAGAAATAAAACCCCATTGTAACTACATCAAATGTAATAGAGAGAGAGAGAGAGAGAGAGAGAGAGAGAGAGAGAAGGAGAGTACACCAAATCAACGATGACTAGTAGAATCAAGGGCTTCAAAATGCATAGATTATTAGACCACAACCAAATTGAGGCCTTCGAAATGTAGGAATCGATGACGACAACTAGATTAATTGATAAAAGGCTTCGAAATGAAGCAATTGGTGATGGTGACTTGCAAAATCAATGACGATTCTTTTTCAAGAATTGATGATGGTGACTTGCAAAATGGAAGAGAAGCCGTAGTTTTAGCCTTTAGGAGAGATTTCCATTGAGAACAAAAGGAATGCTCGATGAAGGTGACTTGTTGAATGGAAGAGAAGTCACGGATACAACCCTAGCTAAGGGGTGAGTATTGTTGAGAATGGGAGGAACACTCGATGATGGTGACTTGCAGAATGTAATAGGAGCTACAGTTACATCCCTAGCTAAGGAGTGAGTGTCATTGAGAATGGAAGGAAATCTATGGCAAGTGCAAGGGATCCCCGCACTGCGGTGCTGTACTCTAGCTACATTTTGGAAACCCTCGAGTAAGCACAAGATATCCCCATGCAGATTCTAGCTAGCAAATAAGAAAAACGACTTTATTTTAATCGCGTAGAATGGTGTCGTTTAACAGTCAAAATTCGTGGTAAAAAATTAGCGGGATGTTTTGGCCCCTAATTTAATATTTTACTAGTGGTTTCTCACATGGAAATCCAATCCTTTGGCAAAAATGGGGCTTTACTAGCAGATTAAACCATAGGTAGGAACCACTAGCCAAACACACTACATACCAATGGCAATTTTAAACTGGCTAGTAAAAACATTGAACCTAATTTTTGTAGTGGATTCATGGACAATGTTAGAGAGTGCTTAGCATCAAAGTATAAAAGGAATTCGATCACATAAGTAGGGAGAATTTCATGAGCCAAACTTGTTTAGAGCATTATGCTTGTTTGTGATCATTGTCTTTTATTCATGGGATGGATTATCATCATATAAATAGTAGTATAAATTTTATTCTTTGAGTGGGTCCATGCCTAGCTTAGTGTAAAATGAGAGTATGACTCCAAGTCAATTTTATGTTTCCAAGTACAGAACTAAAATAGCATCAAAAGCTCTTCAGGGGAGGGTGATTGTTCATCAATCATTGTAAGACTCACCAGTATTTGAAACATTTTTAACCTACTTGTTTCCCTTTCTAAATACATGTTGTTTATGGAGGTGTTATTAATGAATACATTGTTTTATTGTTTATCATGTATTATCATTTGCTTACATGAATTGCTTATTAATTTTTCTTTCTTTGCATATAATTATTGTGAATGTGTTCTTGTGGTAAATCATGGTATACTTGGGTTGACTAGTTAGGTAAAAGTACTTTAACTAGTATTGTATAACCGTCCACAAGGTTTGAAATTTTCGACTTGCCACATATTGAGATGACAATAAAATTGCTGATTGAATAACAAGTTTTACATGCACTCTGTATGTAGCCTTCACATTATTGATACACCCCCTAGTGTGCTGGTGCTCTTCTAATCTACATGGTTATTTGTGGACTGTTATATTTCAGCTCATCTTAGCTTAGAGCTATTTTCTTTCTCTATTTTTTTTTAATCTTCTTGGTTTGGAGAATAGCCCCCATCTTACCCAAAAAAAGAAAAAAAGAAAAAGTATAATATTTAAAAATATGTACAGAATTTATATTCTTAATATCAAACCTTTACTTTTATCAATGGATACCTCAGTTTCACACTGCCATTTTTATGTTTTCTATAAATTTAAAATATTCCAAGTTCTTGTCCATCTTAATTGAGTTGATGTAAAGCATATTTGCTAAAAAGCCTAAAATATAGTAGCTAGTGAAAAATATGCACTGCACGTGATAGAGTTGAATGGCAAACTCCAAGGTTGCGTAACTAAAACAAACAGCTGGGTTTCATGCTTTGCTTTGTAGTTGCACATAGGCTTTGATAATTACTTACTAAAATGCAATCTAAACAATTAATTACTTTTATTCTCTTTCATTTTTTTTTTTTTAACGTATTTTGCACGAGCCCTAATATTCAAAGTTCATTTATAGTTAGATGCCAAAGCCCGTGGGAGGAAGAGCTGTTAGATCAAATTTTATTCTAAATGTGAGACAAGTTGATTTCTGCTTTGTTTTTTCTCTCTGTTTTCATTTGCTTTTGTTTTCATGTTCTGCTTTTTTTGTTTCGTTCCAGCTACAAGTTATACATATCAGATAACGACTAGTGATTTTGTTGTTTTACAAAATTTCAATGCTTCCTAAAACACATTGTAGTGGCCTATGAGACCAAGGTCAAATGGCAGCATGTGGAACTAACGGCTAGTAAATAGAGTAGCTAGGTTTTACTAACGGCTAGTAAGAAGAAAAGGGTTACAATACGCTAGCTGTCATGAGTAGCTAATGAGACAACAGGAGAAGACATTATTAAGTAGGAAACAAGGCTCCAGGTTGGTTTATTTTGACCTTGATTAGAATTGGAAGCCTTCCTAAGGATTGATTGCTGTTTTCTTTCTGATGCTGAAAATAATGCATGGAGAAAAAGAGAAGGGTGTAACTACAAAAAATGGACAGGTTCACAAGGAGAAGATCAGATCCTATATACCCTACAAGTGGGCACAACTGGCGCAGCCATGCCCTTTGGAAATTAAGCGTATCATTTCATTGCATGCTTTTTATAGGTGCTGCAAGTTTTTGTTGAAAATAAGGCTTTGATATATATGTGTTTTGCTAAAATATGAAAAATATTTGTCAATAGAAACTTAAATTGTTGTAGACTAAATTCCAAGTGAATAGGAATTATACGTATAAATAAAACTATAAGCAAACTCAGTAAGTCACGGTAGAAATGATATATCAAAGTGAATTCAACCTCCTTTGGACACACACTGACACTCATGCACGTGTGTGTATTTATGTAAGTATATGAAACTCATCTAATTGTTGTATTATCATTATTGTATTTGAACGTCTATAAAGAGACATGGTAAATAGCTTAATTGATGTTGAGAATATTACTGCAGGAAGTAAAAGATTATTTTAACTAGGAGGCACATGTTTAATTATCCTTATTTTGTGTGCATACATGTAATTAAAGTAAATAATTATATTGAATAAATAAAAATAAGTATTGTAACTAATCTAAGCTAAATTCTAGGATAAACTGGTGATTACAATAATAAATAATTAAATGACAAATAAAGTAGCTAAATATTTATTAAAATATATATATATTTTAAAATAACCCAATACTCTTCAACTATTTAATGAAAAAAATCAATGAGAAAGTCATGGGGCATAACTTTGGAGCATAATTAGTACGTATATATGTCTTTTGACCTGAATCTATATGTGGTATTGACATTATTTGTTCAAGTTGTGATGGACTAAAAGCATTCAATTAAGTTCCTCGGCCAAACCCCTTGCAAGTTGCCCTAGCAGTAAAGGCACAAAAAACATCTAGTTTTTGGTTGGGGGGAGGGGGTGCTCAAATCTAATAACAACTAACTTCGAGGAAAGTGGAAATTAAGGTCCACCTTGTGGATTAGTTGGACCTTGAAAGAGATCACTAGACACCATTGATATTTATATTTGCTATGTCGTAGTATGTGATTCATGTTGACTGGAACACATTTACAGGGAAAGCTTGCTAAGGAAAAATAAGGAAGCTGGTCAGAAGAAAATCGTTGAGGGTTTGCATAGGGAGTCGATGGTTACATAAACGATTTCAAGCTCAGGAAGAAACCATCAATGGTTTTGTTCAGCATTGTTTTTGAATTTTGAATTAGGAAGAACAATAGTTGGGGATTTTGGAAAAATATTTTTAAATTTTATAAAATTTTATAATAGAACTGGGAGAGGAGTGAAAACTGTAAACCCTAGGGTCTGATAACTCATGAATCATAGGGAGAGAGCCATAGGAGGTGGGGGATTAGAAAAATCATAGAGAGAGTAAGTGCAGAGGGGAATAGAAGAGGCATCGTAGATTTGCAATGGGGATTGCAAATCTGATAGACAAGAAATAGAAGGAGAAAAAGAGAGAAAAGGGGATAAAACATGTCACAAAAGAGAGCGAAGAAGAATGAGAGAAAGAAGAAGAAGAAGAAGAAGAAGAAGCATCGCATGTCTGCGGGGGATAAGGTAGCAAACAAGAGAGGTAAGGGCGAGGGAGAGAGAGAGAGAGAGAGAGAGAGAGAGAGAGAGAGAGAGAGAGAGAGAGAGAGAGAGAGAGAGAGAAGAGAGTTCAAAGATAACAGAGAGGGTGATAACAGTGTGTGTGCGTGTGTGAGAGTGAGAGAGAGAGAGAGAGAGAGAGAGAGAGAGAGAGTGAAAGAGAGAGAGAAGAGAGTTCAAAGAGAAGAGAGAGGGAGATAACAGTGAAAAATGAAAAAAATAAACGTAAAAAAATTTGGCTTTTATATGTGGGGTTAGTGGGCCACGTGTCACCACTGAAGCATGATAGGTGGCATGTTCTAGTCCGGGTATTTTAGGGTTGACATGGTTTAACCAAAGTCGTTCGATCTGTGTTTTCTCCGGACTGTCCAAATCATGTCATGTCAGTGATCCTCGTCTGTTAGCTTGTACATCTTGGGGGCTACCACGTGGCAAGGATGATGTCATGCTAACATAATCCTCTCACAGAGCCACTTTCCAGAAAATAATATATATATATATATATATATATATATATATATATATATATATATATACAACCATGTGTCCTCATCATGAGCTGACATGTGGCTCTGCTTCAATCTCCCCTCCCAAATCGGTTGACCCGGTTCAGACTAGTTAAGTCGGTTTGCTAATTTCTATTTATTTTTTTGATATTATTGATTTAGTTTTAAAAATGGAAAAAAAGTAATAAAAAAAAAAGGTTGTGAAATAGATCCAGAAAAATCAAAAAACAAATTAGAAAAATATTTTGAAGGTCAGAAAAAATAGAAAAAAAAATATTTTGGATTGTTTCAGCTAGAAAAATTAGGAAAATGCTTTAAAAATCCTAGGAAATTTTTGAAAAAATGTTTTAAATTTTATAAAATTTTATATAAAATATGGGAATATTTTATAAACACTTTGATAATTTTCTCAATTTTTGAGGGGAGTGTGTCCCTATGATTTTAAAAAGTGCAATGGGGTATGCTTATACCTCACCTATATTAGCTCTAAGGGGAGTTTTCTAACACAATTTCCTTTTTTGGAGATCTTATTAGACATTCCTAAGTCACACCCAGTTTGTCTTATATCTTATTAATTTTGTACATTTATTCATTTATTTGTTTGTTTATTTTAAAAGGACTTAATTAAAAAGGTTATTAAATTCAATTTGGGGATAGTTCTTAATTAATTAGGTACGGTTCGTAGAACGGGTGTGTAAGGGGTGTTAATTCCTTTCCCTTCCATAACCAAACTCTCGATCCCAATCCTGATATACACAGACTGGGACTAATGGTTCCTTGACCTAGGTTTAGTCTAGTGACAAATCAAATGAGTCGTAATTAGGTTTTCTAACCGCGCTAGGGAAAATAAGTTACTCGCGACTCCAAAATCAAAATTTTCCAAAATCACATATTTTATTCCCTCACCCCCTGGGGCACCATGCTCCCTAGACGTCATGATAATTTTCATCAAAAGTTTCATCTTTAATAAGGGATTATAATTGTGTTTAAACTTTTATTTCCCTTAAAATCTTTGATATTTTGAGCAAATATTTTGCTAATGTTTAAAATGTGATGAAAATTATATGATATATTGATTTGTTTTGGTAAATATTTTGATGATGAGTATGTTAATGAAAATTTGAAATTATCTTATTTTAAAATGCTCATTGTAAAAACCTTTCTTGAATCTTAGTACATATGTTTTGGCATAGGGGGGAGCATGCTTATATGAATTTTGAGTTAAATATTGTACTAAAATTGAATGTCATGTTTCTTGAACATTTTGAGTATGGATTTTCATGATCATTTTAAAGTATAAATTCCTTATTGATCACTTTTTAAAATTGAGCACAATGAGTTGCTTAAATGAATATTGTAATATAAATACTTTGCGTGAGCTTAAAATTGAATATCTTAATTATTGAAAAGTTCTTGTTGATGATAATCAGGGACAAAAGTATTGAATATTTTGTTGATATGAAAAATATTTAAATGATGATCTCTTGTGTACATGGAATATTTTATTGTTTATATCAAGCTTATATGAATCTTGTTATGAAAGTTGAGTATATTATAGAGTTTGATTGAGTATCATGTGGTTGCAAAAAATTGAGCATATTAAAATATCATTATGAATGATTTGCTTTTCAAGAACCCCCTCCTAAAACCTTTTGAAATTTACCAAGGAGGAGCAAGCTCAAGCAAAATTTTTTTTGATTTTGTTATCTCTAGTATGTGAAAAATCTTCTTGAGAACATGATCGTGATTATGAAAGTAATTAAATGAATTTTAGAAAGAACATTGAATGTGGTTATCATGGTGAAAATTTGAATTTTTGAGAATGTTGGTATTGGATGAAACATGAAAATATTATTTAAGTTTTGAAAATCATGGATGTATGCATCTTAGTTCAAACTTGATTTTCAAATTGTGTACTATTTTTCAAAATTCATACCCCCTCCCCCTGCCCCCCCCCCCCCCCAAATCTTTTCTTTTTGATAATGACAAAGGGAGAAAAAAAATTTTAACTAACAAAAGCTGTTTTTAAGTTATTAGCATCAATTCTTTTTTATTTGACTTACGATTAACAACAATTGATATCAATCTCCATATGACATTGCATTGATTATGTAACATCATTTTTCAAATTTTTTTACCATACTAAATCTACTTTATGCGGAGTATATTGACATATCTTTTTCAATGAATTTGTTGACAAAATTGAGACTCTATACTTAATGTTAATATCTGTAGCCTTATCACCTCTTATTTTGATTTTGATGATGTCAAAGAGCGAGAGATAGGGAGGAAATTGTGGATGATTTTGATGTTTTATATTTGTTTCTATTTTTTGTGAATAATTTGTCATCATCAAAAATGGGGAAATCGTCAGCTATAAGGTTCATTAACCTAATTGAGTACTAATGACTTTGTGTTTAAGCTATGCTTGAATAGGATTAAAGCAATTGAAGTTGAAGAAATGATGAAGAGATTGAGTGAAGAATTTTAAAACTTAATTTGATTTATTTGTAGTATTTTTCTCCCATTTGTAGTGTATTTTTATTTGTAAAATCATAAGAAAACATTAAATATAACACTAATCGATCTTAACTAGCAAGAAGAGAATAACAGGAAGACCAAACTTTTATTTTGTGCTAGGGGCAATCAATAGACCGTAGGGAATGGTTGTCTTGGCCAGCCAAAAGGGGTTTTCTAGTCTCATAACTCTTGGCTAAAATAGTATTCTTCTTGTCTCTAATAGCTAGTAAGTAGTTGATTGGACCATGTAAGTAACTGGTCCAGTTGACTGCCAAAAAGGCTCTAATGGACAGAAAATGGCTAGTTCTCAACCAAATTCTTATACGTGCCCTCCTAAGCCTCGACAATATTAGAGAACATGTCCATATTGAATATCAAGTACTTCTCCTTTCATTCTCTTTCAATCTCTCTTTATGCTTTATTTTCTTCCCTTTGAGAGAAAAATTTTTGAGCCCCAATTTTGGTTATTCATTAAGAGTTTGTTTTGAGTTTTGAATTGTAAATCTTTCCTTGTGAAGATTTTTTGTTTAAAAATTTTCTTGTATTAGTTATTTGGTTTATGAAAAATAAAAGTTTTATTGGTTGTTTTGTCTTTGTAAAACAAAGGGTGTAATTGGTGTCTTTGCCGCGATTGAAGTAAGGGGATTTAGTGAAACCTCAAGATGGTTGGTTTTTAGTGAGTGGATGTAGGGAGGGATAGCTAAACCACTATAAAAGAGTTCCCGAATTTCTATTATATTTTCTCTTTTATTGTTTTGATATTGTGTGTTTTGATTAACTTGTTTAATTGCTTTAAATTTTGTATTAAATGCATTTATCTTTTATTAAACCCAATTCACCCCCTTCTTAAGTTGCCTTTTAAGCCAACAACACACACATACACACAAATATATATATCATATATGTGCTTGTAGCCTATTATTCAAGTCATAAGGCAGTTTTCATTAGAGAGAGAGTCAAAATTGCACCAACCTCCATGAACATGAGCACACCATCAAAACATATAAATCATTATTTTCTTATCTTATTTTGTTTTTATTTTTCGTGCAATCCCAATAGCCGGGGGGAGGGGGGTGAATTGGTATTTAAAAATTTTATCCCTTAGGTCAATCCTCTAACAACAATAGTACACAAGCCTTCAGTCGAGTGCATATAAAATAAATCAGTGTAAATATACAATGAAATTTGAACTGCAATAAACGATTAACCAAGCATGCACAATAAAGTAGTAAAGGAGACGACACCCGAAAATGTTATCGAGGTTCAACAAACTGCCTACGTCCCCGCCTTAGCTAATAAGCACAAGGATTCCACTAATGCTCACTTAAAGGGTTGAGCGGCACTGATTACAACCATGCCAATTACCACAGGGCTAACCTCAACCTTAACCAGGTCAATTAGCGAAGCTGACCTTAACCTACATGCCTTACCAGAATGGCGCACCAACCTTTCCTAACCGGTTCTAAGCCAATCCAGGACCATTCCAGGGCTAGTCACCCTCTTCAGGCTCGTGCCTGGAAATACAACAGATGTGCATGTAATTTTAGATGCAAGGAAATGCTTCTTACACTAAGCTAATTATGTACCACTAAGCACAATGTAATTAATACACTACCAAGAGATAAGATTTGATAAGCTCGGTGTAGTCTAAGTGTCTACTCTCAAATAATTATGCAGATATTTCAATCAGTGCGTGAGAGTGCAAATAATGCTATCTTTGTATCACACTATCTTTTCAATCACAATGCTCAAGCAAAGATGATAGCAATACTTTAGATATCTCAAATGATATTTCTCAATATATAAGGCTCAAGAGATATTCAGATTTAATTTATAAAATAATTTGATCTTTGTGTTCAAGAAGATAAAATCAATCAAAGGATATTTCAACAAAGATCTTTTTGCGTATGCACAAATATCTTAACAATATATTTCTCAAAGTAAATCACACAAGATATTTGAAATCGATTTGCAAAAATTTATTTCACAAACAAAGAGCAATACAAACTCTTGAGTATTGTAATGATGATACAAAACTCACAAGCTCTACGAAGTTTCCTATGGAAGACTTATTAATGAAGTCTCCTAGAAAAACTCCAAGCTTACTCTCTGATAAAAATATATATATATATCAATCAACTAAAACAAACGAGAGAGTAAGATAAAACAGATACTCTCAATAGCACTCTTACTTAGCAAGATTTGCAATGAGGATTAGTAGGAATGGAAAAATGAAGCTTGGATGTGAGAAATAGAGCTTTTGAGAATCAGAGGATATTTGCTAATTGTTTTTGCTAATCTTTATCTAATTATTCCAAATGAGGGGGTATATATAGACTTCCCCCAAAATATAACCGTTTAGGACATACTTGGAATTATTAGGAAAGTTTTAATACAATTTAATTATTTTAACCCCATTTAAAAAGTTAACCACAGGAAAAAATTAGGGGCAACGCGAGAGGTCCGGTCGACCAGAAACATTTTCGATCGACCGAAGTTCATATGGTTCAGTCGACTGGGCCAAATTTGAACTACAAAGTCGGTCGACCGAGAAGGGCAATTTTTCCAAACAGTGTGGTTCGATCGACCAGGAATAAATGAACTAGATAGTTCGGTTGACTAGACCATTAGGGCATCTCCCGAGGACCCTCGGTCGACCAGAGCATTGGTGTTCATTTTGGGCTCGGTCAACTAGAAGGTCAAAGTGTTGACTCAAAGGGAGTTCGGTTGACCAGGTGTAAATGAACTATATGAGTTCGGTCGACCGAACTGTGGTCAAACTGTTGACCTTGTCCAGGTTCGGTCGATCGGGAGTATATGTACTGTGAAGTACAGTCGACCGAATGTGCCTATTTTGAGCATTTTGGTCATGTTTAAGCATGCAAACACCCTATTCAAATGACCATTCATATATATGCATGTGTGAGTGTCCTAGGGTCATTTTTAGGTCCTTTTTAGTTTGAAGACACCGAAAAAATCCAATGTCGATCGACCAAAGGGTGTTCCCTAAGATCCATCTATGGTTTTGAGCTTATCCATCCTACCATGTAGGTAAGACATTAATTATTACAGACCATGTTCCCTAAATTACTATTTGATGTCTATCAAAGTTCTTTACGGTTTTCAGTCTTCAAGTTTTCACGTGCCATCAAATGATCTTGTTATTATGAACTTGCACACAAATTTGATAGACATCAAATACCAGAGTATTTGCCATAATCAAAATAGGGTATGACCCATAGGGTCAACATATGTGCTAACAATTGGTTTAAAATAGAAAGCAATTTCGAAACAAAATCGTTGATGGTCACATTTTTCCGCTGAAGATTTTATTGACGAAGATCCGAGGTAAATTATCATAATAAAGACTAATGAGTGTCAAAGATCCAAAGTCAATTGTCTGAGGATCATATATGCTAACAAATCAGAGCCTATTAATTCCTAAAGAGGATATATGGCAATAGAGCATATTTTATCTCAAATCATGGGATTTATGATATCTTATTTGTTATTACCTATATCATGTAATAGTGTATAAATACCCTTACTTGTATCCTTTCTAAAGTATATGGTGTTCACGCCTCACTTATTGGAATTAAAAATGCCATTGTTTTTACTATTTCAGTTTTTCCTTATAGTATCAGAGCCATTGTGAACACTATGTCAAAAAAACAAAAACAAAAAACAAAAAATCTCATCCCCTGTATTTTCCATATCTTTTGTTTTTTTTTTTTTTTTCTTTCACCATTATGTACACTACTTCTTAATGCTACATCATAGCATGGCGAAAGTATGATCGTCTCCTTTGAGGATGGATTAGACCCGTCAACACCATTTCTTAATAACAAATGCAAAAGTCATCAACAAATGAACTACCTTCAGAAATAAGATGACACAACAATAGCGAAACATATCCACACCCTCAAAGGCTGCTCTTCATTATTTTATTCTATTTTTCACAACAAACTTTGCCTCTAGCCCTGACAAAGTTTGTGGGAGGGTGTTAATAATCGATTTCAAACAAGAAGCGATTCCGAAGCAAACCGTCGATGGTTACTCCAAACCATCGACGGTTTCATCAAACTTGTAGACTTTACTACAATTCCAAGAGGGGGGGGTGAATTGGTATTTTAAAAAATTTCTCCTCTAGGCCAATTATCCATCACTAGTATTTTATAATCGTAAGGTCATTCTAGAGCAGATAATAAGGTAAACCACTAAATGCAACTTGTTGACCCTATAGGTCATACCCTGTTTTGATTATGAAAAATACTCAGGTATTTAATGTCTGTCAAGTTAATGTGCAGGTTTTTCTTGGCGGTATCATATGATGGCACTCAGAGACCCGCTAGAAAATGAAGACCCTGAAGATCCTAGTTGTAATTTCTATTCGGGTCTATATATTTAATTAAGAAAAGGTCTATAATAATATCTGCAAGTCATGCATACAGGTATGTGTAAGCTCAAAAATAGCGTAGTTTGACCTTAGGGACCGAATGACTTTAGGGCACCCTTCAGTCGACTAACACCAAGTTTTTGGGCTTAATTGAAAAGTCTTTAGGTCCTTACACATTGTGCACAAAGTCCCTATAATCACTTATCATAATCAGGGGAATCAAAATAATGCTAAAATGCACTTAATGGGAAAAAATGAGAGGGTTCGGGTGACAAACCTATGCCATGTAAAGCGGCACGGGCAACCGAACTAGTCAACATGTTGACTTGGTCTTCAGGCACCCGAACCAACTTTGAACGTACCTTCCTCGGGCACCTGAAATCTTGTCAGGGCACTTTTCAATTACTAGGGCGGCTGAACATTTACGTTCAAAAGAGGGGTCAGGCGACCAAAGTGCCTAGTTTGGTTAACCGAACTGTGAGCCGAGCACGTGAACTATCAAACAAAATTCTACTGACTTTGATTCGGGCTGTCGAACTAAGACACGGGCGGCCGAACTCATTTAAATTACTTTTATTACTGTGTCTATTCGGGTGACCAAACCTTGGTTCAGCCACCCAAACTTCGGCTGGTTAAAAATATTTTAATCATGGTAAATTTGGGTTAAGTTGGGTTAATTGTGTTTAAACTATTTAAAACTTTTATAAGAATACCCAATAGGTTCCAAACAGTTATTTTTTTAACCTTATCTATAAATATGGGTTCATTTGTGAAGATTAGCAAGACATCAGCATAAAATCATTAACAAAATCCTCTTTACTTCAAAATCCTATTCTTGCCCAAATACTCTCAAATTTCTATTCCCTTGATACATTTTAGTATTGTGAGAGTATATTGGTTGTGCTAGTATTGCTAATACTCCCAGTGTGCTTGTGTGATTGAGATATTGTTTTTGGGGAGTTTAGCTTAGATTTATCCCACAGATTCTTAATCAATAAATCTTGTGTTGGGATAACCTAGTAAGTTTAGGATATTTGCATCTTTGTTGCAAGTGTCCAATAGTTTGGTTTTTGTTGTGCAAATATTTTTCAAACAAGCAAAACATTTTCAAACTAGTATTGTGCGTATTTCATTGAGGAAAATATTTTTGAATTAGTTTGATTATTTGATTTATATCTTTGGAATATTGATTGGCTATTGAACTGTGCTATGCTTAGATTCCAAGATACTGCTTATTTTGAACATTCTTGAGCATATCACTGATTATATCATATTGAGTGTTGTTAGCACAACTATTTGCATCATTAAGCTTACATGACCTACATTATTGATGTGTATGTGATTGATAAAGTGTACTGCACGCATTGGGGTACATATATGTTTTACATGAAAGCACAATCATTGTACCATTTCATTAATTGAGCAAAACTGTTGTATTCTAGGCATGGACCTGAAGAGGGAGACTAGCCCTTTGAAATAGTCCCGGATTGGCTTAGACCCGGTTAGGAAAATTAGGTGCCCCATCCTGTTAAGGTGTAGGTTGAGGTCAGCCCTGCTAATTGACCTAGTTGTAAAGGTTGAGGTCAACCCTGTGCTAATTGACCTGATTGTAATCGGTGCCGGTCCACCCATTAAGTGAGCCTTTACTAGAATCCTCAAGCTTCCAAGCTAGAGGCGGGGATGTAGCCACAGTTGGTCGAACCCTGATAACATATCGTGTGTTAATTTTCATTTCTGCACTTTATATTTACTGCACGTGTATGTTATTGTGTGAATGATGTGATTGATTTAAATTTTTACATATCTTATATATCTGTGCATTTGGAATTATATAGATCGACCCTAGGTTATATTATACGGATATTTCATTTAACCTAGGAAAAAAGTTTTAAATTCCAATTCACCCCACCCCCTCTTGGGAATACACCAAAGCTAACACAGTTGTAATTTAAATTACACAATTAAATCAACCAAGCATGTACAGAAAAGTGAGTAAAGTAAAAATAACACCGGATATGTTATCGAGGTTCGTCAAAAGTGTCTATATCCCCGCCTTGGCTTATAAGCACAAGGATTACACTATGGCTCACTTAATGGGTAGAGCGGCACCGAAATACAACCAGTTCAAATTAAAGCAGATCTGACCTCAACCTTTACAACCAATCCTTCTGGCCTAGATTAACGCCCCTTTAGGCCACCCCTAGAATACAATCAATTCACAATATAATTTTGTGTACAAAGTATGGGCTTCTCCAACAAGAAGATTTTGTACCAATACCAATCAATGCACAACAAGCAGATAAGAACTATAAACTCAGTGCAATATATGTAATAACACTCAATCTAATGTTAATAGTCAATCAAGAGTAAGAGTGTATTCTCAAACTTCTAGCACAAGAGATACTTGTAGTAAAAGCTTGTAGAAAATATTTTGCTTTACAAATCACAATACAAGCTTAGGAGTCTTGCAATACGAATTGTAAGACTCACAAGCTACAAAGTTTCTCCACACAATGGATTTATTGATTAAATCGGGGGGAGAACTTTAAGCTAAACTCTTAATCAAAAGGCAATCACACAATCACAACAATGAGAGTTTTAGCAAGTTGGAACAATATAGAATCACTCAATGGCACTCTCACCAAGCTTGATTTAACAAAAGAATAGCAATGGGTGAGTGTATTGAATACACTCTTACTCTTATAATGACCTTAGGGTTTACCCTTCGGTCGACCGATACCAGATTTTTTTTGTGTCTTCAAAAGGACCCAAAAATGACCCTAGGACACTCACCTTTACATTCATAAATGTTAGGCACTTGAATAGGGTGAAAGTGTATTGAATCAGGACCGAAATGCACACTTTGTGCACTTTTGGTCGACTGACCTTGGCAGTTCATTCTACCCCGTTCGACTGAAACTGGTCTAGGTAAGCCTGTTGACCACAATTCGGTCGACTAAGCCATGACAGATCATTCGACCCTAGTCGACCAAACCTCCCAAGAGTCAACAATTTGACTACCTAGTCGACCGATCACAAAATTACATTCCAACTGTCTAGTCGACCAAGGGTCCTTGGGAAAAATCCTAACTATCTAGTCAAACGAATCACTCAGTTCAAATCAGCCTAGTTAACCGAATCTCAAAAAAACTAAAAATTCACCTCGGAGATGCACTCCTAGTCAACCGAGTCCCAAGTTCAAAAATAGGTCGGTCGACCGAGTCATATGAACTTCGGTAGACCGAAATGGTTCTGGTCTATCGGGCCTCTCGGGTTGCTGTGAATTTTTACCGTGGTTCATAATTTTAAAACAGGGTTAAAATGGTTAATACATCATTAAACTTTTATATTAATACCAGTCTTGTCCCTAACGGTTAAAATTCTTGGGGTGTCTATAAATACCCCTTCATTTGGGAAAATTAGCAAGGGGATTAGCAAAACAAAATCAAAAATTCTCTCTCAACCAAAAATCTCCTACTATTCATTTTCATACTAAAATCACTCATACTTATCGTCTCCTATTGCTCATACTCTCTGTAAGTTGATTGAGTGTTTATCTTCATAGGTTTGCTCTTCCATTTGTATTTGATTGATTCGATTTTAACAAGAGCTAAATCGGAGTATTCCTAGGGGGCTTTGTTCATAAGTCTATCCTAAGAAGACTTGCCTAAGCTTCTGAGTATTGCATTTATGTTATAATATCTTAGGAAGCTTGTATTTGTCTTTGTGTTGCAAAAACATTTTCAAAACATACTCAAATATCTTGTGTGATTTATATTGATATATCTTTGAGAAGATATTTGTGTTTGTAATATAGATCTTTGTTGCAATACTTATTTGCATATCATTTGCTGAATACAAAGACTATATATCTTTTGCAAACCGAGCATATACATCATCTACTATTTACGTGATTGATATATCCTTCAGATCGATGCAGTTGAAACTTGCTTGATATCTTTGTGTGAATCTGTTGATTGAATATCTTGTGATACAAAGATTGCTTGTTGATACTCTCACGCACTCATTACGCTGATAGAAAATACATTTGAGAGTTGAAATATTAGACCACACTGAACTTACATATTATATCTTGTTGGTGGTGTATATGATTGCACGTAATTGGATACATATCTGCTTTACTTGAAAACATAATCATTGTACCGTTTCATTTATTGAGCAAAATTGTTGTATACCAGGTACGGGCCTGAAGAGGGAGACTAGCCCTATGAAATAGTCCCGGAGTGGCTTAGACCCCGTTAGGAAAGCTAGGTGCGCCATCCTGTTAAGGCGTGTAAGTTGAGGTCAACCCCGCTAATTGACCTGGTTACAAAGGTTGAGGTCAGCCCTGTACTAATTTAACTGGTTTGTATTGGTGCCGCTCCACCCTTAAGTGAGCCTTTAGTGGAATATTTGGGCTTGCGAGCTAGAGGTGGGGATATAGGCATAGTTGGCCGAACTCCGATAACATATCGTGTACTTATTTATATTTCCGCACTTTTTATTTATCGCACGTATATGTTTTGGTGTGAATGATGCACATAATTTGAATTTCCATATATTATATTTATCAGCCATTAGAGATTGCTTAGAAAGACCCTAGGTTGTAATTTCCTGCTAACATTTAGTCTTACTTAGGAGAAAAGTTTGAAAATTCCAATTCACCCCCCCCCCCTCTTAAGAATACACTAATTCTAACACTGTGTATAAGTCATGCTTTACACACTAGATCACCTACTACATAGAATAAAAGACATACATGCATAATCATTGAATAAAAAATGTTAGGCAAATATTGCTCACAAAGATTCTCATTAAAATGGAATAATTGAAGTTATTAATAAATACTAAAACCGATTACATAAAGCATGTCTTTCAGTATAAATCCCAAATAGTAATAGTGTATAAGAACCCCTGCTTGTAACTTCTCTAAAGTAATACTAATGTTCGTCTTGTTTCAGTTTTTCATTACTCTTTATATAAGCATGTATAACCTCAAATGGCATTTTCATAATAGAAAGTTTAGAGCTTAAGACAATATTGTTGGTTTTGCGCTTGAATCCTATAAGGTGTGAGAAATGGTATAGAATAGGAGATAAGTTAGAATCTGTTGTATGGAACAGGCTTAATATAGGGAGAAGTATTTACATGCCTTTGTATATACCATGTCTTCCTTAGAAAAATGAAGTCAAGTTGTTGGCAAATTCAAAACTTTTCTGGTTAGAAGGTAAGATTAGAGTTTTGAGTGCTATGATTTTTCAGTTAAGATTAAATTTTGATATGCAAAGGATAGAGAGGTGAACTCATTATCCTAATAGATTAGTCAAGTGCCTAAGAGCTTTTAGCACCATCATAAAAATATAAAAATAAAGAAAAAAGTAAAAAAATAAAATAAAGTGGAGCTATCTAATTAGCAATGTGACTTCACACAAGGTTATTTGATACAATTTTAGTGTTGGGGACTAGGTACCCACAAGGCATCTAATTTTTTCACAATGTAGGCATTCAATTCACCAAAAGAAGTAAAATAAATAAAAAAATAAATAGCATAGTTTTAGTGTCAAGTTATTTGAGGGTTTTTCTACTTGGTATTTGAGTTAAGCGGAATTAAGTTCTTAATTCTGCAAATTTGCTCAAGTTTATCATTTTAAATTTCTTTAAAAATAAATGAACATATTGTAAATTTTAATATTTAGATAAAATTTATAAACAAAATATACAAAAAAATTGTGCTAATATCTGTTTCAACTAGTTATTTAAAAAATCATTGGAGATGTACATATATTGGACATAACCTACATGATAAGATATAGGCACCTCCCATCCTATATCCATTTAGCACTCTCAAAATTTTAACCAAAAATTTATAATAATATTAAAATTTTAAACCTTTTTTAAAATACAAATGAAAGTTTGCTAGTTATTGTGACATCACAAGGATTGTGCTTATGATTACTGGCTATTGCAAACTAAAAGTCCGAAGACATAAGGAGAAATGTGATTAAAACTAAACTTTAGTTTCTTTCCTTATCTTATAATAAGGAAATTACACTCAAAACCTTAGTTAGATTAGACTGAATATATTGCTAGAATGATGTCACTTGGGTTAGGGTAATAAAGGCGTATTTATGATGACGTCTAAGACCCTGTGGGTTTGGTAAAGCAACTTAGTCAATAACCCTTTTTTCCCCTTCAATGGTGACTTTAATAAGCAATCCCTTACCATGCACATTAAACAAGATAGGGTATTGACTATTTGATGTCACAAGGAAGCTATTTATATAGTATAAGGTTTGCTATTCTAACATGAATTCCTAATTCTAGGCTTGGACTTAATTAAAAAAGTGCATCTTTACTACCAAGATGAGTACTACTTTGGTTGAGTACCAAATGTTATATATATATATATATATATATATAGTTGTAAGCATGATATCATGTTAACTTTCAAAAATATAATAGATGATTAGAATGATGTAAATAATGGTAGAGTTATGAGTTCATTGGTAACTTTTTAAATAATAATAATTTACTAAATTATTTGTTAAATAAAATTTTATTATAATTTAAACATGTAAAAAATAAAAACCAAAACATTTTAAGAGAAACGGTAAAAAACTATGTACTAAAAACTATTTCAGGTATGTTTTGTTAATAGTACCATACAGAAGTACACTATATATGAATTCTATAGTCGTAAATTTAGAGAATTAATATTGACAGAATTGTAGATATATTGGTAGTTTCTTGAGAAGTACTAATTTATCGATAATATATTAATTATGAATTTTATAAGGATAAAATCTAACAACAATTTGAGTTTTTGAAAAATGACGATCCACCCATTTTATTTTTTATAATTACCAAAAAATTCTCTTGATGTTTAATTTCATTAATAAAATGAAACTTTTATTATCAACAATTAGTTAACCATTAAGTATTATAAGAGAAAAAATGAATTTACTCCTAACAAAATGATATTTGTTTTCACTTTTATTCAATTGCGATAGGAAAATAATATTAATTTAATAAATTAAATTGAAAAAATCAAATAGTAAGCATAATGTTGTTAAAATCAAACTAGTGAATGAAGCAAAGACTTGATTGTAGAATTGTTATCACTCTAACTATTCCAATCTTTGGCTCAACTATTTGACATTAACATGACAACATAATTCTAACATTATTTCAAAAAACATCGATAAAATTGAGCTAGTCTGCTTTCCAAGTTGTGGTAAATATCATATTTCATAACATAAGAACATCGATAAAATTGAGAGTTAACCAATTCATATTAAATTGAGTTCCATTTTTTATACCTAATTATTTGCATTTTAAACACAAAAGGACCAACATTCAATTTTAAAATTCCAATTTATGAAACATAAATTTTGAATTTTGAATATATTTTTTCTTTTCTAATACTATAATTTATAAGTTATTACAATTCAAAACAATTAAAATATAGTTTATTTGCTTTTAAGATGTGTTTTTAGTCATTTAATTTGCAATATAAAATATTAAAATTATGATTTACTTTTATTATATTTTTAATTTTTAAAATAATAATATAACTATATTGTCATACTTGTGTCAATTGGTTGAGTAAAACTAGTAGCATTATTTGGACTAATGAACCCGAAAATTGGTTGGAGGAACAATTCAATTATAAGTTTGATTTTCAAACATTTAACTTAACTGGCTGATTTTCCAAACTTAATTTATTAAATTGAGGTCATATTTCTAATTATCTTATCCCTATTGAATTAAAGGGTAAAAATATAATTTTATTAGTATAAATAATAAATTTTCACTTGTAATTAATGATTGGCTAACTATTGACTAACAAAAGGCACTTTTTGTAACGCAAGGACCCTCTACGGTTGCCCAGAGTGCTACTAATCATTTCATTTATCTGATAGTCTATATTCTAACATTATGTACGCAGCGAAAAACATAAATATACTCTCCACAAATATAATACCAGAGTTTACTATTTTTATCTATAATCTAAAATAACTATTCATCACCTGTATTCTCATATATACACATCCAGTATTCACAATCATCCATATCTCTGAAAACTTAAAACATAAAATATAAATCATAACTTAATATATATCCCAAAAATATCATCAAAATTATACCCTTTTCTCATCTATAACCTAAAAAAAATGTTGAAATAACCTTGAGCTCTCTAAGCTCGATCTCGTGGAGGTCTTGAAAAAGATAAATTCATATTCGAGTGAGTCACATCTCAGTAAAGAAAGAAACAATATATTAAAACAGTGTGTGGCTAAATGAGTTTATATAACATAATATTTAATATTTGAAAATCATTAACATAATTTCTGAAATCATTTTCGGATCCTATTCAAACACATGCAAGATATTTTACCCACGAGATTACTTATAGGGGTAATTACCCACCCATACAAGTACCACCCCTCTACTATGATACATTTGGCAACCAGAAGGTCACTAGTGAAGCATATTAAGGCACTCACCTTACTCAGTAAGCCCTCTAGTGTTAGATTGATCTTGTACTCACAAAGTTCATACAAAGGTTTACAAGCGAAGGCCCCAAGGATAGGAAAATCTACCCGCCCATACAAGTAGGTTCCCTCTACCCTAGTGCGTTACACAACCTACTACTACATCTGATACTACTAGCGCACTCACCTTTCTCAGTAAACTCTTGGGCGAAAAGAGTGTGCTCTGCCCCAGTTGTAACATATTTTATTAGCATAAATACTTTTAAGATCATAATACATTATTCTTTCTGTCATTATTCAACCATTCACATCTATTCACATTCATAGCTTTAATATTTCATTTCATTTCACTTTAAGTGAATCTTTCCCATTTACATTGTTCACATTTCACATTTCATTCCATTGTCATTTCATTTCATTCACTCATAATACAGCTGCTCATTAACTGTCATCAGTTAGTTCACAAAGAAATGCGTTAGAATCTGCTAACACATCTCCTTTTCGCTATCATCAGTTAGTCCACATAGAAATGCGCTAAAATTTGCTAATACGGCTCTTTTTAGCTATCTTACATTTACATGATTGCATTAACATACACAAGCAACATAGTTCATATCATATTTCATTCTCAATGCATTACTTACTTAGCATGCATCTCATACATTTAACATATATTTGCACAAACTTACATTTACTCATGCAATAGAATTTAGCAATAAAATTCATATATTTCCTATAAAATAAGCCAACCAACATTTAACGTTTATATACTGAAAATACCTTTCATTTCTTATATAATTATCCTGAAAATATTTTCCACTTTCATCAGTTCATTTTCACATATACGTATCTAATAAACAATCCTAAACTTGGAAAAACATAAATTAAATGGTTTGCATTTTAAACACATACCGAAACATATACACGTATATATAACACAATTCATTTTTCCATTAAATTCATAAAAATTATGGTTTACTATATATTTTTCCCCTTACCTGGTTTCTTGAACTACGCCAATGGAGCTCATCTGAGTTGTGAATCAAAAATCCTAGTTCCATTAAATCAACCCTAAATAAAATATTATTTTAGTATTTCCTAGACCCATAAATTCCAAATAAATAATTATACCCTCAAATATTACCAATTCACTTATTTCCCCAAATCTCACTCTCGCTTTGGAGTGGTGCCTAGGATACCCAAATTGAAAATTTAGTCAAACCAAAATGACGACGATCGTGACTAGGACCCCGTGGTGGTGTCCAATCGTTGATTTAGCGGCAGATTTAAGGAAAAATTGAGAAAATAGGGAAATGTTACCTTACCCCAAGAATGATGTCTATGCTGCTCTCACGACAAATTCGTTCTAGTAGAAATGTCGATGACAGAGTTAGGAATCCAACGGTACCTTTCGTTTTTCGATCGATCGAGCATTGGAGAAGAAATTGAGGATAGAGAGGAGGAGGACAAAGGAGAGAGAACTGGCGAGAGAGAGAAGTAGAGTGGAGAGGCGCAGCTTCTCTCAAATCTTCAGGAAGTTTTCTTTATCCTTTTCCTTTTTATTTTATTTTTTCCTTCACTTACTTTAACATAATAACATATTATATTATATACTTATATAAGATATACATATATACATACATAACCACCATTTTACTCAACTTAATTAATTCAATTTATTAATAATTAATTAATTAATTAATTATTGATAAATAATTTTAATTTAATTTAGTTAAATTTTTTTACTATTTTTTATTTGTTTATTTAATTATTTTATTTATTATTTTTCCTAATTATTTTAATTTTTCGAGTCTTTACACTTTTTGTCCATTAAATTAAATGTTATATTTTAAAACTTAGGAGGTATTGCTTAATTTTAGTCATTTTAATAAAATGGATAGGAATTATGTTTGTGGACCCATTGCCATCTTGGATGATGCAATGAAAGAGAACTATCTCCACGGTGGAGTGAGATGATGATCATAACTTTTAATTTACTGGGTATATTTTAATATTTCAATATGTAATTTGTGAAGAAATGTGTGCCAATTTTTTGATAGATAAATTTCTTAATTTTTTACTTGGGTCGGAGCACAAATTTGGGTCCTTAAATAAGTATACATTTGGATAAAATTCAATACAATTTTGTATTATATGTTTTGTGTTTTTGTGGCTCATATACTTGATGGAGTGCATACACAAAAAAAGAAAATATATTTGAAATCACTTGTGCAGAGAAGCAGTAGTAAACCGTCGACGAATTGGCCAAATCAGTCGACTGATTAATCCAGAATGCAGACATTTACATTATGTCTGAATTAGTCTACTGATTGGCCCAATCAGTCGACTGATTTGCTCAGGGCAGCGATGCAGATTTTAAAATTTGAATGTGAGTGTTAATATGGTTGGGTGTTTGGAGGGAAGCCTTCGAAGTATTCATAAATATACCATTCAGGGTATATTCTGTGCGTGGAAGATCAATGTATTGTATTGTATTGTATTGTATTGTATTGTATTGTGTTCTTTGATATTCTTATAGTGAAAAACCTTTGTCAATTGTTCTCGTGGATGTAGGCTTTGTCAAACCACATAAATCTTGTGTTGTTATGTTTTGCTTTCAGATATAGTGCGTGTGTGTGTTCCATATTCGTTCTTCATTATTTGTTGCGTTTAAATTCCGTTGTGCAATTCCGAGATCATTCACAAAAAATTGGTATCAGAGTGTTGTTGTTATGGCATCGAGCACTTCATCTGCAAAGTTTGATGTTGTCAAATTTGATGGAACCGAAAACTTTGGTTTAAAGGTAGAGGAGAGTGAAAGATTTGCTTGTGCAGCAAGGGATGGTGAAGGCCTTGTATAGTGTTCAAGTAGAAGGTATGGATCAGGCTAATTGGAGATAATTAGAGGCAAAAGTTGTTGCTACAATATGATTGTATTTGGCTGACAAAGTACTCTATCATGTTATGGTGGAAGATTCTTCTGTGGCTATTTGGCAAAAGCTTGAAAGCCAGTACATGTCCAAATCCTTTATTAACAATTATTTGTTAAGCAGTGTCTTTATTGTCTTAAGATGGTTGATGGTTCGAACTTGAATCAACACATAAACACATTTAATGAAATCCTAAGTAATTTAATGCGTGTTGAAAATTTTAAAGAGAATGATAATGCGTTGATGCTACTAAATTCCTTGCCAGTGACTCACACATGAAAATTTAGTTACCACTCTTACATAGGGGAAAGAGACCCTAAACTTGGAAAAGGTGACAAGTGCCTTGTTGGGGTTTCATCTAAGGCTAAAAACTGCAATGAAAATTCACACGAAGAAGGACTTGTGGTGAAAGGTAACTATGATCGTGGTAAAGGAAAATTCAGCAATGGATTGAGTCAAAAATCCTAAACTTAATCCAAGAAGAAAAAGGATATCCGGTGTTATAAGCAATAAAAATGGGCATGTTAAATCGGACTATCCGAATTAGAAGAAAGGAAATTTTGAAAAGCCTGAAGGGACTTTAAAATCAGAAAATGTAGTTCAAGAAGGAAATTCAGTTTGCAGTGATGGTGATGTACTTTCAGTTTTGTTGGGATCGGATTGCCTCACGGACTCATGGATTCTAGATTCGGCATGTTCTTACCATATGACTCCAAAAAATGAGTGGTTCAGCACTTACAGTTGGTAAATTTCGATTCAATTTTTATGGGCAATGATGTCTCTTGTAAAATCATTGACATTAGAAGTGTTAAAATTAAAATGTTTGATGGTGCTATGAGAAGCTTGAGTAATGTAAGACACATATCGGATCTACAGAAGATTCTCATCTCACTTGGAACTTTGGATTGTAATGCATTTAATTACAAGTCCGAAGTGGGGTTATGAAAGTATGGAAAGGTAATCTAATGGTGATGAAAGGGGAAAAGTTAGATGGAAATATTCATACACTCCAGGGAACTTCTGTTGTAGGTGGAACTGCAGCCATAAATACTAAAATAGATGAAACCCTTTTGGGGCATATACGGCTTGGGCATATGGGTGAACATGGTGTGAAAAAACTTCATAAGAGAAAACTCTTAAAAGGTATGAAAACATGTAAGATGAATTTTCTCAATATTTGTGTCATTGGGAAACAAAATAGGGCAAAATTCAAATCAACTATTCACAAGACGGAAGGTATTCTTGATTATATACATTTTGATGTTTGGGGGCCAGTTAGAGTACCATCAAAACATGGACATGTTTATTATGTAAGTTTTGGTGATGACTACTCACGGAAAGTCTGGGTATACTTCATGCAGCACAAGGGTGACACATTTTACAGGCTTAAGTTGTTGAAAGATGAAGTGGAAAACTAGATGGGGAGGAGAATCAAATGTCTCAAGTCAGACAATGGGACCGAGTATGTTGATTTTATGTTCATGGAGTTTTGTGAGCAGCGAGGTATTAAGAGACATTCCATTGTTCATTGGACACCTTAGTTAAATGGTGTGGCTGAGAGGATAAATCGAACTATAGCTGAAAAAGTTAGTTATTTTAGGCTTAATGCAGGGCTACCCAAGAATTTCTAGGCCAAGGCAGTTAGTATGACTTGTTTTCTTGTAAATGGATCACCAAGGGCATCACTAGAGGTGAAAGTTGCTGAAGAGGTATGGACGGGAAATACAGTAGACTATTCAGGATTGAAGATATTCGGTTGTCCAATCTATGTTCACGTGTCTAGTGAGAAGAGATAAAAAATTGACAAAGTCTAGACATTTCATCTTTTTGGGATATCAAAAGGGTATGAAGGGGTACACATTGTGGGATCCAATGACAAAATAGGTGGTGATCAGTAAGGATGTATTTTTCGATGAGAAAGCTATGGTGAAACGTACTCAAGAATTTGATGAAGAGAAACAGGTGTCAAAAAGGAGTAGAGATGAACATGTTGTGCAGGTGGAGTTAGAAACATAGGGCAATGACAATTTTCTTAGTCCTTCAGTTGTAGAGAGTTCTAGCTCAAGAAACCAGTAAGTTGACAATATTCCTATGTGGAGATCCAAATACATTATTAGACCACCGCCAAGGTATAAGTTTGAAGAGTTAGTATCTTATGCTTTCATTACCAGTTGCAATGATCCAACTACATTGCAAGAGCTAGTGCACAAAGAGAAGTAGGTGGAAGGGTGCTATGATTAAAGAAATGGAATCGCTACATAAGAATCAAACTTAGGAATTGGTGGAGCATCTAGATGGGAAAAGGGCGATAGGTTGCAAATGGGTATATAGAAAGAAAGAAGAAATTTTCAAAAAGGAAATAAAGAAATTCAAGACATTGTTAGTGGCAAAAAGGTACTCACAGAAAAAGGGACTAGATTATGATAAAATATTTTCATGTGTAGTCTGTCACACTTACATCAGGGTAGTGTTGGGGTTAGTAGCTCATTATGATTTGTACTTGGAAAAAATGGATGTGAAGACAACATTATTCCATGGTGACTTGGAAGAACATATTTATATGATACAACTAGAAGGATTCAATGAACTAGGGAAAGAACACTTAGTTTGCAAGTTGAAAATCTCTTCACGGGTTGAAATAGTCTACAAGATAATGGTACAAAAGATTTGATTCTTATGATCAAGATTGTCTATAGAAGATATGAGTATGACTGTTGCATGCATGTGAATAAGCTTGATGATGGTTCCTTTTTCTTTCTTTTTTTATTGCTGTATGTTGATGACATGTTAATAGCTGCGAAAGATTTAACTGAGGTAAGTCAGTTAAAGGATCTGTTGCATAAAGAGTTTGACATGGGAGATCTTGGTCTAGCCAACAAGATACTTGGGATGGAGATTCGTCGGGACAGAACTGTAAGGAGGTTGTGGTTATCTCAGGGCAGTTATGTGAAGAAGGTGTTGAAAAGGTTTAACATGGCTGATGCTAAACTGATATGTACACCTTTAGCGAGTCATTTTAAATTGTCTACTACTGATTGCCCAAGTACGGATGATGATATCCGAAACATGTAAAAGGTTCTCTATGCTAGTGTCGTGGGGAGTTTAATGTATGTCATGGTGTGTTCAAGATCGGACTTAGCACATGCAGTGAGTGTGTTGAGTAAGTTTCTTTCTAATTTGAGTAGATAGCACTGGGAAGTCGTCAAATGGATTTTCAGATACTTACGAGGTACTTCTAGTTATGGCATCATGTTCGGCAAGCAAAAAGATAGTCCATCAATTGTGGGATTTGTTGATACTAATTATGCAAGGGATATAGATGATAGAAGGTCTACAATGGGTTATGTCTTTACCTTTATGGGAGGACCTATATGTTGGAGGTTCATGGTACAATCCTTGGTGGCATTATCTACAACTCAATTTGAATATATAACAATTACCGAAACTGCAAAGGAAGCCTTATGGCTTATCGATTTGGTCAAAGAGTTGCGTATACAGCAAAATGGGGTTGTGCTACGTTGTGATAGCCAAAGCACTATTTACTTAATGAAGAATCATGATGTAAGGTTCCATAGGGTTCGGGAATTGATTACTTCAGGTGAACTTGTATTGGAGAAGGTTCACAAATCTGAAAACGTAGCTGCTATTTTGAGAAAACTGGTTACTACTGAAAAGTTCAAGCATTGCTTGGACTTACTTCTTGTCTCCAAGTCTTAGAAGGGAGACGAACCCAACCTAACATTCCAAGGTCAAAGTGGAGCAACAAGATATTTTTTTCAAATTCTCCTAAGGGGCATATACTCACCAAGGTGAATATTTTTGTGTTTTTGTGGCTCATATACTTGATGGAGTCCATAAACAAAGATAGAAAACATATTTGAAATCACTTGTGTAGAGGAGCAGTAGTAAACCGATGATTGATTAGCAAAATCAGTCGACTGATTAATCTAGAATGCAAACATTTAAATTCTATCTTAATTAGTTGACTGATTGGCCCAATCAGTCAATTGATTTGCTTGGGGCAGCGAGACAGATTTAAAAATTTCAATGTGAGCATTAATATGGTTGCGTGTTTGGAGGGAAGCCTCAAAATTGTTTATAAATATACCATTATAGGTATATTATGAGTGTGGAAGATCATTGTATTGTATAATATTGTGACCCCCCGATTTTTGATACCATTTTTTTATATAAACAATGAAACAATCATATATAAGCCACGTCAACACCTCTGATACCACTCACATGACCCGACCTGCATTGGGCACTGGGTAAATAGTCATTTCATTTATACAACCTAATAGCGCAAGACAGTATATACATAATAACCAAAATACAATACCCAGAGTATCAACATACATATATATACATTACCATCTCATACCCAAAAATAACACAACCCTAGGGAAATTACACCTCCCCAGTCCAAGAACTCACCCCGTGTATCAGGGTTTCAGCTCCCTACTGTCTCGGAGCTCTTTCACCCGGCCTATCTCTATTTCCTGAAAATTTTAGATAATTTAGGCGAGACACATCTCAGTAAGACGTAATAAATTACTTACAGTGTGTGACAATATGAGTTCAGTTATATCAAAATACTCATTAAAATGATTTTCATCTGAGAAAGTATACAAGTTCGTTTTCATACTTGTATAGATATACATCACAAGTTTTTAAAAGCTTTTAATTCGTTTCCAAAATCATTCATACACAACTTATGTTTTCCAACGAAGTTCCTAAGAATAGGGAAGCTTACCTGCCCATACAAGCAACTTCCCTCTTCCTTGACATCATTTGTATTCTTACCCAAATAACTCGAGTTCGGCCACAACTGATACTTATCAGAGCATTCACCTTACTCAGTAAGCCCTCAAGCGGTGTGTTTACTTCACTTTAATTATTTAGATTATTAACTCACGCAATTTCATTTCTCATTTTCGTTTTCATTTATGTATCATTTCATTTCCATTTTCATTTCCTTTCCATTTCCATTTAGCTAATGAGTGTCCCCGGTAACCATTATACCCATGTCTGTAACTCATGGCTGCCCTTAAGATATTCACTATGCCATGCTTCGATCCCATGGTCGAGGTTGTGCAGCCAAAAGGCTGGATCTAACCGCAGTTAGCCGACCCGGTTAGATCAAAATATCATATCATATATCCCGTGTCTGTAGTATGACTAGCCAGCCTATAGCTCTGATCCGGACTCAAAGGGCACAACAACTCTACTATACAGTTCAGTCGACTATCAAGCCACACGCTCCACGGGTTGCACTAATACCACTAGAAATGGTACCGTGCTCAATATCACAACCCATCATTAGAATTTCCATATCCATCCCTCAGGGTTACTATTACCACATACCCGCAACCATTATGCGGTATTTGCATTTTATGAATCACATATCAATGATCCCATTGCAGCTTTCGCACTTTACAATGTTCATATATCCCAGCATTTATCACCAGTATTCTCATCTCAATCATTGTATTTCAGTTCCTATATTACATTATTCATGTTGAAATATTCTCATTTTCTCATTCTTAATTCAACATACATTTTGCCAAAATCACATTTCAATATTCATATTTCAATTCTCACAATTTAGTATTCATATTGGAAATTTTACATACACATATCTCAAAATTCACATTTCAAAATTCATTTAATAATAATACACATATATCTCATTTCACATTCATTTCATTCTCATGCTAGCATATAACTTATTTCACATTTTTTAATACTTCTCAACATACTCAAATAAGTATTCATACTTTCCTATTTTCATAAAAATCATTTCTTTACACGTATTTATATGTCATTTTCATCATTTCTAGTAAACACCTCGATAGTTCTCATTTCATCATTTTCTCAGAAAATACTCATCATATGGTATAATTTTTAGCATACATCATAAGCCATACAATTTCTCATCTGATACTTATATCATAGTAATTTTAGGTAAAATACAATATATTATAATAATTTCAAGTAAAATACTGTAATTCATTTTTCACATAAATTTCCAACGAGTAATTCTTCACAAAACTGCTATAATTGATTCCCCTTACTTGACTTACTGAGAGTCTCGTTAAAACCCAAATTCTACGCCCCCGGCGCCCGAAACTCAAATCTTGCAATTCACGTTTTCCCCAGATTAACTAACTCATTTCCCAAAATAATACCTATATAACCTTCCCTAGGCTCCATATACGCCAAATTAACATTTGAACTAATATTTAACACCCTCACTTGGTTTTCTGAACTATCCCTGCAGGGTCCCAAAATTACACCCGCGGCGCTTACCTGAGCCTTGAATTCAACAACCCAAATTCAACCTCATAATGCCTAATATTCTAGCATTTCTAAATCTATGTAGACACTCTAATTTTTACCAAACCTTTTTGAAAAGAACTGGTGCCGTAAATTTGACTTTAAAACTTATTAGAGCTCCAGTTGTTTCAATTTGAAGTCCTTTTCAAAATTAGAGTCCCATTCTCGAAATCAAGGTCATTTCAAAATAGTCTTACTATTCCAAGCTAACTCCCAATATTCTAGGAAAGTTTTGATTCCTCTCTGCACTAAGCTTTTACAAAAAATTCTTTAGTTACAAAATTAATCTCTTTCCTTAATTCAAGGGTTGCAAAATAAGCCAAAAACAAGCATTCTTAAAATAAACCCTTTCGTTTTTAAAAGTCAATTTCATTTTTTCAAAATAAGTCCTGATGATCTAAATGAATTTTAAATTTTCACTTTTAGTCGAGGTCCTTAAGTTGAGTCTCTTATTCCTTTCATTGAGTTGCAAAATTATTCTCTTTTAAATTTTACAAGAGGTCCCACAAATAACCCCCTGGTTGGAATAGATGGTGTTTTCAAAGTCTAGGTTCCATGATGAATTTCAAAATTAAGTCATGTTTGGTTTAAAAATTGAGTTTTAGATATAGGGATTTGAAAATTTTTAATTGAGTGGGTCCTTTAAGAGTCGGATGCTTTAGTTGGGGTCTTAAATTTATTTTTAATTATAAGGTCTTTCTTAAGGAAAAAATTGTCTAAATGTGACATGGAATTGCAGTTAGAATATTAGAAAGGTGAGGTCACATTTTATTGAAGGGGAGGGGGGCACATGTACAATTGCAGTGCTAGGCACACAGGCAGTGTAGGATATAAGATGGAGTGTACACAAAGGAATTAACATGACATACATACCAAAAATAAAAAAAAGCACCAAATACAAGAGTACACAAATAATGGTTGTAAGAGGAGCAACCCGGGGATACATTCATACAAAAAATGACAAAATACAATAAAATAAAAAATATATATACAAAATTCAATGAAAATGAAGATGCCAAGCCCTCCACTACCAAGCTGCCACTTGGAATGTTCTCCCTCAAGGCCCCTGCGCATAAAGAAGCCATTGAATAAATCTTTTAGCAAAAAATTCAAAAAAATAAAATCAAAATCAAAAAGTAGAATCACACGTGGGAGTGGTTAAAGGGAATTATTCCCTACCAAGTTTGTTGGTGGGGGCAATTGATTAGCAAAAGAAGGATTTTGGCGCCAAGAAAGTCACCTCACCTCCCTAGAAATAGGGAGGCTCACACACACTGCAAAGGCTACCGAGGGGAGGAAAGGAAGAAAACCTTGTAGAAATTAGGAGACCCTGGGGGAAGCAGAGAAACCCTGCAAAAATTGAGGGAAGAGAAAGCAGTTGAGAGCAGTGAGGAAACCCTGTAGAGAATTGCAGGATTCAGAGAGAGAGGAGCAGAACCCAGAGCACAGAGGATTCAGTAGTTGATTCAGATACTAGACCGAAAACTAGAATAGACCAACTTAGACTTACTCGCCGAAGAAAAATACTGGAGGAGTACAAGACTTGAGGTAAATCTCCCTTCCCTATCTTAATTCGAAGATGTTGATTTGATCTAGATGGTGCACTATAAGTGCATGAATGTAGGCGTCCAAGCCCATTTTGAGAAGTACCCAAACCCCTTCACCCGAACCCGAATTTGAATCTTTGATATGAACCAAGCTCCATTTGACCCGCACCCCAACTGAGCCCAAGCCCGGGTCATAGCTCATCTCACTCCCAGCTTCAAACCCCTGGACCCGTATTCACTTTAAAAGGAAAATCTAGACTAGGCCTATTTTTTAAATTTAACCCCTATTTTCTCAATTTTCCCATCCCAATGATTGCAACAAAGGACATAAACTCTTTGGAGTATTGGATTGCCCCGGTTCTAAGGGAATATTTATGTAGTATCTCATTTTGTTCATTTTCTTTGACTTCTGAAAGGAAATAATTTCTCAAAGGCTTATTAAGTTTGATTTGTGGGATAATCTTCAATTAATTAGATACCGTTCATAAGAACGGGCGTTTAGGGGGTGCTCATACCTTCCCCCTAACGTAATCGTACTCCCGAGCCAAACTTTGGTGACGTAGACCGATTCTACCCGTAACAGTGTAGTAATCAAGTATTCTAACCGCACTTCAAAAGGTTAGTGGCAACTCCATCATACATTGTTTTTTCATGAAAAATACTTTTTCAAAATGCATATTCATTTTTCTCAGTTCGCAGCTGCACCCATTGCCAAATTGGTTTCTGGAAGGTTTGAGTCGTCACGACAATCTACATTAATTAAATAATAATTAGTCCCTTAATAACCCTCTTATCCTAATTTTTGGGTTATGCCTACGATGACCCCACGAGAAATTTGCTCTGCTAGACTTGTAGAGAATTATGTCTAGATTCTTGTGGTGGTGTCCGATCGTCAATTAGGCTTAAGATTTACGAGAAATTAAGCTAAGAGTAAGAATTTAGCTTACCCTAGGAGATATTCCTATGCCACTCTTACGAAAAATCTACTCCGGTAGAAATGTCGGTGGTGGAGAATGGAGTCCAATGGTATTTTCTGATTTTTGATCAGGCGAATATTAGCCGAGAAATTAAAGGGGGTGCGGGAGAGAGAACGCGAGGAAATGGAGCGTAGGCAGGGGGCGCCTTTATTCTCCAATTTCAATCAAATTTCCTGAAGCTTCACAAAAGCTTCAGGTTTGATTACTATATATATATCATTACACCTAAATATTTTTGGGGTCCTTACAAATATTGTGTTCTTTGACATTCTCATAGTGAAAAACCTTTGCTGATTACTCCCGTGGATGTAGGCTTTGCCAAACCACGTAAATCTTGCGTTGTTAGGATTTGCTTTCAGATATACTATGAGTGTGTGTGTGTTTCATATTCATTCTTCAGTGTTTGTTGCGTTTAAATTACGCCGTGCAATTCTGAGATCATTCACAAACAATATTTTACCTAAATTTACATATACATCCAAATTCAAACTTTGAATTTCCAAGTTTCAAATATGGATTATAATTAAGGAGCTAAATGCATGAATTATATATTTTATTGTGCTATATTCAATATATATTAAACCACTTCCATCTTCTATGTTTCATAGGAACTTCTGTGTTGAAGATCTTAGATTCTTTCGAAGATGGTGGGAAGAAATATGATATATAGGGGAGATAGGCTCCCTCTTATCGTATAACTCAAGTCATTTAAGTTTACAATAGACAAAAAAATAAAAACAAAATTACTTGCATGAGTTGAAGCATTTATGGAAGGATTCTATTCTACTTCATTGAGATAGAATTGAGTGCATTTGCCTTTTATTCAATAAAGGGAGATATTCAAGGCTTGAACTTATACAATTGTTAATTTATGTGCTTGGGTTGTTGGTTTTGTTGTTGTTGTTGTTGTTATAATTGTATTTCACAAATCACAATTTTATATACAAAATTGGTTATAAGTAACTTTATGCATGAACAACAAAATGATAAAGGGAGAAAGTGATGATGATGATGATGAGAGAAATTTAATAAATTTGTGTGCATGGTTTGCCAATGTGTTTGTTGATTGTTATTTTTTATCCATTAAAATAAAGACCGAGTTGAACATATGAAAAGTAGGTCAAAAATAAAAAGAAAAATAAAGCTAGCATCAGGCGATCAATTGACCCTATTCCCACCATTATAGTTTGGCACCCCAATTAAGTGGTCGACCGACTCACTTAGGTGGTCGACCAATCTCAAAAAATTTTTAATTTGTGTGTTGTCATCTTATGATTGGATGAGAAATTTGATCATGCCATGTGTTCTAAGGTTTCCATATGTCAAGTAATGACATTGACAGTTGGTGGTTGGTAGCTAGTGGCAATTTATTTTGAATTTGAACTTTCAAAGTTCAAATTCAAATGGGGGTTTCGCTCTATTTCATTAGAGGTCTATAAAAGACCTCTTGGAGAAGATATATGGGCATGTCCAAATAGAGGTAAGGAAATAATTTTCTAAGTGTTTTGTGGGAGAATGGTTGAAAAAAAAAAAAAAAAAAAGAAGAAGGAAACATCTACATCTCTCATCCTTTATTTTTGGGCATTTGGGGAGTAAATTTAAAAGAGATGGTCCTTCACTTGATCTATAAATGTGTTTTTCCCAAAGAGGTTAGTGCCTAACTTTTCTTTTCATTCATCTTCACTTTTTTTTATGACTTTGTATGTTGATGCACGTTGATGTTTTATTTTTTTTTTCTTTTTAATGTTCATTATCAATACTTTATGTTTTCTCATTAGTTCACGTAAATATTGCATGCTAGAGGTGTTAGGATATTTCTGCTTTACTTTTATTTAAAAAACATTGTAGACACCCTATTTTTGCTCGGACCAAATACAACAAAATTATTATTATTATTATTATTATTATTATTATTATTATTATTATTATTATTATCAATATTTTAAACATTATTTTATTATTATTATTATTATTACTTTACTATTATTTTTCTTATTCTTATTTATTATTATTATTATTATTATTATTATTATTACTATTATTTGGTATTATTGAGGTTTTGATTATTATTATTATTATTATTATTATTATTATTATTATTATCTGAAAGGTTCTTTTTGGCAACTCGGTATCATCCAGATGACAGATTCAAGACAGCTTTTTGTATTCCTAATGAACAATTCCAATGGATTATTTTACCATTCGGATTAAAGATTGCTCCATCACTATTTCAAAAGGCGATGACCAGGATATAATAATAAAAAACAAGGGGGCAGAAACCCTAGGGTTCCCTGCTCCCCCTCATTCCCCCTTCTTTTTCTATATAAACACACGCACACACACAAGGAGACACGGCCGGTGGGCGGAGAAAACACAAATAAAATAATCTTTTTTGGGTCTCCTTCTACCTCTCTTTCCCCGCTTCTCCCTCTCCACTTGCTCCAACTGGCTCCAAGCCAAACTCCTAGCTCCTTACCTTCGGCCATCCTCCCCGTAGCACAACACTCCCATACGACTACAGTTCCACAACCACCGCCAGTTAGGGGTGAGCAAATGGTCGGTTCGGTCAAATTCAGGTAATTAACCGAATTAACCAAAAAATTTGGTTAAATAATACCATTAACCGAACCGACCGAATTGGAGGAGGAAACCGAACCGAACCCGACCAAATTACCCATTCGGGTAATTCGATTAACCAATTTTAACCGAAATTATTTAAAATTGATTATTATAAAAAAAATTAAAAAATCAAATCCAGCTTAATTAAATACCTTATTTATTAATTTTATTAATAAAAATGATGGCTGGTGGCTGACACGCTGTGGTCCAGTTTTGCACAGCGAGTTGGTGACTGAGACGCCGGGGTCTGGTTTTACACGGCGAGCTGGTGGCTGAGACGCTGAGGGCCGAGAGGCTGGACTCTGGAGATGCTGCTGCGGCAAGCCTGCAAGCGCCGGGGCAATCGGTGAACCTGGCGACGAACAGCCAATTACTGAGTCAGAAGCTGGTGCCCACCACTGAACCCAAGTACCCAACCTGCTCCGGAGAGGCTACTGCAACCATAGAGGACAATTGGAAGCGCGTGTGGGTGATCCTGCTGTGGCTCACCGTTTGTGCCACCCTCTTTACCTGGAAATTCATCCAGTACAAGCATCAGCCAGTGTTCGACGTCATGGGCTTATGTGTCACCACCGGTCCACCACCAAGGGCGCCGCCAAGACTCTCATGTTCAACATGACCCTCATCCTCCTCTCCGTCTGCCGGAGCACCATCACTTTCCTCTACAGCCGCACCAAGCTCAGCGTCGTCATCCCCTTCGCTGAGACTCTCAAGTTCATAATTTATACTTAAAATTTAATTAATTAATAATTCGGTTAATCGGTTAATCGAATTATTTTTTGTTGTTAATCGAACCGAAACTGATTAACCAAATTTTTGTAAAATCCCAACCGAACTGAGTTTTTTACCCGAACCGAACGGACCAATTTCGACCGGTTAATTCAGTTAATTCGGTTTTCACCGAATTATGCTCACCCCTACCGCCAGCCACGCACAAGAAGACCCGAGCACCAACTCCTATAGCAGCAGCATCTCTAGCGAAGCTTCACCGCTACCACGACGCCGGCATTAACTCCACTCTCCTTGCAACACTCGAATGCCATCAACCCCACGATTCCATCTTCACCTTCATAGACCACACTGCAGCATCTCCATCTTCCAGTAGCCACCAACAGCTGTCGAACACTCTATCGCCGCCCTCCTAGAACTCTGGCCACCCTCTACAACCTTTGCTACACCGCCCCGGCAACCAAGTACATCCCTCCTTTATCCTTCCTTGTTTCCTCAGCAACACCAGTCAACGACACCACTTGAGTAGCCCCAGTGAAGAGACCTCCAACCTGAGGCCACAGCAGTGCATCCGGCCCTCTCTGTAAGTCCCTCTACAGACATGCGAACACACCGACACACGCATGCAATTTTTTTTAATCTTTTTTTCTATTTTTTGTCTAATTTTGGTTTGTGTTGATATATAACATTTGAGTTTTTTTTTTTTTTTATTGTTTATGCAGGTATGTTTAATATTTAATGTTTAAGTTTTATAATTATAATGCATGATTTATTGTAATATATAGTTTTCATGTCTAGGCTTTTACTATATATATATATATATATACTAATATTATTGTTGTAGACTTGGATTATTATTTAATATTTTATCTTTATTATATATCCATATTTATTGTTTGAATATATGTTTAAAATGCTTATATTATCATTGCTTCTTTTTTAATCATTGTAATATACTTATTTTTATTGTTACATATTATTTAGGGTGTTTGTATTATTGTGTGGATATTATTTAGGTTTTTTGGATGTATTTAGGATATTTGTCATGTTTATTGTTTATATGATATTTAAGGATTTTTTTTAGTATTGTTTAATATTTAGGATTGTAATATTTAGGCATGTCCAGGGTTCTTGGCATTATTTTCATGACATTATCATTTAGGGTTTTATGGTTTTATTTTAGGGTTTTGACTATTTCACGTTATTAGGGTTTTGAGTAATGTTTCATTTAATTTGTCTCTATAATGTTATTGCATATCAATTTTAGGAATTAATTGTTTCCATATGGGTTGTGTACTAATTTTAGAATAGATACATTTCCATATTACTATCACATGTTTCCATACTGATTGCACATTGACTTATTTTAGGCTTCGAATTACTTCCATACTGATGCACATCATTTTAGGGTTGGATTGACAGTATATACTTATCTCGTTTCAATTCCATCATCTTGTCTTATTTATTTCCACGTTGGTCCATATTACAGTAATTTAGCTTTTAGGACGTGATTCACCCGGGCTTGTTATTAAAAATATCCTCTATTGTTAATATTTGGGTTATTGAGGCTTTGGGTCGTTATGATATATGTATATTATTGTGGTATATGTGTATTAGTATTCTAGTAGTACTGTTATAATATATGTGTATTACTATTGCTAATAGTGTGATATAGGCATATTATCTAGTACTTACGTGTTATGATATATATTAATATATATATATATATATATATATATATATATATATATATGCATCATTATCATAGTAGAATAGTTATTACTTATAGTGTATTATCATTATGATGTATTAGCCTTATTATTATCATATATCTTTAGTATTTTTGTTTTACTATTTTCTATGTTTCTGTTTTATTACAATACTTACTATTTCTAGTATTTCTATACTATTTTATTAAGTATTTTCGTATGTATATCCCTATGATTGCAATTAAAAAAGGTACAAGCTTTTTAAGCTTCACGTACCTTCAATTCTGAGGGGATATAAATATATATATTACTTATATTTTTTGTATTTATTTATTTAGTTTGTACGTATATTTGTAAATTCACAAAAGGAGTAACTTAAAAGGCTTTTTAAATTTACTTAGGGATAATTTCATAATTAATTAGGTACCATTCGTAAGAATGGGTGCGTAGGTGGTGCTCGTACCTTCCCCTCGCGTGACCGAACTCCCGACCCCAGCTTTGGTAACGTAGACCCTTTCTACCCTTAACCGTGTAGTAATTAAGTGTTCTAACCATACTAAAAGGTTAGTGGCGACTCCATTCCTGTTGTTTCTCCAAAAAACTTAAACCACATTTTTTATTTCGCCACCCCGGGGCACTCGTTCTCTGGGACGTCGCGACAGCTTGGCGCCTTCGCTGAGGATGTTTGAGAGTCGAGTCAATAATTAATTAGGAATTATCCCAATTTAAATTTATTAAGTCTTTTAATTACTCCATTTTGTTTTGTAAATAAAATACTCCCATATTTGAATAAAGTGATTTGTAAAAATTGTAACACGTTTGATTTAGTAAAGACATATGTTTCCATAGTTGTAAATATCTTTTAGTTAATATTCGTAAATATCCTTGAGTAATATTCTCATATATGTTGATATCCCTAATTAATGTGAATATTTAGTTCCCATATAGGTAGATGTCCTTGATTATTATGAATATTTAGTTCCCATGTATGTAGATATACTTGATTAATGTGAATATTTAGCCCCCATATATGTGAATATTCTTGACTTAATGTGAATGCTCGTTACTATATTTGTAAATATTCTAGATTTAATGTAAACATTTAGTTTTCATATTTGAAAATATCCCTGATTTAATAAGAATATGTGTTTCCATGGTGGTTTAAGCATGTGATTGCCTATAAATACTTTATGTCTATGGTTGTTGTATAAGCATGTGATTAATTTTGAAATAGCATGTACATGCATGTGGGGTAGTGGGATTAGGCTAAACCTGGATTCACACACTTTCATGCTCTAACCCGGGTCTTACTTGCTAAGATTAGAAAGGAGTGTAATATCGTTTGTCCCCACGTGGCGGGGCTTGTGAGGACCCGTGAACCACTCCACTCAATTTGAGTTCTGTCCAAACCCTTTGGGTGAAGATAGGGTTCAGGTTGGGAACCTATTGTCAATAGGGTTAGAGTTTACCCATACATCCTTGTCTATAGTTTTCCCTAACTAGGATAGACCTATGACGAAACCCTATAAAATATGTGTATCTACCTTGGGATAGGATCTTCATCCTTCTCCATGTGACTTAATCTGTGTATTTTATATATATGTTTGGTGTTGTGTTATGCATCTTGCATCCATTTTAGACATGTATACTACTTATTCAGGAAAAGTCCAATAATGAGATCATGGCCTATCCTTTCAAAAAATAAAGCACTTGCCCTAAGAATTTTAAAATATGGGTTGGACCCACCATTTTCAAATAACTTGGGCCCAATTTTTTTAAAAACAAACCTAGGTCCGACATTTTTCTCAGAAAAAACTCGGCCTAGGCCTGATTTTCAAAAAAGGGCCAAACCCAGATTTCAAAAGTGGGCCTTGGCCCTATTACCTAAAAATCCAGGCCAACTTTTTTTAAACAATCCGAGCCCAACTCCTCCGAAACTAGGGCCTGATCCCATTATAAAATAGCTTGAAGCCCATATTTTAAAACATCGAGGTCCAAGTACACATCAGAGTCTACAAGCCCACAATGAACTAACCCAATGATTTGACTCACCTAAGTTAACCCCAAACTCATATCATAATCCAATCCTTCGTAGGATCTACAGTAGATGAACCATCACCAAGGAAATGAATTGAATTGAAATGGTGGTCTATTAAGGGTTGGTTTAATTTTGAAGTCTTTCATTAATTGATAATATTTTTCTAGAATTCTGGCAAAGTAGTTATTTAGGTTACATTACATTCATGTATTCATGCATAATTTCATGCATAGCCATGCACGATAGGCTGCATACATGTTCATATCTCTGTTTGTATGTATGTTTACACTAGTCACATCCATGCATAAGCACCCATTGCATCCCATGGTTATGCATTCAATACTCACGCATTCATGCATCACATAATAATGCATTCGCGGTTCTAAAAAATGAAGTTTTGATTCACAACTCTCTTAAAGAAAGAATTCGTTTGAGTAACAAAAAGCAATAATTGAGACCACTACGCATCAGTACAATACCAGGAGAAAAGCAAGAGAAATGAGCGAACATCTAGAAAATAGGGTCCTGGCATAGAACAAGGACGGAAAGAATTGAATGGAAAAATGAGAAAAATCCTAGAATTATTTATGAACAAAGGAAAAGCGGTATAGAATGATCAAGAGATAGATATGGACCCCACTCATCCTCTGGGGTTCACCACGGTTCATAGACAAACGTCAGCTCCACGGCCTAGCGTCATGGAGGGTACGATGCCAAATATACCTCCGTTCATACCTAATGTGACAGCATAGGGGTTCCCAATGGCAGGGACTTCCCCATTGGTAGCTTCTGATCTGGGGATGAACAGATCTAAGACCGAGCGTCGTTATGACGTGCTGGAGGAGCGCCTGAAAGCCATCAAGGGATCTAATACGTTCGATTTCGTTGATCCTAATGACCCGTGCCTCGTTCCAAAGGTTATCCTACCGCCAAAATTCAAAGTCCTGAATTTCGAAAAATTTGATGGAACCCACTGTCCTCAGACTCACTTATGCCTATATTGCCAAAAAATGGCTGCACGCGCAGATGACGAAAGGCTGATGATGCATTGCTTTCAGGATAGCTTGACGGGACTAGCTATCAGATGGTACATTCAGCAAGATCGAGCTCGAATCCGTACTTGGAAAGATCTGGAAAATTCTTTTATAGTTCAGTACCGCCATGTGATAGAAATGGCACTTGATCGCATGACCCTGCAAAGCATGCAAATGAAACCTAATGAAACATTCAGAAAATATGCTTATAGATAAAGAGATATATCCATCCAAGTGAGGCCTCCGGTGGAAGATAGGGAGGCTATTTCCTTATTCGTGAATACATTGAAAGATCCCTACTTTGGGCATTTCTTAGGGGCAACCCCCCATGACTTCATGGATATTGTTTCTATCTAAGAGAGAATTGAAACGGTCATCAAAGTTGGAAGAACCAAAAGTAGTAGGGCAGAAATCGGTTCGGACAAGAAAAGGATAAATAGGAAGAAGGGTGAGGAAGCTCATATGATTCAAGGGCAACAATATCAAAGAGGTTGTGGCCAAAGGCCTAGAAGGAATTTTGCATTCAAACCCTCTATTAATCAGACTGTACATGTAGGCACGAGACCTCGAGTTGTTTCTTCTGGGCCCACGCCTGCCCAATTGAATGTTCGGACACAAGATAGAGCCATCCATAGAAATGTGAGAAGAATAGATCCTATTCCAATGACGTATTCAGAATTATTCCCGAAATTGTTGCAAAGGAACTTGGTTTCAGTTATTCCTGGAATGGTCATTATGACACCTTTTCCACAATGGTATGACCTATAAGCCAAGTGTGCATATCATGCTAACACCCCTAGGCACACCATTGAACATTGTTGAGCATTTAAAAATAAGGTTCAAACACTAAGAGAAGCCTGATGGCTAGTATTTGATAATAAGCAGCCAGGGATCCGGAGTGATCCTCTACCCAATCACGGGGAAAGAAATGGTTAATATGTTGTAAGAAGATCTGGGAGGCCGAGGTCAGGCAAAAGAATATGTAAGTTATGGATCCTGGAATTCTCGTAAGAAGTCTGAATGGATAAATTTACTCGTTGACTGCAAGAGCGAAAGTACACAAGGGGCAAGCTTTCGACTATCTAGTTTATTTCATGTAATAATGTCATTTTAATTCCCTTTCTACTAGTAGTCCATTGACACTATTGTCTCAGAAAATTTCCCTTTCATCAATAAAATAAATTATGCATTTTCTCATATCACTTGTGTCATGAGTTCAGTTCTCAAAAATTTGTTTGCTGATGTTTCGTGCAAAGATAAGGAAAATGATAATACCAATATTCAAAAGCCATAAAGTGATGTTAATTTTGGAAACCAGACATGGGAGGCGGAAGTAGAGGAAAATGAAACAATTTCCCTCACCCAATGAACTCAGATGTTGCAAGGAAGTAAAGAATCTTGAAGGAATGCAGTAAAATATATATGTTGTGCTAAGAATTTCACGTCAATTCATTATTCATGTTTTGATCAAATGATAGATGGTCATTCTTGGCCGACTAGTATCCCTAAAATGAACCAAATATTGATTTACCATTTGTTAACCCATTTGAGCCTGATTGTTAAACCCATTTTTTCTTAAAAGTCAGTTCACCAGAAATTTAACCTGGTTTGGGTCTCCTAGCGTTTGGAAAGTCATATGAGACAACAATAGGGTATCGAAATGATGGCAGACCATTTTTCTGCTACCCAAAAGAAAGTCAAAAAGAAAAAAGAAATCCCTTGTAAGCCTTTTCAAGCTTGAAAAATTCAATTCTTGATTAACCTGTCAAAGGATCACACCCCACACTAGGGTAGTTTTAAAAAAAAAAAAAATAGTCCCAAATGGAGTCCAAATCAAAATGGAGTTAAGATTGCTTCACGAAAAGAAAAGCAAAAGGAGCAGTAAAAGCAGAAGATATAGAAAAAAAGAGAGAAAAATAAGGAAAAATAAAGAAAGAAACAAGGGACATACTTCATATGTGATCTTTGGCCAATTTATGCTTGATAAGATCAATAATTTTGAGCCTTATTTAACCCTTTTATTCTTTAACCTATGCCCCCCTAGCCTACATTATGGTCCAAATGAAAGTCTTAACCAGATTGGTACACATTGTTGCCTCGAATGATTTGTCAGACTCAATGTTGAGTCTGAACTACGTAATGACCTGATCCTAAAAAGGTACGTAGGCAGCTTGTTCAAATAACAAGTTCGATCGATATCTTGCAAAGTGCCTCAACTCAAACTAGGATAGAAAATGTTATTATGGGATGGGATTTTTGAGCCTTAGTTTCCCTTTTCTTCTGAAAACCTATATCCTTAAGCCTATGTTTCGTCCCGAGTCTTAAAGACCATCTTGAGATCAAAACATGGACTGAACCTGACTAAACTAAAGGCAACAGTTAAACATAAGAAATTTCTAGTGGTTTCACAGCAGAATGAAACAAAAAGGGGAGAAGTAGCCATCGATAAAGCTGGGGCAATCGAAGAGAAGATCAGTCATTCAGTCTGGAAAATTAACATCAATTTCATAGGGCTTTTGAACAATGGTATGAATTTTCCTTGTAATAGCATTGGAACATGGTAAAACATTTATTTTGGCCGGGTGACCTTTTGATTTAACAAGTTGATGTCATAATTGCATAATCATTACTCATTTCTATGAATAATAAGAAAAAAAAGCCTTCTTACTCTTCCAAGCTTGAAAAAAGGACGATTAGTCGAAGAGTGTCGAAATCACCAGTATGCTTCTTGTAGAGAAGGTCCCCATTGGGAATATACGATGCAGGACAAATCAGTCACCGAATAATCTAACTGGGGCAAATGTCATGTCAGGCTTTAGAGATCTTCTTAGTCAATAAGAATCTAACAACAGGGTCAAGATCAATGGTAGATAAATTCAATTGGGGCAAATTCTGAATTGAGTTTCAGTGGGACCCATTCAAGCACCTTCTTATCAGAATGGAATATGAAAACAGGGTCAAGATCAGCTATAGATCTATTCAACTAGGGCATATTTTGTGATTGAGTTTCATTTGAGCCAAGTCAATCACCTCCATGACCGGATGAATCAAGAAAATTGAGCCAAGATCAGTTACAGATCAATTCAAATGTGGCAAGTTTCATACAGAAATTCAAAAACATGGCCAAGATAAAAAATGAGGTTATTGATCACAGGCGCGCTGGGGGAAAAGATTCATGCATTGCCATGCATTTCATGCGTTACCATATATTTCCTGCATTACATAGAAACATATAGCAACATATCCCTGCACTCTCGCATCCCAAGTTAGCAACATATAACAACATGTCCCTGCACTCTAGCATCCCAAGTTAGCAATATATAACAATATATCCCTACATTCTAGCATTGCAGGTTAGCAACATGCATACATATAGCAACATATCACAATATTCTAGCATCGGAAGTTAGCAATATGCATATATATAGCAACATATCACTGCATTTTAGCATCATAAGTTAGCAACGTGCATATATATAGCAACATATCATGACATTCTAGCATCATAATTTAGCAACATGCATATATATTGGAACATATCATGACATTCTAGCATCATAAGTTAGCAACATGCATACATATAGCAACGTATCACTGCATTATAGCATAATGAGTTAGCAATACGCATACATATAGTAACGCATCACTATATTCTAGCATCATAAGTTAACAATATGCATACATATAGCAACATATTCGTGCACTCTAGCATCACCAATGGCAATATTCATGCATCAACATCATTCATGTCATACTTGTTTTGACATACATCTCTTTTCATCATTGTCCAAGTAAAACTTGTTTCACTAATATTTGATTACTGTGGCAAATAGCTCGGGTTCCTACACCCGGTACGAGTCACCCTCCGTGAATACTCGGGTTCCTACACCCGGTGCAAGTCACCCTCCGTGATAGCATAGGTTCCCACAGCTGGTGCGAATCACCCTCTGTGAATGCTCGGGTTCCTACACCTAGTGCAAGTCACCCTCCATGAAAGTACTAGTTCCTACACCCGGTGCAAGTCCCCCTCTGTGAACGCTCGGGTTCCTACACCCTATGCACGTCATCCTCATACTTCGGTGCTCGGGTTCCTACACCCTATGCATGTCATCCTCATACTTCGGTGCTCGGGTTCCTACACCCTATGCACGCCATCCTCACACTTCGGTGCTCGGGTTCCTACACCCTATGCACATCATCCTCATACTTTGGCACTCGGGTTCCTACACCCGATGCACATCATCCTAATATTTTGGTGCTCGGGTTCCTACACCCTATGCATGTCATCTTTATACTTTGGCGCTCGGGTTCCTACACCCTATGCACATCATCCTTATACTTTGGTGCTCGAGTTCCTACAGCCTATGCACATCATCCTCATACTTTGGTGATTGGGTTCCTAAAACCCTATGCACATCATCCTCACAGTTCGGCGCTCGAGCTCCTACACCTTATGCACGTTGTCGCAACGTTCCCAAGCGGAACAAAGTGAATGAAAAGTGAATTTTAAATTTTCATGAAAAATAGTGTAATGGAGTCACCACTAACCTTTTAGTGTGGTTAGAACACTTGATTACTACCCAATTAAGGGTAGAATCGATCTACGTTACTAGAAACGGGCTCGGGAGTACGGTCACGCAAGGGGAAGGTCTTTGCACCCCTTACACACCCATTCTTATGAATGGTGCCAAATTAATTGAAAATTATCCCAAGAATTAATTTAATTAGCCTTTAAACGTACTCCCCTTTTTAAAATTGTAAAACAAATACCAAAATAAATAAATAAATAAATAACATATAGGTACTCCCTCAAAACTGGGGCATATCATGCTTTGAAAAACTCAACGCCCTTCCTTGCAATCATTGGGATCGGAAATTAGAGAAAACAAGTTTTTTTTTACAAAAAATAACTCCTAGGTATTTTGAAATTTATAGGATATTTTTATGTAAAGAAAATTGACATTTTTGAAACCTCGAGAGGTTTTGGGCTTATTTGGGGTGAAAATAATTTCTTAGACCTTGAAAATGTTTTTGTGATTTTTTCTAAATGTGAAAACATTTTTTTGACTTTTTTGATTTTTCAATATTTTTCCCGAACATCAAAATAGCACAAATAAAATTAAAAAAAAAAAACTCATAGAAGTTAAAATTTGAAAATATTTTTGAAATTTTTCCTAAAAAGGCATTTGTGATTTTTGGAATTTTATGATTTTTATGGGTTTTTTGAATCATTAGTCATTCAAAGAAAAGAAAAAAAAGCATACTAAATAAAACAATAAATTAGTTCCATACCGATTCAAGGGTTCAAACAATTCGCAAAGAGATGAACGAGGTTTAGGTTCAAGATTGAACCTAACTTTGGGTTTGAGTCCTTGATTCACAACTTCATACCCCGTTTATTACACTTTAGAATGGAACCCAGGAAGGGAAAGTCCATTAGTTTTACCTTTCCTTTTCCTCTCCTCCGGTCTTCTTTTCCTTGTCGATGAGACGGTGAGTCTACTGGGGCCAGTCTATAGCGTCTTCCCGAGAGTTGTTCTTGAATTCTGACTCGAGGCACTACGGAGTGCCTTCTTCAGATGGGGTGACTTGGCACCGGTAGGAAATGAGATCAGTCGAACGCTTGATCTTCTAAGAGAATGAAACATAACCTCAGTTAGTAGAAGACTTCAATATTCAAAATCTTCTCCTTACCACTCAGAAAAACTAGCTTCACAAATTTATAATAGAAGACTTCAATATTCGAAATCTTCTCCTTACCACCACCAAGAACTCTCTTTGTGCTTTGAATGAGAAGGCTATTTATAGACTTAGCTTGGGGCAAACATGGGATAAATGATAAAGAGAGGAACAAAGCATGTGGTGAGTGATGATGGGGGGAACAAAGTATGGGGTGAAGAATGATGAAGGGAATATAGTATGGAAAGAATGATAAAGGGAGGAAATATGACATGTGGTGAGTGATGATAGGGGGAACAAAGTATGGGGTGAAGAATGATGAAGGGAATATAGCATGGAAAGAATGTTAAAGGGAGGAAACATGACTTGTGATGAGTGATGATAGGGGGAACAAAGCATGGGATGAAGAATAATGAAGGGAATATAGCATGGGAAGAATGATAAAGGGAGGAAACTTGACATGTGGTGAGTGATGATGGGTGAACAAAGTATGAGATGAAGAATGATGAAGGGAATATAACATGAGAAGAATAATAAAGGGAGGAAACTTGACATGTGGTAAGTGATGATAGGGGGAACAAAGTATGGGGTGAAGAATAATGAAGGGAATATAGCATGGGAAGAATGATAAAGGGAGGAAACATGACTTGTGATGAGTGATGATAGGGGGAACAAAGCATGGGATGAAGAATAATGAAGGGAATATGGCATGGGAAGAATGATAAAGGGAGGAAACTTGACATGTGGTGAGTGATGATGGGGGAACAAAGTATGAGATGAAGAATGATGAAGGGAATATAACATGAGAAGAATAATAAAGGGAGGAAACTTGACATGTGGTAAGTGATGATGGGGAACAAAGTATGGGATGAAGAATGATGAAGGGAATATAGCATGGGAAGAATGATAAAGGGAAGAAACATGACATGTGGTGAGTGATGATGGGGGAACAAAGCATGTTTGCATTTGACAAATTAGATAAATAATAATAATAATAATAATAATAATAATAATAATAATAATAATAATAATAATAATAATAATAATAATATGAGGGTCCTAGAAGATATGCGAAGCCCAACGGGGATATGTGGGACCCACACGCCATGTGGGGTCCACGAGCCGTTTGAGGGTTATAGGAACCCGAGCTAGCATGCACCGAGTGTAGGGATCCGAACTAGCATACCAAAGGGGGTAACATGCACCGGATGTAGGAATCCTAGCTAGCGTTCCAAGAGATGTGAGGCCCACAAATCATGTGGGGCCTAATAGAGACATGTGGGGTCCACGAGCCATTTGAGGGTTATAGGAACTTAAGCTAGCAGGCACAAGCATGCGAAAGGAGGTAACATGCATCGAATGTAGGAATTCAAGCTAGCGTACCAGAGTGATAACGTGCACCGAATATAGGAATCCAAGCTAGCATACCATAAGATGTGGGGCCCACAAATCATGTGGGGTCCATTGGAGATATGTGAGGTCCCCAAGCAACGTGGAACCTGAAAAGATGTGTGGGGTTCCACAAGCAGTGTGGGACCTACAAAGATGTGTGGGATCCATAAGCAGCATGGGACCTACAAGGATGTGTGGGGTCCACAAACAGTATGGGAAGGTTTGACATGAGGTATCCTCGAAAAGGCCTGGTTAAAATTGGTGTGTCTACAGCTGCCCCTCTTTATAGGTCTTGTTGCTTTAGGGTAACACTAGGAACTCTCCTATGTTATTTATAGCAACAAGCCTATAAAGATTTTAGACACTTATTTTAGCCAGACTACATAACTGACCGTGTGTCATCTTCTGAGTAAGGTTATGTGCCAACTAGAAAAATGGGAGATGGAGGGTGACTCGGATTGAAAACGTGGCATGATCTTGTCCGTCTTGGGAAACTTAGATCAAATGGCTCACAAGAGACTATGTAGCATATGACAGTGTGTAGAAGGGGGTGCCACGTGTCAGTGGCCAAGTGGCTGGTCAAATATGACCCGGATCTAGGCATGGAACAATCCTGACCATCCTCGGAGAACACAAAACCAACGGTGATTAGGGTGGCCATGCAGACTCTTTGTGTGTGGGGGAAAATAAGCCACCTGTCAGTGGCTCGATTAGTGGGCGTGTGTGTGTGTGGATTGATGATGTGGCTCAATCCAAGTCGTTCTTGGAAAAGTGGGACTCAACAGTGGAGGTGAGGCACGCTTAGATTGCTAACGTGGAGAGATCCTCATCGTCTCCAAAAAACACACATCAGACGGTTGAGGGGGGGGCGTAGACTCTTGATGCTGATGTGCTAGTACGGAGTGATTCGGACCATTGGTGCACTGTAGGGATCAGACGATAGGGATTTGACCCATGTAGATCTCTTATCGTGGCATGATCTGATCCGTCCAATGGAGGGACAATCCGACGGCTTGTGGAGGGAGCTCGTGGACTTCTATGCACATTAATGATGCAGGCCACACACTTGCCATGTGTCACCTGGCAAGTGGAGAAACATGTTGACACTCATAATGGCTTTCCTCTTTGAACTAGGCGATCCTGACAGTTGCTGATCCGCGAGGATCGGACGGCTATCTAGAGTACCAACACGGTGAGATCAAGGCCGTTGATGGGGAATGGAAACAGATGGATGCAAGGGAGCCACGTGTTTTCTTTGATCGAACGGATGATGGAATACCATGTGGTTGAATCTTGTGGCTCTTAGGCTTTAGATACTTAAACCTAATTTTTTTCGTTTTGCTCATTTTTCCGTGTTCCATTCTCTCGAATGCCCTCTCTCTCTCTTCTCTCTTCTCTCTTCTCTTTCAGTCTCTCTTCTCTCACCCTTTCTGTTCTTCTCTTCTTTCTCCTTCTCTGTTCTTCTCTTCTTTCCCCTTCTCTCTTCTTCTCTTCTTTCCTATTCTCCATTCTTATTTGCTACAAACTTGAAACCCTAGCCCCTCTGTAATTCCTTTCCCACTTTCGCCTACCTCCAAACTCTCTCTCTCTCTCTCTAGCTTTCTTCACCATTTCAGCATTTGGTCCTTAACTCTCAACTGTCCCTATCTTTGATATTACTTCAGGAACCTAGACCTTTCTTCAGAAACCTTAGATCCTTGCAAACCTAAAATCCTAAACATCACACAATTCTTTAGAGGTGAACCAGCTCCGACCAACCTCCTGTTCTGTCTTCACGACCAAATCTGTAGAGGTCTGGCGAAGTCCAAACGAATGATGATCACTGGGAGTGCCTCGGTAGGGAAGATCAGCACATATGCATGGGGAGTTCTTTTGCACTTCCAAAGGAGATAAGCTCTTTCTTCCTTTTTTTTTTTTATCTTTATATATATATATATAAATATATATATATTTATATATTTTTTCAATTTTGTTTATGCTTGATTGCTGGTTGTTATTTGCGTGGCAATTTAGGGCTTGAGGTATTAAGGTTTCTAGTTTAGAAGTTAGGGTTATGGTTTCGAACGTTAGGGTTTTAGGTTGGTTGGTGAGGTTGAAGATAAGTCAACTCGTCTTCGACTCAAGTGAGTTGAGTGAATTCAGAGGACCATGAGCGAGCCACAAGGGCTCTATCACGTGTCTAGGTCACGTGTGGACCTTGGGACTTATGAGAATGGACTTGAGTGAATCGGGCCTCAGTTTGTTTTTGAAAAATGGGCTTTGATTGAGTTTTAAACCAGGCCGGCCCACTTCAGGAAAAATATGGCCCAAGTCATTTTTAAAACAAGCCGACCCACTTTCCCTTTAAAAAAAATAAGGCCTGTGTTTATTTAAATGGTTGGGCTTGGATTGAGTCTTAAAAACGGGCCGGCCCACTTCAGGAAAAAAATAGGACCCAGGTCATTTTTTTAAAACAGGTCGGCCCACTTTCCCTTTTTAAAAAATAAGGCTTGGGTTTATTTAAATAGTTGGGTTTGGATTGAGTTTTAAAAATGGGCCAACCCACTTTAGGAAAAAAATAGGGCCCAGGTCATTTTTTTTAAAATAGATCGGACCACTTTCCCTTTTAAAAAATAAGGCCCGGGTTTATTTAAATAGTTGGGCTTGGATTGAGTTTTAAAAATGGGCCGGCCCACTTCAGGAAAAAAATAGGGCCCATGTCATTTTTTTAAAACATGTCAGCCCACTTTCCCTTTTAAAAAATAAGGCCCGGTTTTATTTAAATAGTTGGGCTTGGATTAAGTTTTAAAAAATGAGCCGGCCCACTTCAAGAAAAAAAATAGGGCCCAGGTCATGTTTTAAAACAGGTTGGCCCACTTTCCTTTTAAAAAATAAGGCCCGAGTTTATTTAAATAGTTGGGCTTTGATTGAATTTTAAAAAATGGGTCAGCCCACTTTAGGAAAAAAAAATAGGGCCCAAGTCATTTTTTAAAACAGGTCGGCCTACTTTCCTTTTAAAAGATAAGGCCTGAGTTTATTTAAATAGTTGGGCCTTGTGCAAAACAATTTATCTCGGGTTCTTTTAAAATAAGCCCTGGGAATAAATGCCCCCCTCCCCTTTTACCTTTTTTTTTTTTTCCTTTTTTCCTCGGGTTTCGATATTATGACCGCTCCACGTCTCTCAAAATTTGTCTCAGGATTTTTTCTGCCGCCTTATGAACATAATCCTCCACTGACAGTTGGGGGACTTCTCAATGCACATCAACACTCTCTTCCTCCTGTCATTCACACACTTTAAAACATACACAGCTCGGCAGTCTCAATATTGTTCTATTTAAACCACTTCCTCTCACATCCAAACACTACAGGCGAACTGCTCGTGTAACTACAAACCATCTTTGGCCACCCTCTGTTACAGAATCTGTGCCTTAACCATTTCAAAAAAAATACTCTCAATCATTTCTCATGGCAGGGGTTTCATCTTCCAAATAGGTTCCTGATTTGAATGTGGCACCGGAGGTGCCAACTCGTCCTAGTGTCCTTGGCTCCATCTAGCTCCCTCCTCAATTTCAAAATGAAATGTTGAGGAATGAGACAGTACTGGCCACGATGTCTGATGCCGGTGTAGCTACCCAGGCACTCTATCATAGTGCCCAAGAAATGACCTCGACATCTCACTTAGCCCGTCATTTGCAGAAACAGAACGAAACCACGACCCTCCTCGGAAATGAAGTCTACCTCTTACGGCAGAAATACCAAGAGGAACAATAGAAGATGGGGGACTTAAAGCAAGAAAATAAGATGCTGAAACAGGAGGTCGAAGATTTGAGAAGAATGATGGCCATTTACTCCAACGACCTTGGGCGTAAAATAGTCGAGTTGGAGAAAAGCCGGGAGGACATCCAGTGGGAGCATAAACGACTCAAAACCATAGTGCATGGAAAAGGTCATACTTCTCGTTCCTCAGCCTGAAATGAAAAGCTATGATGTTATGTATTTATGTTGCCATACGTGGCCTGTAAATGTAACCCCCCCCCCCTTCTTTTTTTTTGGTTTTGGGAGAGTTTTGGTTGTAATCTCCCAGAATCGTGACTGTAACCACGATATTCCTTCGCCATAAGCGAGGGTAATTAATAAAATTTGGGTTTTTTTTTTCTGTCTTTTGATTACCTGCTTTGAGACTTAACAACTAATGCGTCAATTGATTCTTGGGGTCAACTACCACGATTTCAAATATTTCAAGATAAGAATGACTTAATCAAGGATGCAAAAGGATTATTCAAAAGTTTATTTAACCAGGCAAGTATAAATGAATGGTATTCCATTGTTATATGTATGCATGTTGCTACCTAAGATTCCAGAATGCAGTGATATATTACCATGTGTACGTGTGCATAATAATGCGTGAGTGCAAAGATGTATACATATTGTATGAAATGTCCTTTGTATTTTCTTTCTTAAGCAATGCAAGGAATGCATGCTAATGCATGAACTTTTCTTCCTCCAACATGCCTGTAATAGACAACCCTATCCTTATCCTTGGCCATTTTCAAATTCCAATCCAATATGAGGGTCCCTGAATTAATTCATTAAAAATTCATCTCGTCATTTTCCCGAATTACATTGGTTTGCGCCTGCTCTCAGTCATGTCTTCAAATCCCAAGTAGCCGAGGATTCTAGACATGTTTCAAATTCCAAAAGTGCTCAAAATCTACCCCAATGTTTACCTGCCATTGATCTTGGCTATATCTTCATCTTGTGTTTTGATATGAAGGCATCAGAATCAGTTTAGATAAAACTCAACCCAAAATCTGCCCCTGTTACCTTCATTGCTAGCCCTGTCCCCCTTTTAAATTTGACAGACGTCCAAAATCTGCCCTAGTATCGAGAACTCTTTAGTTTTTTTTTTTTTTTTTACTGTCCATTTTTTAGAGATTTGAAAAACAAAAGGAGTTTTGATTATGCATTTATGACATTAATTTGCTGACTCAGTGTATCAGACTGTGCAAAATAATTATTTTTCTATGTTCAGAAATTATTTTGGGAAGAGGGTAAACCCGACACCAATGCCCCTTGTCCAGGTGATGACGTCAATTTATAAAGCCGAAACAACACTTCCCTTTTCAAGAATTGCCCTTTTTCATCGAAAAGAACTCACTCCTCCTTTTGACACTATAAGACCGAATGATACTCTTCGTTCATTTGTTTGTCCATGGCTCGATTGGGCATTGTTCATGTTTCGATCTCTAGATGGTCTTTAAGACTTGGGATGAAACATTGGCTTTAAGGATGAGGGCTTTCATAAGAATGGGAAAACCAAAGCTCAAAGTCCCACCCCCAAATGAACGTGTTTTCCCTCAATTTGGGGTTTTTGTTAAGCATTGATTGAGCTTGTTAATTTGAACAAGCTGCCTACATACCTTTACAGGATCATGTCATTACGTAGTTCAAACTCAATATTGAGTCTGACAAATCATTTGAGGCAACAACATATGCCAATATGGTCAGGTCTTTTCATTCGGGTTGTAATGTAGGCTGTGGGTAATGGTTAAAGAAGAAAGGGTGCATGAGGTTCGAACTTATGAATTTTACCAAAGGGTGAATTGGCCAAAGATCACAAACGACACATATCTCCTGCCTCTCCTTTGCTTTGATTTTCCCCTTTGTTCTTTTGCCTCATTTTCCCTTTTGTTTTTTTGTTTTTTTATTTTTATTTTTTTACGGGGAATTGTGCCTCCATTTATTCATTTAGGTTTCGTTCGAGATCGGTCTTTCCAAAACTGCCCCGGTGTGGGGTGTGATCCTTTGGCGGATTTAAACGAAAGATTAAACATTTTTAGGCACAATAGGGGTATCAAGAGGTGTTTTCTTTCTCTAACTTTTGGGTAGTAGAAAAATAGCCTGCCATCATTTTGGCATTGCGTTATTGCCTCGCATGATTTGCCTAACCTTTGAAAATCCCAACCCGGTTTAAATTTGGGAAATGACTTTTGAAGAAAATGGCTTGACTTTTAAGTTCAAAAGAGTTTTCCAAGTGATAGACGAATTTTAGGTTTTTTTTTTTTAAGGGGTAACTGGTCAGCCAAAAATGGTCATCTATCATCTAATCAAAACATGAACAAATAGAGGGAGCATGGAATAACAACATGATCAATTTATTGCTTTCTTTCGAGAGTGTACAAGGCCTCTAAGCATAATATTTCTTTACAACATCAGAATTAACAGGGTGTAGGAGCTCGCCTCCATCCATGTCTACCAACAACAAGGCGCCTCCTAAGAATGCCTTTTTTACCACGTAAGGCTCTTCGTAATTAGGCATCCATTTACCGCAGGGATCCATATGGACTGGCAAAATCTTTCTCAATACTAAATCCCCTTCTTGGAATTACCGAGCTTGCATCTTCTTGTTGAATGCCCTCATCATCCTTTTCTGGTATAACTGCCCATTAGCTATTGCGGACATCGTTTTTTCTTAAATCAAGTTCAACTGATTATATCGAGATTGTATCCATTTTGCTTCGTTCAACTTTGCTTCCTTTAGAACCTGTAGGGACGGGATTTCAACCTCTATCGAGACCACAACCTCTGTCCCGTACACTAGTGAGAAAGGAGTGGCACCCGTGGAGGTTCGAACTGTGGTTCTGTACAACATTAGGGCAAAAAGGAGCTTGTCATGCCAATCTTTGTAGGTTTCTGTCATTTTTTCAAGATACCCTTGATGTTCTTGTTGGCTGCTTCCACTGCCCCATTCATCTGTGGTCTGTAAGGAGCCGAATTATGGTGCCTAACCTTGAACTAATTACACAATTTTGTTATTACTTCGTTATTCAAGTTCTTGGCATTATCCGAGATTATCCTTTTGGGAACTCCATACCTGCAAATTAACTCCCTCTTTATGAAGCGACTGACCACGTTCTATGTGACACTAGAGTATGACGCCGCCTCTACCCATTTTTTGAAATAATCAATTGCCACAAATATGAAACGGTGCCCATTGCTAGCTTTCGGAGTAATCAGCCCAATCACGTCCATGCCCCAGGCTGAGAAGGGCCAAGGTGCGGATAGAGCGTGGAGCAGGGTTGGTGGAACTTAAATCCGGTCTCCGTAAATTTGGCATTTATGGAACTTCCGGGCATATTCAATGCAATCCCTTTCCATTTTCATCCAGTAATATCCACACATGAGGATTTTACGCACCAATGAGTGCCCCCCGACATGAGTACCACAGACTCCCTCATGGACCTCATGCATGATATGTCGTGCTTCTCACGCTTTTACACAACGTAGAAAGGTCATATCGTGGTTCCTTTTGTACAACATCTCACCATCCTAGAAGAATCCCATGGCCAACCTCCTAATCGTCTTTTGGTCATTGCTGGTTGCTCCTTCAGAGTACTCATTTTTCTGGATGTATGTCCGAATGTCATGGAACCAGGGCTTTCCATCAGCTTCTTCTACCACTGCACAGTGAGCAGGCTCTGACTGTATTCTGATTTGAATCAAATCAATCTCCACTCTAGGTTCTACTTTGATCAAAGCCGCTAGGGTTGCCAGGGCATCAGGAATTAAATTGTTTTCCCTTGGTAAGTGTGAGAAACTGATGCTATCAAATCCTTTGATCATCTTTTGAATGTACTCTTGATATGGCACCAATTTGGAATCTCGGGTTTCCCATTCTCCTATCACTTGATGAATGACCAAGGCTGAGTCTCCCTTCATGACTAATTCTTTGATATCTTGATCCATGGCTGCTTGTAAACCCAATATACATGCTTCATATTCTACTATGTTATTGGTGCACGGAAAAGTCAACTTGGCTACGACCAAATAATGCCTCCTTTCTGGTGATATGAGTACGACTCCTATTCCATGTCCCCACACATTGACCGCCCCATCAAATAACATTGTCCATCCTTCGTAATCTTCTTCTTCTTCTTGGCTTATCGAATCAATATCCTTATTTGGGAAGTCAAACTCCATAGGCTGGTAATCTTCCACAGCTCTATCTGCCAGATACTTTGCAATGACGCTTCTTTTAATAGCTTTCCGGGTCACATAGGTGACATCATATTCAGTCAACAACATCTGCCACCATGCAACCCATCCTGTTACTATGGGCTTTTTGAAGACGAACTTGATCGAGTCCATTTGGGAAATCAGCCAGGTTGAGTAATACAATGTGTATTGTCTCAACTTGTTGACTACCCAAACTAGAGCACAACATGTTTTCTCCAAGTCCGAGTACTTAAATTAATATTCTGTGAACTTTTTACTAAGGTAATAAATGGCCCTTTCTTTTCTTCCTAACTCATCGTGCTGGCCCAATAGACAACCCATGGAATTTTCCGATATTGCCAAGTACAGAATCAGCGGCCTTCTCGGCACCGGGGGTACTAGCACCAAGGGGTTCAGGAGGTATTCCTTTATTTTCTCAAAAGCTTCTTGGAATTCCTCATTCCACCTATCTGGTTTATTTTTCCTTAACAACTTAAAGATGGGTTCACAGGTAGCAATTAGTTGGGATATGAATCGAGCTATATAATTGAGCCTACCTAAGAAACTCCGCACCTCCTTTTCAAATTTGAGACTAGGCATTTCCTGAATGGCTATGATTTTATCAAGGTCGACTTCGATTCCTTTCTCACTTACAATAAACCCCAACAATTTTCCAGAAGTAGAGCCAAAGGTGCACTTTTCCAAGTTCAGTTTTAATTGGCATTTTCGGAGCCTTTTGAATAACCTCTCCAAGTTCATCACATGGTCACCGTCATTCCATGACTTGACGATCATACACCTCAATTTCTTTGTGCATTAAGTCATGGAATAGAGTCACCATAGCTCTTTGGTAGGTAGCCCTAGCATTCTTTAGACCAAATGGCATGACCTTATAACAAAAAGTCCCCAATAATGTGATAAAAGTGGTTTTTTCCTTATCCTCCGGGGCTATCTTGATTTGATTATACCCTGAAAAACCATCCATGAAGGAAAATAAAGCATGCCCCACGGTGTTGTCCACCAGCACATCAATGTGCGGGAGCGGGAAATTGTCTTTGGGGCTAGCTTTATTTAGGTCCCGATAGTGCACGCAAACTCGTACTTTGCCATTCTTTTTCATTATTGGAACGACGTTGGCCATCCATTCAGGATATTGGGCTACCTCTAGAAACCCAGCCTCAAATTGTTTTTGCACCTCTTCTTTTATCTTAAGCAACATCTCCAGTCGCATTCTCCTTAACTTTTGCTTGACCGGCTTCGAACTTGGGTAGAGGGGAATATTGTGGGTTACCAAATCCGTGTCTAAACCGGGCATGTCCTGATATGACCAAGCGAACACATCTTCGTATTCTTTTAACAATTTAGTTATTTTGCTCCTTTCCTCACCCCTCATTAGAGCTCCAATCTTTACTTGTTTAGGCTCCTCTTAAGTTCCCAGGTTGATTATAGCGGTGGGGTCGCTACTGGTCAGTGTTGGCTTTTCATCTGACTTCAACATTCTTTCCATTTCAAGGGATAAATTCACCTCACCTTCTTCAATTTCGGTTTCATGAAATATATTTTCAAAATTAATGTCAATTTCTTTATCAAGGGTACTGGTGTCATTATCTCTCCTATTCTTGCATGAAGCCATAGTAAACAAATTTTGACAGCTGAACCAGGGATGCAAACGAATGTCAAGAAGTGCATAATTTTTTTTAACTGAGAAGAAACTACCTATGACTATAATTTAAAATGAAAAATCATAAATAAAAGAAATCATTACATGAAGAAAATGGGATAATCAAAAGAACTCCAATTGTGTAGTTCCTCTCCTGGTTGAAGATAGCAAACCCATTTGTCTGAGGTGGCTGATGAAACCTCTGAATCTAGAAAAAATATGCTTAGCTGTCTCATTTCAGACTCAAGATCATCCTAACTGCTTTTTATGAATGTCTGATTGATATGAGGGATGCCTGACCTCCATCGAGCGTTGGCCTCACCAATGAGTCTTTCCCTTCTCTAAGCTTCTTTTTCCACTTTCTTCTTTTTCCTGTCTACAAACGTAGGCCTATATCCCAGACCGTATCTGTCTTTCATTTTTGGAATCACCAATGGCTTCGAATCGCCTATAAACATCTTCCCAGCCCTTGACCCGGATGATACCCATGTCTGATCAGTTTTGTCGCAATCATGCGAGCTGTTGAGGAAACTCGTGGTTGTGGGATTGGGAACCCTTCGACCACAGTTGCTGCATTGATTATTTCAAAGGCTCGAAATGAATCCTCCAGGGCTTCTTCAGTGACTTCCACATAAGGGGTGGAAATGGGTTTGGTTACCATCAAGTCCATTTCTCTGTATACGCAAACCAATTTCCCATCCATTACAAATTTGACCCGTTGGTGCAAAGAAGACGAAACTGCCCCGGTGTTATGTATCCACGGCCTCCCCAATAAGCAGCTATAAGACGGGATTATGGCCATGACTTGGAATGTAATGTCAAAGGTGACCGGTCCAATTTGCACAGGAATTTCAATAGATCCCATCGATTCCCTATGGGTGCTGTTGAAAGCCTGTACAATCAGATTGTTTTGCTTTATGTAGGACAGGTCAACAGGGAATTTTTGTTGTGTCATCAAGGGCATGACATTCAAAGATAACCCATTATCAATCAACACTTGTGCAATCATGTGATTTCAGCATTTAGCAGAAACGTACAACGGCTGATTATGCCCCTGTCCTTCCATGAGGATCTCCTCATCAGCGAATGTAATGTAGTTGGTAGTCGTAAGACCACCAATCACGTGGTTAAAATTATCGAAGCTGATGTCTTGGGGAATATAGGCTTGATTAAGGGCCTTTAATAGAGCTTCCCGATAGGTTTCCGAGCTCAACAATAGCGACAATATAGAGATATGGGCTGGCATCTTCTTTAGTTGGTCAATGATGTTGTATTCACTGTGTTTAATTATTTTCGAGAATTCCTCAGCTTCTTGAGATTGAACCGTCTTCTTCAAGTTCCTATTCTATTCTTGGCTAGGCTGCACTTTCTTCAAGACCTTCGGTGTATAAACCCTTCCACTTCTAGTTATCCCTTTTACTTCAGCAGCACTGCTAGTTTCTCCTTCGGTGCGTACTTCGGCATGCAAAAGGGCGAGGGGCTGTGATCACTACCCGAACCGGGGCCTCTTGGACTTGTGGGGCTTTTCCCATGATGGGGATAAATGGTCTGTTGGTGAATTGGGGATGGTCAGATTCCCCTATAACTGAAACTTCATTCGTTTTTTGAATGCGACTAACTTCCACTCGTTTGCTGTCAATCAAGTTACTTAGAAAAATCTGAAAAGTCCCATATTTTTGTACTGATCCTTTCATAGTATTTTGGCCATACATGGGGCGCCTTCAGGGCAAATAGCCTTTAGTCCTGCTAGGCCTTCTGATGTCAGTTCAACATACACCCAGTCTAGCGTCATTGGTTCCCATCTTCTTTTTGATTATTCGCCGGCTTTTTCTTTGATCATTCCAATATTGTCCCTTCCATGGTCAGGCAAGGGATTTTCTTGAATACCAACTTGCTTCCCATCAAATGACAACCAACCAGCATCCCTCAGATCTTGCACCTTGTGTTTGAAGGCCCAACACTGGTCAATAGGGTGCCCTGGAGAATTGGCATGGTACGCGCATCGGACCTCGGGATTATACTAGTGCAGGGGAGGATTGGTGAGAGGAATCCCAGGGATGGTAGATATCATCCTTTGTTCTAAAAGCTGAGGGAATAAGTCTGCATACGGCATGAGAATCAGGTCCACTCTCCGAAAACTCTTGGGTGTATTTCTAGTGTATGTCTGCTGGCTCGGGTGGGCTGGTATGTTCTGCTGGGTTGGCACAGGCGTGGGGGCCACAAACTGGGGCCTGGTGCTTACATATGATGCTTGAATCACTACAAGTTCGACTATGAAGTTTCGGTTGGACCATGGGCTATGACCCTTTATATTTTTTTTGTTAGATGATCCCTAAACCATCTGAGTCTCTTCATCCTCTTTTTTGCTGGTCTACTTCCTACTTGGACCACTTTCCATGCTACTTTCTTTGACATGGCCTGCTTTAATGTCGGCCTCTATCCTCCCGCTTGCGATTACCATGTCCATAAAGTCGTGGGGAGTTGCCCCCCTCAAATGCCCTCGGTAGGGTTCCTTCAAAGTGTTAACAAATAGGGAAATTGCTTCTAGGTCACCCACTGGGGGGTCAACTTGGACTGCTAGTTCTCACCATCTATAGGCGTATTCTCGGAATGTCTCAGCATGCTTCTTCTCCATTTCAAGTAGGGCCATCCTGTCTAAAGCCATTTCCATCACATGTCGATACTAGGCTACAAAGGCGGTAGCTAGGTCTCCCCACGTTCAGACCCTTGTTTTGTCTTGGTGGATATACCACCTGGCCGCTGTCCCCATCAAACTGCTTTAGAAATAGTGTATCATCAACTTTTCATCATCGAAGTATGCAGCCATCGCTTGGCAGTACAACTGTATGTGGGTTTGAGGGCATTGAGTTTCGTCAAACTTCTCGAATTCAGGCACCTTGAACTTTGGTGGGAGCACCACCTTGGGCACTAAGCATAGATCCGCAGGGTTGAGAGAATTTGACGCGCAGGTCCCTTTATGGCTTTCAATCGCTCTTCAAGCATGTCACAGCAGTATTCAGTTGTGGTCTTGCCTGTTCCTATAACTGCCGTCATTGTCGAGGGCATCCCATTTCCCGGAATTGGTGCTGCCAGAACGAAGCTGGCTGCACTCAGAGGTGGTCCCTCTAAAATAACCGGTGGCGGTCTAGATGACTACCCATGGATTGGTGTGAAGCCTGGAGGGTTGGTAGGATCCATATCTACTTCATGGTTCTGCTCTTGAACTGTCTTTCCCTTGCTCAATAGCAAGTCCAGTATCCTTTTCATTTGGTTGCTTAGTTCCTCCTATCCCTGCTCGATACCCAAGACGTGGCTTTTCAACTGTTCTGCCATAGCCTTTTCTTTTCTACGAGTGTTGTAAGGGTGTGTAGGTGCCTCAATTTTGCCAATTCTCAATCACGCCTCTTTTCTTTCTGAACATGAAACCCACGTCTTTTAGTACAGATGTATGATATGCTATGAATGTTTATGCAAATATGTATTCAGTGCATGAATGAGAAAATACAATTACGTAGCCTATGTGCTTCAACCAAGGTTCTAAAAAAAATCATCATCATTTCATTAACATTTTCATGAAATACATGGATCTTTCGAATGTACTACACAGATGGAGGATTCTGATTGTTCCGTTTGCTCTTATTAATGCAGTGCAATCCTTCTGTGGCTGGCTCTGACCCTCTAGGTGCCGATCTATCCACTCTCTACTTTAACGCTTGGTATTTGTCTTCCCAGTACCTGGCCTCTTCCATGAATGTTTCGGCCTTATCCAGTTCCTGGCTAAAGGTCCTCCTCTGTTTATCCCATTGGTCATCTAATTCTTGAATGTGGAGGGTTCTCTTTTCAATTTCAGCCTTTGCGCCTTTCAACGTCTTGGATTTTTGATCGAGTGCAGCTCGAAGCGTCCGTCTCTCTTTTCTCAAGGCCACTACTTCTTTTTCTGACAACACGAGCTGAGTTTTCTGCCATTTGACTTTGTTACGGTAAAAGGCCACCAACTCTTCCTTCCTTCGCTCCATCTGTTGATTTTCTGATACCGTCTCCTTCTTTGAGTGTGGCTTAATCTGTAACTGTAGATCCTTCGATGACTGGCCATGAGTAGCAAGGGCTCCAAAAGTTACTTCGAATTGGGGGTTCACTCGGTTGACTCGCCATATCTCATGGCTCTCCTGAATTGTATTTGCTTCCTCACCTGGGTTTACCAAGTGCATGTGTTTCCAGGCTACGTTGAACTTCCTGATTTGATTCTGGGCATCCGTTGCTGTATAAGAGAAGTATGATTTTGCCAACCCATGTGTTGCTGGCACAAATTGAGATGCCCCAATTTGCCTCCTAGTGATCAGAGGAGCGTATACCACTCCTCCCCATGGACCTAGTAATTGTACCCATAGGAGGTTTCCACACTGGTATATCATGCCGGAATGCTTCATCCATAGTGCTTGCCAGATTAGTCCCGAATCTCCCAATTTGTGTAATTTTTCATTCCATATGGCCTTGCTCCATTGGACGATCTGCTGAGCCCCTCCAAACTCTGCTAAAGGAATTATGAGAGCTAAAAAGGTGTCACGGTACCCCCCTTGGTTACTTGGCAGGTGACTGGCAAACCAAACATAAAGTAAAGGAACACAACACTTCAATCATTCTTGATCCTTACCCTTGCATTTGTTGAGGGATCGGAAAGTTTCCACCAAAATGCCTGGGATTGGATTAACTCCATTCTTCACTTGTGCCACAAAAGAAATAGTAGTTCGGTCGATGGTCCCTAATTCTTTAGGGAAAATAACCAGACCATATATGGCCAGAGCTAGCAGATGCATCTGAGCCTCCTTACCTTCTTCTTTTTCCAAAAATTCCTTTAGGTTCTTCCAAGTGATTTTCTCGTCTTCCCTTGTGGCTCGCTGAATCTTGATTCCAGCAACATTATACAATTCTCTTGCCAGAGAAGCTTGAGAATCAGGTGTATAAATTTGATAAGGTGACCGTTGTTTCATCAAATGTAGGAGTGACGTGTACTCTTCGATTGTAGGAACCATGTCTATCCCATTGACTGTGAAACATGTGTACGGGGGATTCCACAAGTCTACTAATGCCTTCACCATTTGAAAATTCACCAATATATGCAACAGAAAACCAATGAGGCCGTATAATTGCGAGAACTCCAAACGGCGCTGCGGTGTCCGCCCTTTCCAAATAGTCTTTAGTTCGTCCAGCGGGTTTGACCTGGTATATATGCAAACTTTGGCTGGTAACTTCACCACTGACTCTTTGTTGAGGCTGTCTCCCTATTGTCTCTGTTGATATTCAGAATATAGCCGTACCACAAACTCGGTTTCTTGGTAAATTATTGCATCCTCCATGGATGGCCCTAATTTTTCTCGGAACCTTGGTAAAGAGGGTAGGATGCCTATATGTATGCAATATGTCAGTAATACTACCATGCAATATGTATAGCCATAAGATCTCTTGGAGAAGGATGTGGTTCCTATGCCAAACCCGAGGTGGATATATACAAGGTTCTTCGAGACTTTGTCCTAGGTGGGGGATTTTGGACAAGCACGTGTGGTTAAGCTCTATTCCTATAGACAAAAGGTTCCTAGATTGAAATTCCATCCTCCCTCACAGAGGTCTGAACAAAGCTCGCATTGAGCGGAGTGGTTCGCGAGTCCCATCAAGCTTAAGCTACGAAGGGACAAACGCTATTACACCCCTATCTAATCCTAAAAGGGAAAGCCCGGATATAGAGCTGTGAAGGTATGTGAGTTTGTCCATTTTAGCCTACACCCTCTACCCCATATTCATCCATTCGTTATTCATAATCGAACACATGCAACACATCGCATGTTAGAAATTTGTACAACTAATCACATGCTTACCAACCAATTATATGCTCAACATGGCAAATATTTACAAGTATCAATTACCTCTTATTTGAACATAAAAGGTAGGTAAAAAACTTATGGTTATTAATATGCACAATTACTCACCTATGCACCATTAGTTTTATCAATTTGCACAAAAAGAAAAAGGGGGGTATTCAAAAGGTTCATTATATTTGAAATTGGGATAATCGACGATTAATCACTGGCTCGACTCTCAATGGTCCCTAGTGGAGTCGCCAAGCTGTCGCAACGTTCCCAAGCGGAACAAAGTGAATGAAAAGTTAATTTTAAATTTTCATGAAAAATAGTGTAATGGAGTCGCCACTAACCTTTTAGTGTGGTTAGAACACTTGATTACTACCCAATTAAGGGTAGAATCGGTCTATGTTACTAGAAATAGGTTTGGGAGTACGGTTACGCAAGGGGAAAGTCTTCGCACCCCCTACACGCCCATTCTTATGAATGGTACCAGATTAATTGAAAATTATCCCAAGAATTAATTTAATTAGCCTTTAAAATTACTCCCTTTTTTAAAATTGTAAAACAAATACCAAAATAAATAAATAAATAAATAACATATAGGTATTCCTTTAGAACTGGGGCATATCATGCTTCGAAAAACTCAACGCCCTTCCTTGCAATCATTGGGATTGGAAAATAGAGAAAATAATTTTTTTCACAAAAAATAACTCCCAGGTATTTTGAAATTTATAGGATTTTTTTAAGTAAGGAAAATTGACATTTTTGAAACCTCGGGAGGTTTTGGGCTTATTCGGGGTGAAAATAATTTCTTGGACCTTGAAAATGTTTTTGTGATTTCTTCTCAGTGTGAAAACATTTTTGTGACTTTTATGATTTTTCAATATTTTTCCTGAACTTCAAAACAGCACAAATAAAATTAAAACAAAACTCATAGAAGTCAAAATTTGAAAATATTTTTGAAATTTTTCCTAAAAAAACTTTCGTGATTTTTTGGCATTTTATGATTTTTATGGGCTTTTTGAATCATTAGTCATTCAAAGAAAAGAAAAAAAACACATACTAAATAAAACAATAAATCCGCACCATACCAATTCAAGCGTTCAAATAATTCGTAGAGAGATAAACGGGGTTTAGGTTCGAGATTGAACCTAACTTTGGGTTTGAGTCTTTGATTCACAACTTCGTAACCCGTTTATTACACTTTAGAATGTAACCCAAGAAGGGAAAATCCATTAATTTTACCTTTCATTTTCCTCTCCTCAAGTCTTCTTTTCCTATTGGTGAGACGGTGAGTCTACTGGGGCCAGTCTACAACGTCTTCCCAAGAGTTGTTCTTGAGCTCTGACTCGAGGCACTACGGAGTGCCTTCTTTAGATGGGGTGACTTGGCACCGGTAGGAAACGAGATCAGTCAACCACTTGATCTTCTAAGAGAATGAAACGTAACCTCAATCAGTAGAAGACTTCAATATTCAAAATCTTCTTCGTGAATGCTAGGGTTCCTAGACCCAGCGCACGTCACCCTCTGTGAAAGCTCGGGTTCCTACACTTGGTGCAAATCACCCTCCATGAATGCTCAGGTTCCTGCACCCGATGCAAGTCACTCGTCGTGAACGCTTGGGTTCCTACACCTAGCGCACCTGACCCTCTTTGAACGCTCAGGTTCCTACACCCAGTGCACGTCACCCTCTGTGAACGCCTGGATTCCTACACCAAGCGCACGTTACCCTATGTGAATGCTTGGGTTCCTACACTTAGGGCACGTTACCCTCCGTGAACGCTCTGGTTCCTAGACCCAGTGCACATCACCCTCCATGACAGCTCGAGTTCCTACACCCAGCGCACATCACCCTCTATGAATGCTCGGGTTCCTACACCCAGCACACATCACCCTTTGTGAACGCTTGGGTTCCTACACCTAGTGCACGTGACCCTCCGTGAGGGCTCAGGTTCCTACACCCTGCGCACGTCACCCTCCGTGAACGCTCAAGTTCCTACATTGAGCGCATGTCACCCTCCGTGAACACTTGGGTTCCTACACCCAGCGCACGTTACTCTCTGTGAATGCTCGGGTTCCTACACCCAGTGCACGTTACCCTCCGTGAATGCTTAGGTTCCTACACCCAGCGCACGTTACCCTCTATGAACGCTCGAGTTCCTACACCCGGTGCAATTCACCCTCCGTGAATGCTCGGGTTTCTAGACCCGGTGCAAGTCACCCTCCGTGAATACTCTGTTTCCTACACTCGATGTAAGTCACCCGCTGTGAACGCTCGGGTTCCTACACCCAGTGCATGTCACCCTCCGTGAATGCTCGGGTTCCTACACCCGATGCAAGTCCCCATCCGTGAATTATAGCTTAGGTTCTTACACCCGGCGCAAGTTATCGTCCTGTGCTCTCAAGCCCGTTGCAAATCGATGTTCACGGATCATTTTTTTCCTTTTTGTTATATTTTTCCCGATCCAAAATCCGCGTCTTTTATCTTTGCAGGCTTGTTGTTACAAAAAATGTAAGAGAGTTCCTACCGTTACATTGAAGCAACAAAGCCTACAAAGAGGGGCAGTTATAGACACCCTATTTTTGCCAGGCCAAATAGAACAAAATCATTATTATTATTATTATTATTATTATTATTATTATTATTATTATTATCATCATCATCACTATTATTATTATTAATATTATCCTTATTTTTTATTATTACTTTATTATTATTATTTTTTTTTTCCCACTATACTATTAGTATTATTGACATTATGGTTATTATTATTATTATTATTATTATTTAGTTTAATAAAGATAAAAAATAAATAATAATAATAATAAAGAACAGGGGCAGATCCCTAGGGTTCCCTGCTCCCCTTCATTCCCCCTTCTTTTTCTATATAAACACACGCACACACACAAGGAGACACGGCTGGGGGGCGGAGAAAACACAAATAAAAAAATCTCTTTTGGGTCACCTTCTCCCTGTCTTTCCCCGCTTCTCCCTCTCTTCTTGCTCCAACCGGCTCCAAGCCAAACTCCTGGCTCCTCACCTTCGACCATCCTCCCCATAGCACAACTCTCGCATACGACTGCAGTTCCACAACCACCGCCAGCCACGCACCAGCAGACCCGAGCACCAACTCCTACAGTAGCAGCATCTCCGACGAAGCTTCACGGCTACCACAGCGCCGACTTTAACTCCACTCTCCCTGCAACACCCGAACGCCATCAACCCCACGATCCCATCTTCACCTTCATAGACCCCACTACAGCATCTCCATCTTCCAGCAGCAACCACCAGCCGCCGAACACTCCGTCGCCGCCCTCCAGGAACTCCGGTCACCCTCTGCAACCTCTGCTACACAGCCCCGGCAACTGAGCATGTCCCTCCTCTATCCTTCCTTGTTTCCTCGGCCACACCAGTCAACGACACCACCTGAGCAGCCCCAGCTGAGAGACCTCCAACCTGAGCCACAATAGTGCATCCGGCCCTCTCTGTAAGTCCCTCTGCAGACATGCGAACACACCCACACACGCATGCAAATTTCTTTTCTTCTTTTTTATTTTTATTTTTCTTGTCTAATTTTGGTTTGTGTTATATCTAACATTTGGGTTTTTCTTTTTTTTATTATTGTTTATGCAGGTATATTTAATATTTAATGTTTAAGTTTTATTCTTATGATGCATGATTTATTGTAATATATAGTTTTCATGTTTAGGCTTTTACTATATATAAAAAATACTAATAGTATTGTTGTAGGCTTGGATTATTATTTAATATTTTATCTTTATTATATATCCATATTTATTGTTTGAATATTTGTTTAAAGTGCTTTTATTATCGTTGCTTTTTTTTTTAATCATTGTAATATACTTATTTTTATTGTTACATATTATTTAGGGTGTTTGTGTTATTGTGTAGATATTATTTAGGTTTTTTTATGTATTTAGGATATTTGTCATGTTTATTGTTTATATGATATTTAAGGATTTTGTTTAGTATTGTTTAATATTTAGGATTGTAATATTTAGGCATGTCCAGGGTTCTTGACATTATTTTCATGATATTAGCATTTAGAGTTTTGGTTATGGTTTTATTTTAGGGTTTTGACAATTTCACATTATTAGGGTTTTGAGTAGTGTTTCATTTAATTTGTCTCTATATTGTTATTGCAGATCAATTTTAGGAATTAATTGTTTCCATATAGTTTGTGTATTAATTTTAGAATAGATACATTTCCATATTACTATCACATGTTTCCATACTGATTGCATATTAACTTATTTTAGGCTTTGAATTACTTCCATACTGATGCACATCATTTTAGGGTTGGATTGACAGTATATACTTATCTCGTTTCGATTCCATCATCTTGTCTTATTTATTTCCTTGTTGGTCCATATTATAGTAATTTAGCTTTTAGGACATGATTCACCCAGCCTTGTTATTAAAAATATCCTCTATTGTTAATATTTGGGTTATTGAGGCTTTAGGTCGTTATGATATATATGTGTATTAGTATTCTAGTAGTATTGTTATAATATATGTGTATTACTATTGCTAATAGTGTGATATAGGCATATTATCTAGTACTTACGTGTTATGATATATAATAATAAAACATTGTCTTAACATTTATACGTTATTAATATTATGAGATATATATATGCATCATTATCATAGTAGAATAGTTATTCCTTATAGTGTATTATCATAATGATGTATTAGCCTTATTATTATCATATATTTTTAGTATTTTTTTTTACTATTTTCTATGTTTCTGTTTTATTACAATACTTACTGCTTCTAGTGTTTTTGTACTATTTTATTAAGTATTTTCGTATGTATATCCCTATGATTGCAATTAAAAAAGGTACAAGCTTTTTAAGCTTCGCGTACCTTTAGTTCTGAGGGGATATAAATATATATATTACTTATATTTTTGTATTTATTTATTTATGTTGCATGTATATTTGTAAATTCATAAAATGAGTAACTTAAAAGACTTTTTAAATTTACTTAGGGATAATTTCATAATTAATTGGGTACCGTTCGTAAGAACGGGCGCGTAGGGGGTGCTCGTACCTTCCCCTCGCGAAACCGAAACTCCCGACCCCAACTTTGGTAACGTAGACCCATTCTACTCTTAACTAGGTAGTAATTAAGTGTTCTAACCACACTAAAAGATTAGTGATGACTCCATTCCTGTTGTTTTCCCCGAAACTTAAACCATATTTTTTATTTCGCCACCCCGGGGCACCCGCGCTCTAGGACGTCGCGACAAACATGTTTGAGAATATAAAAAAAATTGCATGTTCTTTTAAATTTTGTTTGCAGGCAATCAATTAGTCTATTTAGGTTCCTTAAAAAACCAAATTTCTCATTTTAAAAGTGAATTCACATAAGTTTTCAAGTTTTTTCAAAGTCTTCAAATATTCTTAAAGTCATATATCCATGATGTGGCTTTTAGATGTTCTCCAAGTCTTCTAAAACATATCTTAAGGTGGGATTGTGCTTCTCCCACCAAAAATCTAGACTATTACAAGTTTAAGCAAAGAAAACACCTTTTTTCAAAAAAAAATCTCCAATGAAGTGGTTTGAGGATCAAAAAATGGAATTCTTTTATACATTTGTTCTCTAACCCCAAAAAAAAGAAGATTTTTCAACTAGATTTCAAGTGGTTTTCATGTGTCCTCAAATGTTTTTCAAAAGATCATCAAATATTTTCTAAAATTTGTTTTCTAAATGGTTTTGGTGAATTACAAGTGGCTTCATTCCTCCATTGGAGGATATTCTACTTTGGTAGATTCAGCCACAAGTAAAAAACTACATGTTTTTTTCTTTATTATTTTCTTTTTTTGTGTTTTTTTGGTGTGTTTTGCTCATTGGAGTATATGCTTTTGTTTATTCTTTTCTCTATTTGTATATGTTTTGATTTTTTTTTTGTTTGAGGAATTTGATACGACATCTAAGTAGTGAAGTTATCATGGGCTATAGACTTAGATATTAACTATATGAAGGCCTTTTCAAATAAGGTTAAGGGCAGAAGGTTCGTATTTCAAAAAATAAACAAAATTAAAAACCAACAAGAAGTGGTTGACTGCTCTCTATAGGTAGTTGACCGCCTAATTATGCAAGTGTTTTTTTTTTTTTGGTTGCCTTTCACCCTTCTTCCTCTTTTTTTTTTTTTTTTTTTTTTTATTTATAAGTGGGAAACACATGCACCCACATAGGATAAGTGTTGCAACCATTCTTGTAATGAGCATTGTAGGATGCTGCACCTTTTAAATCTCAAATTAAAAATATTTAAAAATTCTACCTTCCCTATTCACAATGATATTCTTAAACCATATCTTTTCCTAAAATGTTTTCCATTATTTTACCTTTTCAAAAAATCAAAATAAAGTGATGACTCCATTTATATATAAAAAGGTATGTAAAGGAACCAAGGGTTTGGTTCATTTTACATACTTTGGCTTTCTTAAGTTAGCAAATGTTGACAACCAAAATAGATCATTTAAACTTGGTGTCAACAACTTTGGTGACTCAGTTGGGGATATTTAAGAGTCAAGTTGATCCGCCTCTTATGTGTATTTTTGTGTGTATGGTTTATGTTGTTACATGAGCTTGTATGTGTTTTTCTCTATGTTATGCTATGTTATATATGTTGTGATTGTAAAGTGATATGCTATGTTATGAATGCTTCGCCATTTTCATGCATCCTTTGCATATTCATAAGAGCTTTATTCACACACCTTCACCACACCGCACAAGTCCTATGCATAAACTCTTTACCTTATATATTGTAGGAGAAGGAAAAAGTAGTAAGGTCCTTCATAAGGCTTTGTCCTTCATATAGGTCTAATAAAAATTCCTTTACTTGGTTTGTTCTATTTGAACATAATTTGAGAACCTTTTAAGTTTGTGAAATATAGTTCCTAACCATGAACTAGAAACTTTTATCATATACCCCAAGATAGAGATTTTACCTGGTTCTTGGAGATGAACAATATGTTTAGACACAAAGGGCCATAAACATGATCCTTAGAGGCATGCTAACATGTCATCACATCACATCTTGCCTTAGATATGTAGAATTAGATTGCATAGGTGTAAAACATGCCAATGAGACCAATAACTATAATAGAAAAGCCATATCTTTTAGGGAAACAACATGTAATAGAAAAGGATGTCATTCCATCAAATTTTTAAAGAATATTGTCAGATTAGATAAGCCTATGTGTAAAAAAGCAAAATATAGCCAAAATATTGGGGTGCTAGAATTGCCTATTGGAAGATGATGAAAAGAAGTTGACAACAACCTATAGTCATATCATGGATGTTCTTAGAGTGGAGGTTGATTGGAAGGTCCTAGATTTCATGACCCAACATTGGGATCCAATTTTCCGATGCTTCACTTTTGGGCCAAACCGACATAGTTCCGCTCATTGAAAAACATGAAGAATTGCTACAAGTTCCAAAGTCCACTTATGACAAAGTCTTCATCTATGGTCATAGAACTAATTTTGTCAATGCCTTTATCTAAGCCATAAAGGGAAAAGCAACAAATTTAAATGGGAAGACTAAAAGAGGGGTCAGACCAAAAGATGACATTGGAGTGCAATAGAAAAACTCTTTAGGAAGTATTTTGATGACCCATACTTCAAGTTTAGAATCCAACTTTTGGCTTTAGCAGTGTATAGAATTGTCATACCTCCTTCAACTACATATGTCATTGGGTGTGGAGCTACTATGGTATTTTTAAAGATGGAACATTGGAGACAAGCACTGGTTCTAGCCATCATTGTCAAGAAATTATCTTTGATTAAATTTTGCCAATAAAGAGGGAAACTAGCTCTTATATGTTCTATTCAACATTTTTATGTGTGGTTCCTCAAACATGTAGCACCTACATGAGGAATGGTGTATTCCCAAGAGGGGGTGTGAATTGGGTATTTTAAAATTCCTACGTCAAGTATGTCTTATTTTTATCACCACAACCAGTATTACACAAACTTAGAGTCTTTCTAAGTAATCGCAAATCTCCCAAATAATCAAGCATGCAAATATTCAATCACATATACGGAAATTATAACAATTTAAAAGTAAGCATGCAAGTATTGAAATTAAATAGAGAAGGGAGAGAAAGTGTAAACACAAGATTTTTATGAGGTTCCCACCTACATCCTCGCCTCAAGCCAACCCCCTTGAAGATTCGACTATCTTGCTCACTTAACCAAGCAGAGCAATGCCGTTTACAAATATCCTTAGAGGGTGGAGTCCCCCTCTTTAGGCGATACTACACACCTAGCACACTCCTTACAGGATGGAACCTTCCTCCTTAGGGATACCCCATGCCCGCAACACAGTTCACTACCTGAACCGCATGGATACAAAGATATGAAAATAAATTTCTCGTACAAGATAATGCTTCTTAATTAAGTAGAGATGTACAAATAAAATCCTATATGCACTCTCAAATGATATGAAATAAGTTTAGTAGAGTAAGTGTATTTTTCTCAATAATATTTTTGCAATCTTTGAATAAGATATATATGATAAATACTCAAAGATTCAAACCCAATAAATATTTCTCCCAAAAATGTTCTTCAATATGAGAGTGTAGAAGTTAGGGTTTAGCTCAAAAACAATTTTTGCAATGAAGATATAAAATGAGCTCTTAAATCTTGCAATAGAAATGCTCAAAGATTCACAAGCCACAAGAGGTTTCTCCAAAAATTATTTCCCTAGACAAGATGTGGAAGAAACTATAAATTTGCTCTCAAAAAGATTTTGCAAATAAAAAGTAGTGGAGAGTAAATTTACTCTTGTTTTTGAAAGGATGAGTGAAATTTTAAACTCAAGAATTCAAGCTCAATAAGAGATTTCCCCAACAAAATTTTTTTTAAAAGAAAGCGTAGGAGAAGATAGAATATTTGCCTTTCAAAAACTTTTTGCAATAAAAGATTAGAAGAGAGCTTGGATTTTTAAAATGAAATGCCCAAACAATGAAAAATATATTATGATATGATCAACAACTCTTTTAAAAGCATTGGGCAAGGTATTTATAGAGAGTTTTGAAATATGACTGTTTTCTCACCATTGGGGATTAAAATAATATTTTAATTTCAAATTTTTTGATCGTTTGAGCTCAAAATTGGCATGAACTCAAGAGTTCCGGTCGACTAACACTTTCTCCAGTCAACTGGTCTTGATCGATTTTCAAATCCCCGAGGTTCGATCGATTGGGGCTCAAAATACGGTCTGTCGAATCATCAGGACAGTTTACTGGGCTCTTCAAATGTATTCTAGGTCCAGTCAACTTGGCTTTAAAATTTGGCCTAAAGGTCTAGCGGGTCCACTGGGGCAATAATGTGTTCAAGGGGCTGGTCGACTAGGCTATCCAATTCAAGCCAAAATGACTAGTCGGTCGACTGGGGCTTATAAGGCCTTCAATGGCCAAACGACTAGGGCTTCACTAAAGATGGCCAAAAGGCATGGCTGGTTGACTAGGGCTGCAAGGCCGGTGGACTAGGCCTTTTGAAAATCTTAATTTTAGCCCTTTTTTTACTTTAAAAGTAGTTTAAACCTCTGTATGGTTTTAGCATTTTATAAAAACATTTTTCATGAAAAGTTTGTTTCCCTAAGGTCAGTCTATTGTGTTTGAGTTTAGCATCATATCATGCAAGTTGTGCAATATTACAGTCTAAGCATAAACTAAATTTATTACAAATAAAAACATGTCTTCCTTTCTTGCTCTTCAAATATCAATGGAATACACCAAATGAAATGAGCTTTAAGTCCCTTTTTGGCTTCTATTTCTCCTTTACCTTATGTGTGTTGAATTGTAAACCTGTTCAAGTACTAAATACACATAAAAAATACAAGTGGTTTGTCATTGTCAAAACATGATCGGACTCAAAAAGTCAACAACCATGTTTTGAAGTGCTTTCTTGAAAAGGAGGAGTCCATTATTAAATTGTACAACTAGACATCAGAAGGAAGATATTGCAACTATTTTGGAAAGCTTGGAAGGGAAGATGGTCAGATGGTTAGTGAAGTGGATGCCTGTCCATTATATGCTTTTGAGTTGTGGAGATATGCCTTGTATCCTACTCTTTGGAGTTTGGGGTGCATAATCTATGCACCTGCCTTAACTCTACATCAGCTTGGTCACTTCTTATTCATACCTCAAATTATAGGACTTCACTAGTTTCAATGTCGATACCAATATAGTGTGGCTAATCAATTCATTAAGAAGACCAAAAGGGCCTAGCTAAGTCCTATGATCTTGAACAAGGAATGAACCATTATCCAAACTTTATTAGTATATCCTACTTGAAAGGAATGGTGTATTTCCAAGAGTCGAGGGTGAATCGGGTATTTAAAAAATTCCTTCCTAGGTTAGATTCAAATCACAATCAGTATTACACGATCTAGGATCTTTCAAAGCAAATACCAATTATGCAAATATTTAAAGCATGTATGTAAAGCAGTCAAGACGGTAAAAAAAAAAAATTTAACATATGTTGACTTTTTGAGTCTGATCCTTGATTTTGATAATGACAAACCACAAGTTTCTTATGTGTGTATCCGGTGTTTAAGCAGTCTTGATATGTTAGTGCACACATAAGGAAAAGGATAGTGGAAGCTAGAAGACCTTAAAGCTCACATCAACTGGTGCTTTCCACGGAAGACAAAAAAGAAAAGATGAAGAAGAAGACTTATGTTTTTAATTTATTATGAATTTTGTTTTATATTTGGTTTGTAATAATGCATGGCAAACATGATATGTATGATAAGCTTAACATGACTGTAGATTGACCATAGGGAACCAAATGATTGTAGGGCACCCTTCGATAGACCAAAGGTGGATCAACGTTGGATTTTTAGGGTTAACTCTCAAAAACCATAGACTGACTTTAGGTAAAAAATTATCATATAAAAAGTTCCCTATAACTTAGAAATAAGAATTATGTGAGAAGGGTGCCTTCAAATGAAAATCCGAACTTAAATGCACAAACTGAATGGCCTCGTTCGACCGAACCCAAAGCTATATAAAAGCTTCAATCGACCGAACTTGTCATAATCAATAGTTTGCCTACTCAGTTAACCAAACCTGAACACATATAGACCTTCGGTTGACCAAACCTCCCCATGGTCAACAGTTGACCATTTGGTCGACCAAGTTTGAAATGAACATCAACATTCTAGTCGACTGGACTGGCATATGGGGATTTCCCAATGCCCTGGTCGACCAAACTCCTAGTTATAATATGACCTGATCGACCGAACTTATGAAATTGGTCAACCAAACTTGAGCTAGACGGCCGAATCTTGGAGGTTCGAAATCGCCTAGAAAATGGTCAACCAAAACCTCAGTTCAAAAATGCCCTAGTCGACCAAACTTAGTAATCTGGTCGACCGAACCTTGAATCTGGTCGACTGAACCTCTCGGGTTGGCAAAATATTTACCGCTGTTAAAAAGGGTTAATTTTTATTAAACATGTTTAATCATTTTCAAAAATACCCAACGTGTCCCTAATGGTCATAAATTTTCCAAAGTCTATATATACCCCTTCATAACTCAAAATTAGTACGATGATTAGTTAGAAAATCTTCTCAAATTTTCATATCACATTTTCATCTTCCTAAGCTTGTTTTTCATCCTCTCTTTGTTATTTATTCAAAAAATCATCTTCAAGAGAGTGTTCTTCATCCTGGGCATTTCATTTTTTACAAATCATATTGCTTATACTCTCATATCCCATTATTTTTTAAAATCATTATCTTGAGAGTAAATCCTAAGTTTTCTCCATATATTTTCATTGATAAATATCTTTGGAGAAAAACATGTTTATTTCTTAAGAATCTTGCATACATATTGCAAGATTTCAAAGGCTCATATATTCTTCATTGCAAAATTATTTTTGAGCAAGAATCCTAGTTCCCCTAAGCTTTATTTGAAAAACTAGTTTTTGGGAAAACTCTTGACATATTGAAAAGAGTACCTTGAGCATATTCTTATTTTAATATCTCTGCTTGGAAGGTCTCTTACTCTTGTTAGTAAGAAAATCATTTTTCACACTCGGACTTTATTAAGAAATATTTTTTTACTGAAAAATACACATTCTCACATTGAACTTTAATTCATATCATACGTGAATGTATTTCTGAGCTTATTGTTGTTCACATCTGCTTGTATTAGAAGCACATTTCTTTGTATTCAAAAATTTATTTGATTATTTATTGTATTCCCGACGGGTGGTCCGAAGAGGGAGACTAGCCATGTGAATAGTCCCGAATTGGCTTTGACCTGATTAGGAAAGTTAGGTGCACCATTCTATTAAGGTGTTGTATTAGGTGCCGCTTCACCCGTTAAGTGAGCCCTTAGTGGAATGCTCTTACTTGTTAGCTTGAGATAGGGAGATAGGCAGTATTGGCTAAACCCCGATAACATATCCAGTGTCGGCTCTTTCTTTCCTTATACTCTTTATATTTTTGCAATTTAATTTATGCACATGTATGTTTATATTTGAATTGTTATATGAATGTTATACATGTTTTAAATACTATGAATGATTGGCAAATACTGAGTCTGCTGCATCCGTTTTATATATCTCCTTAGTATTATTTTTTTGGTGTATTGGTATGTGCTTAGACAAACCCTAGGTTAGGAATTACTGATTGTGGAATTGAAATCAGCCTATGAAATTTTAATTACCCAATTCACCCCCTCTTGGGATCACACCAATTCCATCAACATACATGTGTAGAAATTTAAAGTGCGAAAAATAAAGAGCCGATACAAAATTTGTTATCAGGGTTCAGCCAATCCTGCCTACATCTCTACCTTAAGCTAGCAGCTCAAGGATTCACTAAATGCTCACTTTAATTGGGTGGTGTGACGCCACTTACACTTTACTTATGGAGCAGAGACACCTTAGCTCAATTTCGAGGCTGAGCCACAATCAATTCTGCTTACAAGGCGGAGACACCTCTGCTTAATTACCAACCTGAGCCAAACTGTACACACTTTATAGGATGGTACAAATCCTAACTCACCTAACTGGGTTCGAACCAAATCGGGACTCTTCATAGGGCGATTCTCCCTCTTCAGGCCACGCCTGTAATACAACAAATAACAATATTTGTACAAATAAATGCTTCTAAAAATAAGCAAAGATGTACACATTGAAAGCTCTAAAATGCACTCTCAAATGATATGAACTTAAGCTCAGTAGAGAATGTATGGTTTTCTCAAAATAGTTTTGCAATCTTTGAAAATAAGATATATAATAGATGCTTCAAAGATTTCAACCCAAATAAATATCTCCAAAAATATTTTTCAATAAAGATGTTGGAGAACTTAGGGTTTGTCTTATCAAACAATATTTGCACAATATATATATGATATTTGATAAAAATAAATGCACGATGAAAACCTTCAAAGATCCTAAAAATTTCAAGTGCTTTCTTCAAGAATGATATTCAAAATTTGTTTAAGAAAGCTAGAGTTAATGCTTAAGAATATTTTTGCAAATAATGAATGTGTGAGCTTTTAAAATCTTGCAATAGATGTGCAAAGATTCACAAGCTATAAAACAAGTTTTCCCCAAAAATATTTATCAAGAAAATATATGGGGGAAACTCAAAGCTTACTCTCAAAAATTTTTTTCAAAAGTTAAAAGCAAGGTGAGACTAAAATGCTTTTCAATGTATTTAAATGCCCAAATAAATATTCAACAATCTTCAAGTCATGAGATTTTTGAATGAAGAAGGTGAAATTAAACAAATCTCTTTTAAAAGATTTTTCCAAGGAATGATATAAGAGAGTATGAAAGTAAAAAAAATTTTGCCCCAGAAGAGTTTTTGGAAATAAAAGTACGTGGAGGAACTTTGATTTTGAAAATAAATGCCCAAAAAATTTGAGAGAATTTTTGCTAATCAATGGTGCTAATCCAGCTTTGGAGTGGATTATTTATAGACTCCCCAAAAATTATAACCATTAGGAACATAGTGGGGATTTTAGAAATGTTTAATTGCAAAAATAAATGTGTTTAGTGCTATAAAAAATCAACAACCCGAGAGGGTTGGTCGATTGACAGAAGCGTCGATTGGCTAATCATGCAAGAAATCACCCTTTTCTATGACGGTCGGTAGATTGGCCAAAGTGCTGGTCGATTGACCCATGTAATTTTCAAAGTTTTATGAGAGGCTTATTTAATTGAGAAGGTGGCTAGTTGGCTGAGCCAAAGGCGATTTCCAAACCTTCGTAGGTTCGATCAACTGAGGCCTAAACTAGTTCATTTTGGTAGGTTGATTGAGTAGAATAAAAGGCAGAGTATAATGGTCGGTCAACTGAGGATGATAAGTTCATTTAGGACCGGTCAGCTGATGCTTTGTAAGCAGACCAGTGATAAAGGGTCGGTCGACTGAGGCGTTTATAATGCTCAATGGTCGATCGACCTAGGCCCTTGAAAAATCAAGGTATGCCCTAATTTTGACCTTAAAAATATGTGCCCCTATTTGTATAAGTATAAATTTTTAGATTAGAGGACCTAAGGTCAGTCTAAGGTCTTTCTTGAGCTGTCATTCCCATCATGCATGAATGCATTATTACATACCAAAACATAAATGCAATTACAATAAAAATAAGTGTCTTCTTCTTTCTTGCTCTTTTGACCTGTCATGGAATACACGAAGCTGTATAGCTCGAAGTTCTTTATGGCTTTCATTTTTCCCTTATCATATGTGCATTATAGATTATAAACCTGTTCAAGCACTCAACGCATATATAAGATTCAAGTGCTTTATCAGCATCAAAATAGGGATAGGACTTAAAAAGTCAACACTACTTAGTAGTTGTGAGGAGGCAAGGCCTATAAGGTTCCACGTGTTTAGGAACAAAATAGACCTATGTCTTACCCTAATGAATTAGAGGATTACTGTGAGGAATTTTGGAATAAACAATAGGACTATCAATAAGAGTGGGAAGGGAAAATGACCTGGTAGACGGAATCAAAGAGGAAGATGGCTAACTTATTAAGGAGAGAAGCTAGAGAAGGGGAAGCCTTACAAGCTTGAGTCTTCAAGTTAGATATGCTAGTCGATGGCTTAGAGAACAAAATTAGGAGATAGTTATGGGAAAGAAAATTAAATGAAAAGGTAGCTAAAAGGAAGCCTCAAGCAGATAGGAACGAGTTGAATAAATCCAATTAAGAGTTGAAAGATAGAACACTACGTGGAAAGTAGAGAAAGCTAAATTGATAAAGAAGACATCAAAGCTAGTAGAGTCAGAAAGACAAATTCGCTGACTTCTAGCTATGAACCAAAACTTGGGAAACAAGCTATAGGAGTCTAAGGCAAACATACATAGGCAGAAAGAGAAGATGGTAGCTCAAAAGTTGTATATTTAGGAGTTGGAGTGGATCATTATACATAAAAGAAGCAACTATCACTATTGTTGGAATATAAGGAGGGATCTTAGGATCAGCTACAAATTATAATTTTAGTATTTCATGTCGTGCAAAAGAGTTTGCTCGCCTTAGATCTCATTCTTCTGCAAGAAAGAAAATCAGTTCAGAAAATATATCCAATGGTCAAGGTTGCAGTTGATCGAGTGATTCGGACTAAGTCATCCGATGTATATAGTGTATTGGCTCATGTTCTAAACTATTTCAAAAGGGCTAGTGATGTGTATGAATAGGAGAAGGAAAAATCTCTCCCTTCAAAAGAAAACATGTTGTACTTAAAATTCCAAAACAGAGGCATTTGCATCTCACCAAAGCAAGGACCCACTTGGCATGTTGTGTCAATTATGCAATTCAATTCTATTTGTGTTATGGCATATGCTATATTCCTTTTTGTTTTTTGAAGTCCTAATTTATGTTATATATTCAATATTGTCCATCTAAGTTCCACGAAGGAAGAAAAAATATCAATCAACCTATCACCTAATCATTACAAAATCTCAGTCATGAAGCACGGAGATACCACAGTCTAGCCAGCATGAAGAGTCTTTGATGGACAAAAGAATTGATGCTTTGTAAAAATTGGTAGTAGACCTAGTCCAGGTCATCAAGGGAAAGGTGCACCTTGGCGCACCTTGTTGGTGAATTCCTACCTTCAACTACATAACTAGTTCCACAAAAGCCAATATTGATCAAAATAATTAGGTGAGTAACCAGTACTAAGCTAGCAAAAGCAACCAAGACCAAAGAAGAAAAAAGTCATTGGTAGGAGACAAAGAATGTTTGGTGTGTGTTAATAATTAATTCAAGGAATATAAGGTGGCATAGGTGACTTTGAAGATCTCAGTCTCTTCATGGACGTGGTACTTTCATAAAATTTTGAAGTTCAAAATTTTGTTAAATACATTGGCATGGGCTGTCCTAAGATTCATCCTCAGATATATGCAAGGATGACTCCATATGCAAAGAACCAAAAGCCACTCATGCATGTGTTCTATGAAAGCTAGACTAGACCTACATTATGGTGGTATGATTCATTAGATAAAAGCAAGGTTCAAAAATTGAGAAATCTAGCAAATTTGTCCCTAAATCAATACCATTTAATGTCAATGTTGCAATAAACTAGATGATTCTACAAAGTATGAAGAAGAAAGATTATAAAACCTTCAAAGATTATGCACAGAGGTGGAGAGAGGCTATAGCACAAGTGAATCCAGCATTAACCAACACAACAATGGTAAGTACCTTTTGTGGACACACTCAAAAGAATGCACTATGAAAAGCTAATCCTCAAAGCTTATCCAATTTCATGATAGTAGTGGAAATTGGTGAAGGAATTGGAAATGTCTTAGAGTTAAGAAATCTTACAAACTATACCACTCTAAAAATGGTCAAGTAAGTCACCACAAAGAAGACTTTCATCAATAAAAAGAAGAAATATGAGAAGATCAATGTGGTGTCTCAAGGAAAGGCACAGAATCAAACATCCCAAGTCATTTGCACCTATGCCATCCAAGCCATCATCAGTTAGCCGGCTAATACTTCAAATCCATACAACCTTATTTTTAACCAAAATAACTCAAATCATAAGCCCAAAAGATAATTTACAACATTTTTTATACCTTTGGTCAATCTATATCAGATGTCCCAAGGGAAGACTGTCCATTCACCTTTAAAACTAGGGAATAAAATGAGGTTTTATAATCCTAATGTTTCATGTGATTGTCACATGAATGCACCCGGTCATGCCACAAATACTTGCTTAGCTCTCAAACATTGCGTACAAGATTTGGTTGATATCAATATCTTCAAATTCTAACCTGTTGGAGATGCTACAAATCCTAATATCAAAATCGATCATTTGCAAGATCATGCAACCACTTCCATTAATGGTTTGTAAGTCCATAAAGCCTAAAATATCAATCAAACCACATTATCCATCACCATTATGTACAACTAGTATACATACAATATCATTTACCATCTACACCTAGTGTGGAATCTATAACTATCAAGCCACCCTCACCATTTCCATATTCCCCAAACCAAGTTGTGCCTTGGAAGTATGAAATAGAAGTAACAAATTCGAATAAGGAGGGCAATGTAGCCAATTTGTTAGGAGTTGGAGGTATGATGAGGAGTAGATGATGCTATACTCCAAAATAGTTAGAAAGAAAAAGGAAATGAAAAAACAAAGTTGTTGAAAAGAATAAAAAATCTGAGAAAGAAAAATAGCAAAGAAGTTAGTGATGAAGAAGTAATCAAGTTCTTGCAATAACTTAAAATCAATGACTACAGTATAGTGGAACAACCGAACAAAATCTTAGCTAAAATATCCATACTCAATTTCCTTGCATCATTTAAGCGTCATAGAAATGTATTTTTGAAGGTTCTGAATGAAGCTTACATGCCATAGAATGTACTTATTGAATGATTTGAGGACCTAGTTAACTCCACACTAATAGTTAACAATATAACATACACTTATGATGAAATGTCAGTTGAAGGAAGATCCCATATGAGTCCTTTGCACATTTCAATCAAGTATGGTCAAATGATCATACCAAAGATGCTAGCTGATAATGGATCAACTGTAAAGGTGTGTCCATACTTAACACTGGTAAAATTGGGAATTGACAAGTTTACAATCAGGAAAAGCAATCTAACAATTAAAACTTTTTATAGGACTAAGAGAAATATAGTAGAACAAGTTGATCTTAATATTGAAATCGGGCACTACACCTTTAAGGTGGCATATCAAGTACTACAGATTGCAGACCACATTCAATATGATATTGGGAAGACCATGGATTTGTATAACTAGGCTAATACCTTCATCACTACATTATAAGTTGAATTTTTTTCTAAAAATCATTTGATTATCGTAAAGGGTGAAAAGAGCATCAGGACAATTAAACTTGGAACGATACCTTACATTGGAACTGAAATAGTTTGTCTTTTTAACACGATAGAAATTACATCTCCTATGGCTAGAGGATATCATGTGTTGACACTTGAACCAAAATTTTCAAAAGTTATCATGATAATTAAGATACAAATGCTAAAGCTGGAGTATGGATTTGGAAAAGGATTAGGAAAACATTTGCAAAGCATAATTGAACCAGTTTCAATGAAATGCCACAAAAATAACTTTAGATTGGGTTTCTAACCAACCTAAAAGGACTAGATAGAAGCATACATCTAATGCAAAGAATGAAGGTTGGCTAAAATTTAAGGAGGAAATCCTATTAAGCTTAGACTAGTGATTCTACACATTACTTATACATTTCCAAAGCCATCATGTGTGATGCACCATGGACTAAAGACAATTGTTGCTGAAGAGATTAAGCTAGCATAAATGTTTCAAAAGCATATGCCAATTAATATGATTCATTGAGAGGAGCATCAACTAGAAGTTTCTAACCTTGCACCAAGATCGCTTGATAGTTGGACTGATAAGGTCCTACCCATGTATGCATAATTTGCTCAATGAAACTCTACCTCGGTTTGAATTGTGGCCAAAGATAGATAATTCATTACCAAGATTATCTTGTTTGCTTTATTTTTTAGAGTAGTTCAAGTAATCCTTGTAGAAAGCCCATCTTGAGCCTTAAGAACATTGTTGATTGCAATAAAAATGCACTGTCAAACCTTAGTAAAGGAGGTAAGGAGTTAGGACCATTAAAAGAGCTTTTAAGAATGTTGAAGTATAAGGAAAAGCAAATTAAGCCACTCACATATAGAATAGAAGTGGTGAATTTGGGAATTGAGGAAGGCTCCACAAGAAATAAGGATTGGTACCCTAATGAATTAAAAAATAAAGCAAGAAGTTGTGAATTTGCTCTATAAATACAAAGACATATTTTCTTGATCTTATTAGGGCATACCAGGTTTGGATATTGACATGGTGGTTCATCAAATACCAATATTACCAAATTGTTAGCCAGTGAAATTAAAGCTTAGAAGAATACATCTAGATTGGTAAGTGAACATTAAGAAAGAGGTTAAAAAGCAGTTCGATGTAGGTTTATTAAAAGTTTTCAAGTATCTGAAATGGGTAGCTAACATTGCTCTAGTTCTTAAGAAGGATGGAGAAGTAAGAATGTGTGTTGATTACTGGGATCTAAGTAATGCTAGCCCAAATAATGATTTTTCATTTCCCCACATTGACATGTTGGTAGATAATACAAGTGGACACAAATTTTCTAATTCATGGATGGTTTCTCTAAATATATTTAAGTTAAGATGGTAGAAGAAGACAAAGAAAAGACCGCATTCATTACTTAATAACGCTTGTTTGGTCACAAAGTAATACCTTTTAGGTTAAAAATTTCTTGTGCCACATATAAGAGACATATGGTTACACTATTCCATGATACAAAGCATAAGGAAGTCAAAGTATATGTTGATGACGTGATTGCCAAGTCCATAACTAATACAGAGTATTCTTAAGTGCTAAAAAAGTTATTTAAAAGATTAAAGAAGTACAAGCTAATGCTAAATCCAACAAAGTGCACCTTTGGAACTTCTGAGAAGTTGTTGGGATTTGTAGTAAGTCACAAAAATATTGAGGTGGATCTAGCTAAAATCTTAGCTATAGAGAAGTTGGATCCTCCATCCACTGAAAAGCAAGTGTGAAGATTTTTGGAAAGGTTGAACTACATTGCTTAGTTCTTATCTCAATTAACAGCAACTTGTGAGCCAATCTTCAAATTTCTGAAGAAAGATAATCTTTGTATTTGGAATGATGAAAACCAAAAAGATTTAGATAAAATGAAAGACTATTTGAAGAATCCACTAGTGTTGATACCACCAACACCTAGAAGGCCATTGATTATCTATTTGACTATATTAAAGGAATTAATGATACGCATGTTGTGTCAAAATAATGAGATAAAAAAGAAGGAAAGAGTAATCTGCTATCTTATCAAGAAGTTTAATCAATGTGAGTCAATATATTCAATAATGGAAAAGACATGTTGCGCCCTAGCCTGAGCAGCTCACGGATTAATACAATACATGTTTTATCCATAATTTATTTGATTTCTCGAATGGACAAAAGAGATACATTTGTGAAAATCCAACATTATCAGGAAGAATAATTTGGTGGAGTATGCTATCATCTACGTATAACATTGTCTACAAATTAGCTAAGGCAATTAAGGGGAAAATATATGGTAGCTGATCATTTAAACAAATACGCTATAGAATAAGAGGCAACATCTAATATAAGTTTCCTTAATGAAGATGTCTTAGTTGTGAAAGAAGAAGAAAATTGATGGAAAATATACTTCGATTGCATGACTAACACCTATGGATGTGGAGTAAGGAAAGCATTGGTATCACTTCAAGTGAATAGTTTTCTATTATATAAAGTTAACTTTTACTTGTACCAACAATGTTATCAAATATGTGTCTTGTATAGCTAGATCGAAAGCTACACAAGAAATTGAAATTTGAGATCTCAAAATATATAGGGATTAAGCACTTATCATATATCAAGTAGTGAGGGAATGGAAAATTAAAGACCGAAACTTGGTACCTTATCGATAGTTTATGGAGAAACTTTTCCAATAGTTCATATTCATATATTTTGAGCGCTTTGTAGGGTCAGAAAATAGATTTTCAAATGCACAAGCAGCTTTGGCTTTTATGATAATAATTACTAATGAAAAGATGATCCAACCATCGATTGTGGATGTACAAAATGATGTTGCTCATTGTATAGTCAATGAAGAAAAACCAGATAGGAAGCCATGGTATTATAACACCAAGCAATACTTGCAAACTCAATAGTATTTATCACAAGCATCTAACAATGAGAGAATGACAATTAGTAGGTTATCTATGGGATATTACCTTAGCAAATTTACTTTATATAGAAAGGGATAACATATAACTCTATTAAGATATGTGGATGCCACATATGCAACTTAGATCATGGAGGAAGTACATGGAGGGTCTTGTTTACTCACCAACATGGATGCATACTGGCAAAAAGTATCCTAAGAGCTAGTTATTGCTAGACCACTATGGAGATTGATTGCATTGACTTTGTCAAAAGAAGCTACAAGTTTCAAATATATGCAGATGAGCTAAACGGTCCACCTAGTCCATTAGATTCCACGATGGCTTCCTGTTCATTCTCAATGTGGGGTATGGATTTAATTGAACCAATTACACTTTAGGTATCAAATGACCATTGCTTCATTTTGGTGGTCATTTATTACTTTACAAAGTGGGTCGAAGTTGTGTCATATGCAAGTATAACAAGAAAGATGGTAGTCAAATTTATCAAGAAAGAAATAATTTGTAGATATATTCTACCAAAACATGTATTTTCAAGTAATGCAATGAATCTGCATAACAAAATGATGGACTTATGTCAACACTTCAAAATCCAGGATCATAATTCTTCCACTTGTGATCCCTAAATGAATGGAGTCGTTGAAGCTGCAAATAAGAATGTCAAGAAGATTTTGAAGAAAATGATAGTCATTGACAAAGATTGGCATCAAATGTTACCATTTGTGTTGCATGCTTATGGCACAACTGTAAAAACTTCAATAAGGGCAACTCCATATTCACTAGTATATGAGATGTATGCAATGGTACCAATAGAGGTAGAGATATCATCTCTCAGAGTCGTTTTGGAGTCTAAATTGATTGAAGTTGAATGGGTATAAAATAGATTGGATAAACTAAACTTCATCAATGAGAAAAGGTTGAAACCTATACACTAAGAAGATCCAACCTCAGAACTTCAAAGAAGGGGATTTGGCGTTGAAGAAAATCCCAGCCAACAAAAATGACCACAAGGAAAATTTACTCCAAACTATGAAGGGCCTATGTAGTAAAGAAGGCTTTCTTAGGAGGTGTAGTGATTATAGTCGAAATGGACAATGGAGTATACTAATCAACCTTGTAATTCAAATATAATTAAGAAGCTCTATCCTTAAGTCTTGTATTTTACCCATAAGACAATATAATATTCATTTTGGTGATTAATAAAATGTAGGTTTCTTCATTTCTTTGAGTTTTTTTGGTGTTGTGTGACTTCGAAGAAAATTGAAAAAGGAAAGAAAAGAACGAAAAAAAGAAAAAAGAAGAAAAAAAAAAGAAAAAGAAATTGAATTTTTAAATCTAAAATTGCATCAAAACTATGGATGGACTTGATCCCCAAAAAGGGGTATGCAGGCATCCTATTAAATGAAATGATAGGTTCAGCACAAATAGTCACAAATCCAGGTTTAGGGGAAATAACTTGCATAAAATCAAAGGTTTCTAGACAATAAAGAACTAAAGATAAACTTGCCTAAAAACAAAGGTTCCAAGATAATAAAAAACTAATGATAAATTTTTTTTTTCAAATAGGTTAGGTCAATTAACATTTGGCTAAGGCTTGAAGTGTTGTTTTTTGTCTCACATTGGTAGAATAGTTCCACATTGGTATAAAAAGTTGTTTTGAATTTTTCCTTTGTCTATCCTATATTGGTGAGAAGTGTTTTTTGGACTTGAGGTTGAAGCTAAATAAAGAGCTCAACCCTCCATTTGTTAAACACACCTCAAAGTTGTACTTCGTTAAGAAGTAGTGGATTGATCGTCGATACCCGAGGACGTAGGTAATTTTGTACTGAACCTCGTTAAATTCTTGTCTTGTTCTTTTTACTGTCTTTTATTGTTAGTTTTTGCATTGCTTTAGTTTCTTATATATTCAATAGCATTAGTTGTAGTATTGTTGTTTGGTACAAGTGGGATGCCCGACACAACAATTGGTATCAGAGCTAGGTTGAATAGTGTGGATACGGAGGTGTTCCTCTATTAGGATCCATGATTCCACATTTGACACCTTAGAAAGACCATGTCTAAGCGAGTGCTCAGAGACCATTGCGACTCAGTCGCTCCCTGGAGGTCGGTCTGGTTAAAATGGAATTTCATAGTATAAAACAGAGTAGACATAGTAGGCACATACTATTCATCCTAGGCCTTTTGCTTTGTTGGTTGCTATTGAATATATAGAAGATGGAAGAAACTATTGCAGCAGTAGAAGAAACTCTGTCCACATGAACTCCAACCCCTTCGGTTTTGACATCATCATCAAAGACAATAGATAATGCTCAGTTTGAGTTGGAGAAATTTGATGGTATCAATAATTTTAGTATATGACAATGTGAGGTGATGGACATCCTATATCAGAAAGAATTGGATATTTCCTTGGATGATAAACCAGTGGATAACAAAGAATGGGAAAAGATCAATCGTTAGGCATGTGGTACAATTTGTCTGCGTCTCACTAAAAATAAGAAATATTGTATTATGAGGGAGACATCTGCAAAGAAATTGTGGAAGACATTGGAAAATACATTTATGACCAAGAGTCTGGAAAATCGACTTTATTTGAAAAATAAATTATTTCGCTTCCAGTATCAACCAGGTATTTCGATTAATGACCACATAAATGCTTTCAATAAAATTTTGGTCAATTTGTTAAATTTGGATGAAAAGATGAAAGATGAGGATAAAGTCATATTGTTACTGAACTTTATCCCTAATGATTATGAACATTTGACCACCACTTTATTGTATGGGAAAGATAAAGTTACTTTTCATGCTGTTTGTACTGCATTTATTAGTACTGAATGCAGAAAGAAAGATCAGAGGGTCCATAAGGAAACAATAGAAGCACTAACAATAAAGGAATGTTCTTAGAGTCGTATACTTGGAAGGAGGAGTAAATCTTATGAGAGGAGTAAATCTTATGAGAGGAGTAAATCTTGTAGGAGACTTGCTAAATATAAATGTGCATTTTTTCATGAGAGAGGGCATTGGAAGAAAGATTGCCCTAAATTACAACAGAAGAATAAGGGAAAATCACATTCTAATGTCAATATAGCCAATGATGATGGAAGTGAGTCAGGTTTTTCTCTTGTTGGAACATCTTCATCACATTATTTTGGTGAGTGGATTTTGGATTCTAGTTGTTCCTATCACATGTGTCCTAATAGGAAATGGTTTTCTACTTTTGAAGAATTAGATGGTGGTTATTTTTAGGGGAAATGATAATACCTGTAAAACAACTAGAATAGGATTAATACAGTTGAAATGTCAATATGGAACTATTAAAACCTTGACTTATGTTAGGTATGTTCCAAGCCTAAGGAAAAAATTGATTTCATTGGGTGCCTTAGAATCTAAAGGATTCATTCTCACAAAGATGGAACATTAAAGATTAAATCAGGTGCGCTGGTGGTGATGAAAGGAATAAAGAAAAATAACTTGTATTATTTACAAGGTAGTACATGTTAACTTTACCGTGATCCCAAGAGGGGGGTGAATTGGTATTATTAGAATTTATCCTCTAGGTATTCCTTCTAACAGCAGTATGTTCACAACTCTACGGTCAATCTAATGCGAATAATATAAATATATCAGAAATTAAATGAAGCAGTTTAATTAATCATATAAGCACCAGAAAGTAGTAAATAAAGGGTGACAAGCATATATGTTATCGAGGTTCGGCCAACTGCCTACATCCCCGCCTTGGCTAACCAGCACAAGGATTATCACAATAACTTGCTCACTTAAACGGGTGGAGCGGCACCTATACAACCAGGTCAAATTATCACAGGGCTGACCTCAACCTTTACACCAATCTTTACCGGCCTAGATTACCGCCCCCTCAGGTCACACCTGGAATCTCTCAGATATACAATCAAAAGGTACAATACAAGGGTGCTTTCACGTAAAGCAGATTTGTACCACAAATGCGCACAATATCACATACACCACAGATGCTTTAATAATGTAAACTCAGTGTGGTCTAGATAGTTTAACTCTCAAAGATGTTTTCTATTAGTGTAGTGAGTACGTGAGAGTATCAATAATAATCTGTGTATTTCAAAATATTCAATCAAACGTGTTCACACAGAATATCAAACAAGCCTTAAGAATATCAATCAATAGAATGTCTTAATCACATGAATATGTATATGCTTGGATTGCAAGATATATGTAACCTTTGTATTTCAGCAAATGAGATAGATTTGAATAGATATTGCCACAAAGATTAATATAACACACACAAATATCTTTTCACAAGAATATCAATATGAATACCACAAGATATTTGAATACGTTTGAAAATGGTTTTGCAAGCCAAAGGCAAGTACAAACTTCCTAAGTTATTGCAATGAGAATGCAACACTCGGAAGTTTAACAAGTCTTCTTAGGATAGGCTTATTAGAAAAGCCTCTTAAGAATACTTAGGTTATGCTCTCGTATGAAAAATTGATTCAAAGCACTTTAAACAATAAGAGCAAACGTCTAAATAATATCACTTAATGCACTTACAAATGATACAGAATGATAGAGAAGGTAAGTTTGAGTGGATTTTGCAAGAGTATGAGGAGTAGGATGTTTTTAGCTTGAGAGAGAATTTTTTAAGTATATTTGCTAATCAATGCTTAATTCTCCCAAATGAAAGAGTATATATAGACATACCAAAATTTTTGACCGTTGGGAACCTATTAGGGATTGTTGGAAAAGTTTAATGACACTTGAACCATTTTAACCCTGTTTAAAAATTATTTATCCGTGGTAAAAATTATGGCAACCCGAGAGGTCCGGTCGACCAGATCAATTTCGGTAAATCAAGTCTCATATGGTTCGGTCGACTAGGGGAATTTTGAACTGAGGGCTCGGTCGACCGGGAGAGGGCGATTTCCCAAATTTTCGAGGTTCAGTCGACCAGGACATTTTGAACTACCTGGTTCGGTCGACCAGACTGCTGGGAATTCTCCTGAGAACCCTCCGGTTGACCAGACAGTTGAAATACAAAAAGGGTCGATCGACCAAATGGTCAAACTTTTGAACTCAGGGGGTTTCGTTCGACCAGGGCCTTTTGAACTACCTGGTTCGGTCAACCAGGTGGTCAAACTTTTGACCCCAGGAGGATTCGGTCGAGTAGGGCCTTTTGAACTATCTTATTCAGTCGACCAGATGGTCAAACTTTGACCTAGGGAGGTTTCAATCGACCAGGGCCTTTTGAACTATCTGGCTCGATCGACCAGATGGTCAAACTTTGACCTAGGGAGGTTTCGGTCGACCAAGGCCTTTTGAACTAACATGACTGGTCGACCGAAAGTGCACCATGTGTGCATTTCGGTCCCGTTTCGAAACATATAAGCCCTATTGAAGTGTCTAACAAATATATGTGAAAGTGTGTGTTTCCTATGGGCACTTGAAGTCCAATTTGAAGACACCGAAAAAGTCCGGTGTCGGTCGACTGAAGGGTACACCCTAAGGTCTTTCTAAGGTCCGTATTTGGTTTGAGCTTACAGATTAAACTATTCATGTGTTGTGTGTGTTTATTACAAACCGAATACCCTAATTACTGTTACAGACAAATTTCACTATAGAAATATTACAATCAAGAGTATGAATTTATCTTTAAGCTTTGATCTTTCACGTGCCATTAATGATCTGCTAATATGGACCTACACATGAACTAGATATTCATTAAATACAAGAGTATTTGTCATTATCAAAACTAGGGCGTGACCTATAAGGTCAATAGTACAGTTATTGGCTTAGAAGCTGTTGTTTCTAAGAAAAATGCAGGTTCAGATACAATCAGGTTATGACATATGCGATTGACATATACAAGAGAAAAATCTTTGCAACAATTAGTTAAGCGAGGTTTGTTGAAGGGTGCAAAGGTGTGCAAACTTGAATTTTGTGAGCATTGTATTATGGGAAAATAGACTATAGTGAAATTTGGCACTACAATCCACCAAACTGAAGGTATTTTAGACTACATCCATACAGATGTATGGGGGCCCACAAAAATAGCTTCATTGGGTGGTATGCAATATTTTTTCACTTTTGTTGATGGTTTTTCCAAAATATTTTGGGTGTATTTTATGAAGCATAAAAATGAAGTGTGATATTTTCCTTAAGTGGGAAAAATAAGTTGAAGTCAAATTTGCAAAAAGATTAAACGACTCAAATCAAATAATGGTGGTGAATACAAGAGTGACCCGTTTATGAAGGTTTGTCAGGATGAAGGTATTGCTCAAAACTTCACAGTTAAAGATACACCACAACATAATGGGGTGGCAGAGCGCAAGAATAAGACTTTGCTAGAAAAAATTGGATGTATGTTGTCTAATGCTGGGTTAGACAAAATGTTTTAGGCTGAGGCTGTCAGATATGTGTGTCATCTTATCAACCGTCTACCATCATCTGCAATAGGGGGAAAACATCCTATGAGGTATGGTCTCGAAAGCCTGCTAGTGATTATGATTCTTTACATGTATTTGGTACTATGACTTATTATCATGTTAAAGAATCTAAGTTGGATCTAGGAGCCAAGAAAGCAATATCCTTGGGGATAAGTGCAAGAGTCGAAGGATACCGTCTTTGGTGTCTTGAGATGAAAAAAAATGATTTTAAACAAGGATGTGACTTTTGATGAACTTGCGATGATGAAGAAAACAATACGCAAGGAGTCACGAGTTGAAGAGAAGACCAGTGGTACTCAACAACAAGTGGAGGTTGAGACAATTTTGGGAAACCCAATAAGAAATGAGACTATACAAGTTAACTCTCAAGTTATGGTGGGGAATAGTGTACATGAAAAGGAGATTTCAATTCAAGAATCTTCACAGCAATAAGAAGTATGATCTTTTTTTCTTTCAGGCTTCCATGGAGTACACAATGCAAAGATCCTTAAACTTGTTAGTTTATCCCAACAAAAGATTTATAATGTTCAAATCTGTAGGATAAACTTAACTAAACTCCCCAAAATCAATGTCAATAAACAATCAAGGCAATGGAAGTATTAGCAGTCTATAATAATCAATAACACAATATAACACGCTCACGATACTAAGATGTATCAAGGGAATGAAGAAGTTAGAGTATTTGGGCAAAATAGGATTTTGAGTTTAAGAGGATTTCTTGCTAATGATTTTTGCTAATCTAATACTAATCCTCACAAATGAACTCATATTTCTAGACAAAGGCCAAAATATAACCGTTTATGACATGTAGGGTATTATTAGTATTATTTTAAAAAATATTAAAAAAAATTAACCCTATTTAAAACATTTTAATCTCAATAAGTATTTTGCAACCCGAGAAGTTTTAGGTGGTTGAACTTTAGTTCGGTCACTCGAATAGACTCAACTCAAAAAGGGTATTTTTAAAAGGTTCGGTAGCTCGAGTCTAGGTTCGGTTGGTTGAACAAAAGTCGGAAACATTATGTTCGTGGTTCGGGTGCCCGGATATAAGTTCAGCTAACTGAACTAGCAAGTTTGGTCGCCCGAGGCCTTTTTGAACGCAAAGGTTCGGGCGCTCAGGTTGATGAAAAGTGCTCTTACACTTGTTCGGTCACCTGTGGATGGTAGTTTCACTTATGGTTCGGTCGCCCGAAGTTAGATCAAACCACATACTTCCTAGAGGTTCGGGCGCCCGAAGTGTTTTGAGCACCTCGGGTTTGATCGCCTGATCTCTCACAATTATGCCAATTATGTTCAATTTCATTTCAAGTTGATCCCCTGATTGTGAATATGAATGGGGACTATGTTGTCCATATTTATAAGGACCTAAGGTATTTTCTAAGGCCGTTTTGAGATAGTCTCAAAAATTCGACGTCAGTCGACTGAAGGATGCCCTAAGGTCCTTTGGCCCCCTATGGTCAAATTACGGTCTTATTGAGCTTACAATTACCTACATGCATGACATACAGAGATTATTACAGACCGATATAGATTATTACAGACCAAATTGAAAACATAAATGCATTTACAATAAAAATATTCTTCTTCTTTCTTCTGCTCTTCGGATTCTCCATGGAGTATGCCAGGAGTATGATCTTTAAGTCTTTCAGGCTTCCAACAATCATTTCCCATGTGCGTGTACTGAATTAATGATCTATTCAAGTACTAGGCATACACATTAGTAATATGCAGTTTGTCATAACCAAAACCAGGGATCGGACTAAAAAAGTCAACATATTTTCAAGTACATGTCTTTGTTTGAAAGGTCTTTTGTATTTTGTTCTTGAGAAAACTGTTTTGAAAGAAAAATCCTAAGTTCTCCTACCTTTTATTGAAATATATTTTCTAAGAAATATTTACTTGGGTTTAAATCTTTGAAGTTTTTATCATATACATTTTATTCAAAGATTACAAAAATCATATTGAGAAAAATACTCATACTCTATTGAACTTAAACTCATATCATCTGAGAGTGCATTTAAGAGTTTCAATTTGTACATCTTTACTTTTGTAGAAGCATTCATATTTGTAAACAAAAATTCATATCTTTGTATTTCTGGTATGGCCTGAAGAGGAATACATCGTCCTATAAGGTGTATCGGTTTGGCTCTATCCCGATTAGGTGCATTGAGGAGACTCCGCCTCGTAAGGAGCATTGGTTTGGTTCCGCTCGGTAAGTGAACTGAGGAGTCTCCGCCTCGTAAGGAGAAACCAGTTTGGCTCAACCTAATGAATTAAGATGAGGAGACTTCGCCTCGTAAGGAGAACTATAAACGACGTCGCTCTACCCGGTTAAGTGAGCACTTGGTGGAATCTTTGGGTTGTTGGCCTAAGGCGGGGACGTAAACAGGATTGGTCGAACCTCGATAAAAATAACTGTGTCATTCTCTTTCCCTATGCTCTTTACTTTTCACACTTCTATGCTTAATTATATTAAATTGCTGCGAATGATTTATTTGTTTTAAATATCTGCATACATTAATATTTGTGGGAACTGAGATTGCTTAGAAAGACCCTACGTTGTGTTTTATTGATTGTGGTTTTCAAAATTGAATACACTTAACCTAAGAAGATTTTTTAAATACCCAATTCACCCTCCTCTTGAAATTACGCCATTCACAACATAATTTTTCTCTTGTATTTTGTAAGAAATATAAGACTTTTAAGGGATGTAAGTGTCCAAAAATTCAAATGTCAGGTGAGGTATGCATCACTTTTGAAATCTCAACGATGGTTCATATAATTTGAAATCTCATATGAGGTCTATGTCTTTCCGTTAAATTCCAAAAAAAGAAAAGAAAAATAGTGTCTTTTGTCCTAACAACAAATATATTTTTACAATTTGTTTTTCAAATGTATAGAAATGAAAATAAACTTTCATGTGCAATCATAAGTGATGGTTATTAATAAATTTGGGACAAGACCGCTATATGAGTGTCTTCCGGCTCTTTTTCAAAAAAAAAAAGAAAAAGGGGACTATTTTAGAAAAACAAAAATAGTATGTTAGGTGCAGAAAATGCTTTTCAAAGAAATTGAGATTTCTTGCTGGTTCTCCAAAGTATTGTATTTAAATCAGCTTGCATTGGCATTTTAAACAAATAATTTTTTAGTTTTTGTAACTCCAAGGTGAAAACAAAATATTTTATCCAATTAATAACTGGAAGCATTGATATCCCCAACCCGCAATCATGGTAGAGCATGTGGTTTGTGTGCATAATCTGTGGATTACTCTCATTAAAAATAAAACTAAGAGTTATATAATATGTAGAGAAGTAATGTTTTGAAAACAATTAAGAGAGAATCCCAACTAAGTAGAAGGAAGCTATTAGTAGCTATGGCGTCAATCACTCCACAAGCAAAGATGAATAGGTAAGAAGCAGGAGCACCAACCAGCTGCCCTTCCTTAATCAGCGGGGTGCCTTCCTACCATGTGACAGTCTTTGGGAGTCACCCATGGTATCGTGCATGGTAATTAATGAATGGGACTTATTCCAACCTGCCTTTTCTTCTAATAAAATAACTCTCTCTCTCTCTCTCTCTCTCTCTCTCTCTCTCTCTCTCTCTCTCTACATATATATTTAATTGGCATTGTTCTTGCCAAATTTTAGGGCAGTTGATTATTAGAAACGTAATGGAAAGTCAATTGTCTTACGTTAGGAATTTGATACACAAGGAAGAATGATTAGAAAACTACGAAATGAATTTTTTTTTTTGTTTTGGTGTGTGGTGTTTTTGATTAATTTCTCCTAAATAGTGCTTGTGAACATGAATTTTGAATTTTGGATTTCGATTTGGACGTGAAAAGAAAATTTAATATAATTTTATATCCAATACAATTTCAAATTCAAGATCGCTCCAAAAATAGGATTAAAAAAATATGGCTCTCGTTTGAGATTTTATTCTTATTTTTTATGATCGAGAAAATGAAATAGCCACTAGATTAGGCCATTTGAATTACTATCTCCTTATCAAATTCAAAATAAACTAGCATCAGCTAATTTAAGAACATTCGAATAAATAATTAAATTGAAGATCGCTTGCAATCTATCATTTGTATTCACCATATTATGCATTGGTATTTTTTCCTCATATGAGACATATAGTTGCACCTCTGATAATTCACTGTGATAAACTCTCAAGAGAGATTCAAACCCGTGACCCTGGGTTATCAAGGTCGCATGTCGTCCTTACCACTTGAACCAGTCTGATCGGACAACAGTAATTGGGTTATCAAGGTCGCATGTCATCCTTACCACTTGAACCAATCTGACCGGACAACAGTAATTTGAAATTTTAAAATATGAGCAGGAGATAAATTATCTTTTATTATGTGACGAGAATGTAAGTTTATAATAAATAAAATGAAATAAAATTTAAAGTTTGAATCTTATATTTAAATTTGTGCAATTCTAAATAAATTACAGGATAGAGGAGTTGAGTTTCATCGTAAGGGTGACTTCATTCATAACCAATTTTTTGGGTATGATGAACGAGATTTTCATATATGAAGTCACTGCCAACAATTAGCTTTAGGTGTGGCAAGTAGAAGAGGAGTGTTTTCAGCCCACGAGGCAGTTTTATTGTTAGTTGGCCAAACTTTTACAAATTGGAACCGTTAGAATGTATTTGTGAAATTGCCTCAATGAATAAATTCCTCAAGTCTGGTGCTTTTCATTCTAACCATTTTGTGAAAGCAACATTGAAACCAAGCAATATATATATATATATATATATATATATATATATATATATATATATAAATTCCTCAAGTCTGGTTCTTTTCACTCTAACCATTTTGTGAAATCAACATTGAAAACAAGACATATATATATATATATATATATATATATATATATAGATTAAAACGAAAAGGAAAATTTTAGCTGTGACGATGCTGATGCTAATAAATGAAACTAGTTATGGGTATAAGAGTAATTTGGAATATTTGTGGTAATTAAATGAGTATTTTAGAATAATCATTGGTAATTATAGGAAAAAAATTAACAATTTTTAAAAAAGACACCGAAGGAAGAAACCCATTTATGGTATTAGAGATTTGAGATTGTTGATAGTTATATGAGTATTTTAGGATAATTATGAGTAATTATAGGAATAAATTTAACATAATTGTAAGAATATTTTGACATAGTTATGGACAGTTAAAAAAAGAGTATTTTAAAATAATCTTTGGCAGTGATAGAGGCAAATTTGACATTTTTGGAAAGAATACGCCAAAGGGAGAAATTCCTTGATAGTATTGGAGATTAGAGATTGTAAATAGTTATAGTGGTATTTTAAGATAATTATAATAATAAATTTGACATATTTATGGGAGCATTTTAGGATAGTTACTGTTAGTTGAAGGAATATTTTGAAATAATTATTGGTAGTTATAGAGATAAATTTGGCATTTTTTAAAGAAAACATCAAAGAAAGAATCCTCTTTATAGTATTAGAGAAATAGATTATTATACTTTAATTTTTAAAATATTAATTTAAATTTTGGGAAAATGGAGGGTTAATTTTTTACAATATAATAGAAAGACTACTCATTATTTAGCCAACACTCTTGGGTCATTATTTATTAATTGAAAATAAAATAAATAAAATGAAAAAGTGGTAGCGTAGATAATTATAGTCGCACACTAATCTATATCACATCTCAGATATTAGGTTAATCACAAATGCCCTCATACAATTTTAAAAGTATCATTTACATTCGCATAACTATTAAAAGAAGTAAAATAGAGTTAATTGAGTATTAATTATAATAATTAAAAGACTTTACTTTCCTTTTGCATCCAATTAATTTTATGATGCAAATAGAAAGTGGAGCTTTTGCTTTAATTTCAATGCAGTAATGCTACACTTTTCTATCAAACATTATACTTTTCCTTATCCACTGTTTTAAATAATTGTACTATCAGTAATACTACACATATGTACCAAACACCACATTTTTCCTTACCCACTACCTTAAATAATTGTGCTATATACATAACACAATACCCACAAATATCACATTTTTTCTTATCCAAGCCAAGGAACTCTTTTTGCTGGCTAAGTGTCTACCACACTTCATTGGTATTGCAATATTGCAAAATCATACTTGCAAAACCTACCATTGCAATATCATACCTTGGACTAATCTTATCAGTTTCCTTGATGTTAACAAATTTTTTTTTTTAAATGTTAGTATGCTTTGTTAGTCATTAATGTGAAATAGGTGGGTTTTAAATTAACCATCAAACATAATTTAATAAAATAGTAAAAAGATTTATGCAAAGTCTCAAGTGTTGTATTACCTTGAATATAATTTGCATTAAATTTTGTAAATATATATATATATATATATATATATATTTCCTTTTAATAAAGCTATGTTATTTCATTATAAAATATCTGCACAAATAGTGTATACTACTTTATTAATATATATTGTACTATCCATGCAATACAAACATAATATATTTTTTATTTTAGTTTTTATAAAGTAATTCATCATATGTTTATCATTTTTTTACTTTTATATTCGAATATTTTTATATTTTTAATATTCTATGTGCAGTGTACTATAAATTATTCCAAATTAATGTTGGACAATTATGATCAAGTAATAATTAATATATTGTAGAGTCTATGTACATAGTTAATAGTGATAGCATGATTTAGAGTATTATTTTCATACTTTAAATGAACCAACTAACTATTTTTATTTTTATTTTTTTGAAAAGTAGGTAATCACTAACATGTTTCATATATGCTTTGAGAGAGAGAGAGAGAGAGAGAGAGAGAGAGAGAGAGAGAGAGGTTCAAAATATGCTTATATAGTAGAATTTATTAATGATCATGCTTTTGAGGCTAATGAGGGCAATTTTCTCTTTAAAAAAGTGGTAGTCATTTATGTGCCATGTATTTTAGGTTGATCCATTAAGTTTAATGATTTTTTGTTTATGGAAGAGGTCTTTTACAACGATAAAAATAGTTCAGGAAATATAAGTGACACTATTTATAATTTAAGGAAGCGTTTATATTGAAGGGCATGGTTCAGAAGATGTAATTGTATTTTTTCCTTTTTTAAATTAAATAGATGTTTAGTAGAGCTTTAGAGTTGTTATATATTGCATCAAAAGCTAGTGTAGTTTCATTATAATACTTACAAATTTACATGTTATAAAAATGTACTTAGATGCCAAAGGAGTGTTAAATCTCCATTACACTTCATGTATCAGCATATATAAAAATATAAATACTAATAGACATTGAAAGGTTAACACCAAGAATACATTTCAATCTATACTCTTTCTGTTTCAATGCTTTTAAAGGTGAATCAAGATAACAAAACATTGAAATCATTAAAAAGAAAAATACAATCGTTTAAATTCTACTAATTATTGCTCATTGCATAAAAATAGGTAGATCTAAAACTACGAGGGAAGGGGGTGTGGAAGGAAGTACTTTGTCTCATAAAATTACTCATAGATGCCACTAAAATGTATAGGACCAAGCTATCTATGAATATTAGAAGAGAAAACAAACTTTGGAGAACCAAAAGAGTACGCAAGAATCGCTATGATGCTTGTTACCTAAGTCAATCGATTTAGCTGCAGTATTATATAATCTAGGATCAGTTTATGCAATCAATAAATAAACGTACATGTGCAGTAAGAGTAAAGTGCGGAAGAGTAAACAATGCACGCAATATGTTATCGAGGTTCGGACAAATTGCCTACATCCCCACCTTGACTACACTAGCACAAGGATTCCAGTACGACTCACTTAAACGAGTGGAGCGGCACCCAATACAAAACGTCTTACCAGAGTGGCACACCTAACTTTCCTAACCAAGTCTAAGCCAGTTTGGGACTATTCCACAGGTCTAATTTCCCTCTTCAGGCCCGCGCCTGGAATACAACAAATGATATGAATTTTTTGTACATGGAAATACGCTTCTTTACAAGCAGATATGTACACTAGTATAGCTCAAGCAATAATGCAGCACGTATGATATGTAAATATGCTCAGTGCTTTAATGTGTGCTAAACACTCAAATAAGTATAGATGATCAGTCTAGATCAAGAGTGTCTATCTAAGTAGGATTTGAAACACAATATTTGAATATCACAATATCAGCTCAAAATTTCAAATATGCTAACAAGTTGATTCAAATAAGCTTAGCAAGATGTTCTCAAGATACAAAGCACAAAGAGTGTTTGAATGCAAACTTTGAAAATGATTTTTACACACAAAAATATAGGCTTAGGTAACTTGCAATGACAATGCAAGAACCACAACCCTCAAAGTCTTCCCACACAAGATTTATCAAATGAAATCTGTGTAAGAACTTAATGCTATTCTCTCAAATAAAATCAATCAAACAATATAGAAAATGAGAGTATGATCTAGTGAGATTAGGCATAAGTACTTTATAAATACTTACAACACTTGAAAGATCAAGAAGAATGAAGTGTATAAGTGTTTGGGAGTAGTATAGGCCTAAAAGAAATTTTTGAATTTAAGAGAACTTTGACCTTAATCAAATTGCCAGTATCTTGCTAATTATTGCAAATGAACATGTATATATAGGTAAGGTGGAATTTTTTACCGTTAGGGACTTAATGGGGATACTAAGAAAAGTTTAAAACAAGTTTAGAAAAATTAACCCGGTTTACCCCTTTTAATTTTTAGTAAAAATTAATTTAACTTGAGAGATTTGGGTTCCCGGTTTGAGGTTCGGGTGCCCGAATAGACTCAGTGAAAAAGTCAATTTTTGAAGGTTCGGGTGCCCAAAGTCAGGATCAGTTGGCTGAACAAAAGTCAAAAGCATTCTATATGTGGTTTAGGTGCCCATAGCTATGTTTGGATAACCGAACTAGCAAGTTCGGTAGCCCAAGGTATTTTTGAGAGCAAAGGTTCGAGAGCCCAGGTTGGTGAAAAGTGTTCTAACACAGATTCAGGTGATCGAGGAAAATACGTTCAAATTGGTTCAGTCTGCTGAACAAAAAGTCAACAATTTGACTTTGTTCGGGGTTCAATCGCCTAAGGCATTTTAAACGCCACAGGTTTGGTCGCCTGAGCTCTCTCAAAATTTTCAATTAAGTCTAGATTTTTGCTTTATTTAACTCCTTTGATATGATAAGTGATCAAGGGGACCATGTGTGCTAAGTGTAGGTACCTAAGGTCCAATTAGGGTTGTTTGAGTATACCTACCTATCATGCATGATGCAAATTATTACAAGCCATAGGAGTGTATAGTATATAATAATATTACATCCCAGAATGAAGAAAGTGAAGAAGAATTACAAATACAACACAAACTTCTTCATTCATCGGCACGAACACTGCACGCCATCATGATATGTCTTTCAGTTCGAGTATGCGTGCAAGGTGAACCTGTAAGAACCTGAACCGTGATAATGGGTTTATATATATAAAAAGAGGGAGATTTTGGTAAAAGAGCAGATTCGTCTCGACGAAGGAGGATTTTGTCGACGAAGCCTGTGTTCTTCTTGCTGACGAAATTCAGAGACACGTCGACGAGGATAAGCCGAGGGGTCTCTGAAAAACCGGCGATCTCAAATTCGTCGACGAGGCCACCGATTCATCGATGAAGCCAGTGAAAGATTCGTCGACGAAGGCACCATTTTGTCGACGAATTCCCCCGAGTCAAAGGGCTATAAAAGGAAATTCTCATTACTTCTTCATTAAGAAATCTCAAATATCTCTCTCTCTCTCTCTCTCTAAAACTCTCCCTACTCTCTCTCTCTCTCTCTCTCTCTCTCTCTCTAGATTTCTTCACCAATTGTTCTCTACAACTTCTACGGATCAGAATCTCGTTTTGGAGGTTTTTGGGTTTTGGCGAAAAATCGAGGTAAGGCTCGGTTTTCATTTCTGATCTGGTAGTTTTGTAGAGGATGGTCTTGTGAGTATATTCTGTACTATGATTTGTAGGTTTTGGAACTCGATTTGCTGTTTAGGAGCCTTGGAGTTTGGGATTTGTTATACAGAGGTTAAGGTAAGGGGAACTATGTTTATATTGGTTCTTTTCGAAATCGGACTCAGTGGAACTGTGCTCCATGGTCCTGTGTGTGTTTTGGCTACTCATTTGGGGGGATCTAATGGGGAAAACTATGGGTTTTTCATTATTGCAGTTTTGGGAAAAAGGGGGCGACGGGCTAAATCCCGAGTTTTGTTGAAAACCGAGTATATGTGTGATTTATATAGTGATATTAGGATGGCCGTGCCTTGACTTTGTTTAAATTGTATTTTTTTGGAAAACCATGATTTAAATTACCAAATGAGTGTGGTTTGTTTGCTTATACGAGCATGCATGTGTGTGTGATATGCAGAATTGCTAATAGGAACGCGGTTCCAAAATGATTCCAAGTACTGAGAGTGTCCGACTCTATATCTGAGGGCGTGAGCCTATTCCAGTAGATCAGGCCAAAGGGTATGGATCCACCAGTTAGCAGCGGTATGATTCCATGGGAGTCGAGGACTAGCCATGTGCTGGTGCGCAGTGCTTCGTGAGTTAGCTACGGGCCAATGCCGAACCGGCTTCGAGCCGATGAATGTGATGACACTGTGTATTACTGATCATGTGTGTGTATTGTGATGGGGCTGCGTAGAAATGGTCTCCGTATGCGTGCGTGTATGCACTATGTGAATTAGTACTGGATTGCATTCAACTGTGTGTATGTTAGGTCATGATAATACTCAAATGCCATACACCGATATAACCTGTGTTCTTCCTTACTGAGAGGTATCTCACCCCTGCTGTACGTACATTTTTATAGGTCTTTCGAGTAATCAGAACTAACGTCCTGGTGTAGGGAGCGTATTGGCCGGTGTATTGCATTTAGCGCTTGGGTAAGTGCTAGGACTGTATTGTTGTTGGGTTGCAATTCTGAAATGTGTTTGGGCACCCGTTTGTACATTTTGATAGAGCCATGTTCTGCTCTTGTATAGACTTTGGTATGGTACTGCATATGTATATATAGATTGACCTTTTTCCGTTGCGTATATGATTGTGGTTGGATGTGTTAGGGTGCCTGGGAACCCCACGGGGTCGGACCCTCATCTTTTGTACTATATCTGTGATGATTTGTATGATACAAGGATAGGTTAGGTGACATTCTCACCCCTGGGTCCCATTTCGGGGTTTGGGGCGTGAGAGAACTGCATGCAAGCCTTAGTACAACTATCAGTACCAAGAGTATTTGTCATGATCAAAACTGGGTGTGACCTATAAGGTCAACGTTCTCCCCCTTTTTGATGATGATAAATACTTTATATAAAAGTGGGTACAGCCAAGAAAGGTTCCCCCTAACTTTATGCATAAAAACAATTTAAAGATCAATTTAAATGATTTATCAATGGGTAATTAAATTTGAATTTAACAATGTACAATGTACCTGGTTTTGCCTAAATTTGAATTTATCAATGTACAATGTACCCAATTTTGCCAATGTTCCCAGTTTTGCCTCTTCTCCCCCTTTTGAAAACAACAAAAAAGACTAAGTAATGTAGCATGAAGGCAAAAGACATCATTTAGATACAAAAAGTATATTGGGAGGATTTTTTTTTTAAAAATTGGCAGCATGCCATTTGAAAATAGATCATTCCCAAAATAACTTTGTACCTAAATGACCTATTTTGAGTTTCAACCAATAATATATAGCACATTTCAACCAATCAACTCAAACAATACATAAGTCAAAGGCTAATAGTATGATGTAGCACAAAGGACTTAGCAATTTAAATTTCCTGATCTCCCTCAGTTGATGATAATGCAAGGATGAAAATTGATTTTTTATTTGGCTTTTACTCATCATTTCAAAAAGATTATAAAATTTAATCTATCATAATCATTTTTTATTTTCACTTGCTTGCAAAAATTATGCATTCCCACAAGAAATAAAACAAGAGAAGATATGTGGGACTGATTCCAATTGTTGTAACTACATGGTAGGAAAAAATGACACCAATTGTTAGAAACCATTAGTTATAAGAAAAATGATACCACTTATTATCTTGTCATAATAACAATTAAAACTTTACAAACATACACATTTATACTAGTTGTTAATGTATTTCCATAAGATGTAGAATTTGAGTACAAAATACATTTCATTTTCTTAGAGCCGTATGATTTTAAGGTGAAGTGGCTCCCCCTAAGAATATACATTTTATTTAAAATTATCTTGAGCACAATGCAATTATTATCATAGAAGCACAACTCAAGTTTTAAGATATTCAGCACAAAAAAAAAAAAAAATAGAATATGTGCAATGATTTCGAAAAATTTCGGCAACATTTTGTTTGAAAAAATAACTTATCCTATAAAAAAACCTGCCAATTTCAAAGCATTCAAGTATATATATCCACAAGCAGCTCCAAAAGACTTAAGTTTTAAGATGAGCTAAGTGCAGATATTTTAAAAAGTCCAAAACCAAATTTTATATGCACATATATTTTCAATTTTGAAAAATATTTTAACATGTCTACAAAGAATTCGGTAGCATGTCATCTGTAAACAGGACATTTCCTAAATTAACCTGCACAAAAGGTTTCATCAGAAGCATGCATTTCAGTAGAATAATCAAGTAAATATACAAAGCATGCAAGCCAATCATCATCAGATATATATATATATAAGCATGATCAAAATGGCAATCACTACAACAGAGTATCAGTATCAGTCTATGTATGTGTGTGGTGAATGTGTATAGCCAAAAGAGTAAAAATAAAAAAGCTATTTAAAGTTATTACAACCCTAGATATATATATATATATATATATATATATATTAATGTATGTGTATGTAGATAACTCATAAAATGGATAAAGTATGGATAAAGTGTGGAGCAGCTGATCCTTATGACTCATCTCTAAGTCTCCCCGTCATCATGATCGTCGTCCTCATCACCACTCATCTCCGTATAATCCTCCCCAATATCCTCATCATTCATCTCTATCAAGTGCTCACCGAGGATATGAAAGTTCGCACGCACATCGGACAGGAACTTGGAGAACTCGCCATAGAGAGCATCAAGTCTAGCTTGGGAGGAGGACACCTGTTCTGTCATGGAAGTCCTAAACTCTTGAAATGATGCAGTGAGATCGGTGATGGCAGCCATGATTCAGTGTTCGATGGCATAGGGAAACTCCTGTGGGGTCCCCTAAGCCCTTGGACCTCTCTCAGGAACAGTAGGCAACCACATGTTGCCGGTGAGCTCGTACCCCATTAGCTTTAGGGTAGTAGAGTTAAAGATGTTGGAGGGCCTAACTTTCTTGATAGCTACAAATGTAGTCCTGGTAACCCTTTCCCTAACAAATGGCCTAGACAGAATGCCACCGTAGAGCAGTATGATCCTCTTTTCCACAGTCTTAACGAACAACCATTGAAGGATGAATTTAAGGAGATCTAACTTCTTCCCCGTGAATAGGCACCATATCACGAAGCAATCCAAATAAGACATGTGATCCCTAGATCTCGACTTTGGAAATATATTGTATGAAATCAGGTGGTGTACCACCTTTGCCTCCAAAGTCAGAGATCTATAGCTAGGTGTGTGCGCTAGGTCAGTTATAGGATGTGACATAACAAGGTTCACGAAAGTACTCACCGTAAAGTCCTGCTCATTAATCCAAGTGGAGGATGAATCAGGACAAACAAAGTCAGCACGCTGGATGTCAAATGCCTCCGCCAGGTATGCATCATTAAAGAAGATGCCAGTCTTAAGTGCCCGAGAGTAATAATCCTGGCCTTCCTGCTCAAGGTTGGCGTAGAACAACCGAACAAGCAGAGGATACATGCCCTTGGGCTGGAAAGTGATGAACTCGTACCAACCTTGGTACTTGAAACACATTGTTGAAGTGAGTTTGCATAAATTAAAGGTCTAGTATCTTACCGAGGATGGGATCCTAGAGGTGAAAAACTTTATCACTCTTGATCCGTCTCTCGGGTGTATGGAATTATTGATTAAGCGGAACGCCTACCACAACGCGTCTATGGTCTCTAGACATGGTGAAAAGAACTTTTCCTAAAAGGCACTAGGCAAGAAATGAAAAAAAAAATAAAAAATGGAGTGGCTGGAAGTGAGGAAATGCAAGATAGCTCTTAAGAGTGGATGGAAAAAAATGAACAGTTCACATGGATTTTCTTATATAGTAGCACAGTTCGGGTGCTTGAACATGAGTTTGGTCACCCGAACTGTAATAATTGTAGAGCCCATTGAGTCTGCTCGATTGATCGAACCATCAAACAATGGCTCGGTTGGCTAAAGGTTAAGTGCCTTTTCACAAAACCGAGGCTCGACAGCTCGAACTCAAAATGAACTGCAGAGTTTGGTCACTTGAAATGCACATTCGATTACCCGAAAATAAATTTGGTTACCCGAACCTGGTTTGGCAGCCTGAATGGATTTGAGCTATAAATTTCAGTAGCCTGAGTGATGGTCAACGCCTTGGTCAGACTTACAAGTTTGGTCGCCTGATGTGCCAAAGCACAGATGGGTTCAGTAGCTCAAACTTGGTTTACATTTTTCTTTTGACCAATTCCCACATGGAAAGACCCCTATGATTTAAATATAAGATCTAGGGTTTTATGGTGTCTTCCTAACCAACCTTATGGACGCAAGGGAAGGCCTAAGGATCAAGACGAGATGGAATCAGATTTCACTCTCCAAACTTGTTTCATTTTAACTCCCTTTCTTTTAAACGCACAATCAAATTTGGTATAACCCTTTTTTTTACATAGTGCACAATAGGTGTGGGTGTATGGACCAGAAGAGGTACTGGCATAATCTTTGGACTCCCTAACAAAGTACCCCATGTATAAGTTTTTTTCCTTCCTATTTCTAATTTTGTTATAACCTATACCTTCCCTATCTAAGGTCATTTTCTGTGATCCTAACAACTTATCAAAGTTGTCCTTACCTCTAGTGAAAGTGTAAATGATTTTCGACTGGTCCTCAACTTCCTTTTCTAGCTCTTTTATTTTCAAAATTTTAAAACCCTTGCAAACATCTTGAAGTTTAATGAATTCCTTAGTCATATTGTTTGCTTCTTGTTCAAATTCTGCAATCAAATGGTATTTATTATTATTTTTTACTCTACGAGTCCAATCTGGTTTTGATAATGACAAATTACTTAGTATTTGATCTGTGCATTGAGTTTGTGAATAGGAACCTATATTAAGCATGCACGGTAGAATAACGAGTCATGAAAGCCATAAAGTAAAACTGACACATCTTGGCAAGATCTATGGAACTCAAAGAGTACGAGAATCAAGATGCAAGCTGTAAAGTTTAAGAACATCTTGGGAATGGGTATTTAGAACTTATGTACTTACATTTTCATATGATTTAATTAGAGGCTCAACGTAACTTAGAATGATTTTAGGATTCATGCATTTCATTTATATCATTAGGGAACCTTCATGGACTTAGATAGGTTTTTTAAAATCATGGAAAATATGCTTTATAAAAGGCCCAAGAAAAAGAGCAAAGCATAATTTTAAGTTAGAGAAAGAAAACTTTATCTAAAAAGTGTGGTTGCACTGGTATATGTGAAGTTATGGTATCATGCTTAGCTATGGTCCATCAGGGTTCTTAAACCATATAATGCGGTTTCTGAAACAATATAGTGACATGATTTCATTTCACAAATCAGTATAAACTGTCATACTATAAATCTGTATAAAATCACTGAAAAACTATAATTTTTTATAGAATACTATCATACTATAGTTCTGTATAGAACGCTATCATTCTGTAATTCTATATCAAATGTTATACTCTAGTTCTATATAGAACACTGTCATTTTGTAATTCTCTATCAAATGTTGTACTGTAGTTCTATATAGAACTTTGTAACTTTAAATAAGATCTGTACTATAATCCTATATAGGACGTTGCAATACTGTATAAAATCTGTACTGTAGTCCTATATAGGATGCTGTAATACTGTATAAAATATTACCTTGGTTTATATATTTTTACCATAAAAATTGACAAATCTAATTATACATGACTTTCAAACTCATGCCACACAGATTGAGTGATAACTTATACTATAATAATATTCTGCCAAAAATACTGGTATAACCATCTCTAAGGTTTTACTCAAACTCAATAACCCAATTTCTCAAACATACATATATCATTTCCAGAGTTCCCATTCTCACAAATCTATATACTCAGAAAAACATATATATATATATATATATATATATATATATGTATGTATATTACTCAAAATCTTGTATTATAATTTAATTAGTAAAATTTCTAAAAACACCTAACATAATCTATTCCCCTTATCTGTTTCCTAGATATAAGCCTACAAGGATCCCAAAACTGTGCCTACGATGCTCGCACAAACCTTGTATCCATATACCCTAACTCAATCAGCTCTACCCCAAAATATTTACCATTTTAATACTCCTAAGCCCATACTCTTCCAATAACTAATTAAACTTGAAAAACATCTTCCTTATCCCAGTTTTGGAGTAGTGCCTAGAAAGCCTAAATAGTAAAACTACTCTGGTTAAACTGCAGAAAATCATCACTAGGATCCCGAAATGCTATTTATCCTTCGAATCAGGCTGAAATCAGGCCAAAAATCAAAAAGAGAGAGAGAGAGAGAGAGAGAGAGAGAGAGAGAGAGAGAGAGAGAGAGAGAGTGATAGTCGTAGCCTAGAGACAAAGAGAGAGGAGAGGGTTTTAATTTTTCTAAATAAAACCCTTGACGGTTTGGTCTTTAACCAAACCAGTTTATACCGTTTTACCCTTACCTAGCCGTGGTAACTCAAAACTGGCAACGCTTTTTTGAGCTCCACCAAAACCGTCAATGGTTTGGCCTGTGCCAAACCAAATTTCCTCTTTTCTTTATTATTTCATTAATTACTCTATTTTGGGTCTCTACAACCTAAGATCGGATGGTCAAAGCCCTTTCAAAGTCTAGGTTAAGTCCTAGTTTGATTAGAAATCACCCCTATTCACATAGGTATAACTTTTGAGTTATAAGGGACTTTTTATGTGATGTTTAGGGACCTAAGGTCAGTCTATGACCTTTGAGCATTAAATCCTTTCACCCATGCTGATGCATTATTACAGACCATATTAAATTATTATAGACCCAAAAATTAAATGCATTTGCAATACAATATAGACAATGTCTTCATTCACTTTTTGCACTCGTGATTGCCATGTCATATACTGGTTGAAGTGATCTTTAGCTCCTCATGGCTCCATCGTATCTTTACCATCCGTGTGTGCTAAATGATAGTCATGTTCACATGCTCAATGCACAGGTAAGATACTTTTAGATTTGTCATAATCAAAATGGGATAGGACTCATAGAGTCAACACCTCCGAAGGAAAGTCTATTTATCCTTATTTGAGTGTATTGTGACAAGAGAGAGAGATCATTAAGAAGTGTATTGTGTACTTTGATATTTCCTAAGTAAAATTCTTGTGTCATTGCTTCCATGGATGTAGGATTTGCCGAATCATGTAAATCTTATTGTTGTTCTTGTTTTTTATCATTCTTTGGTTGTGTTTCATTTACTTGTTGTATTTATTCCGCTGTGTATCCTATTTATCTTATCCTTATTACAACATGATTTACTCAAATATTTTATGAATTAATAATTTTGAGTAACATGCAAGAAGCTTTTATTAATTAACTTATGCAAATGATGGATAACTTTTTTGGGAAAAAATGAAGCTAAACTCAAAAGCGATAAGCATATGACTTCAATGATTGCATTTGTCTAGTGTATATTAGGACTTTTTTCGACCTTTAAACAACAAATAAAGAAAAAATGTTTAGGGCCACAAAAATATCTATTTAGAAAGAAAAAAAAAGTGGTTATCTTTTACTTGATATTTTTGCAGCTTAGTTTAAAATGTTTGCTTTGCTGGAGACAAAAATAAAAATTAAAAGGGAAATAACTATATGGTACAAAAGAATGGATAGTCAAAATCGTTTAAACAAAAGTACTTTTTATTTTATTTTAAATGGTTTATTGATTAAAAAATGAGTTAATGACCTTTAAAAAAAGTTAGTCATAAATAAACTCCTTTTTTATAACCTAGAATTTTAACTTGAACGAGCCCTTTGAACTCCCAAGCCACACTAAATCAGGAGGGGACGTTGTTGGAAATACAATAGAAGGAAAAATATATACTAATCAAATTAATATTAAATAAAAACACAAACACTTATTAGAAGTTGAGGAATGGAAGGACCTTTATCCTTAAAGTCAATTTCGCACCTACAGAGAAAATATCTCGGTACATAGAGTCATTGCATGCACAGCCTCCATGATTACTCAGCTAGCTTGGTTTTATGTGCACTCACAAGTACCAATGCTATTGGAGATTTAGTGTCATTTAGTTAAAATGAAGTTAGATCACAATAAATACGAAACTGTTAAAGTAGTAGTTAATGTTTTAAAAATATTAAAACTAATATATTGAATTAAACGTACACTTAATTAAAATAGAATCGATGACTATAATATAATATTTATTGAACAAAAAAATTAAATTTGAAGCATTCAACATTTATATAGTAATACCAACAATCCTTACATGGTTCAAATTAAAAACAAAAAAAAAAACAAAACACAAAACAAAATTGAAGAAAGATAAGAAGAAATAAAAAATAATAATAAGTGTTGGGTAACCACAAGATGTAACGCATGGGTGACAATACCTTTCGGTTTGGATTGCACTTAAAGAATATATGTTATGAGTAACAAAAACTTGGTGAATATTAAATTTTTGAACCAAATTATTTTAGCGTAACATTATAAATATATCACTCAAAAAATATCTCTAGACACAAAACTCTTGCAGGTGGGTACCTGGATATTCATAAGTGCTCTAGAAAGTTCTAACCTAGTAAACTTTCATAGGGCAACAAGACAAAGTTGTGTTTCAATATTCTTCAATCTTCTAAATGACATGTAGCTATATATCTAGCAACTGGTATGGTAGATCAGTCACATCTATCACCATCATATTGGTGAGCATTTTGTTAGGGTCATGATAACCTATGTTAAGGTGAAGACACATGTGATGTCGTTGTATAACATCATTTCTCTCTTCTTATCTGTTCTCTATATATTAAAAATGTGAATATTGGGATGAATTGTGAATTTGATCGATTTTATTATACAAATTATTGTATTCTTATTTAGTGGTTAGTATATGTTATTTTTAAAGTGTGTTTTGAGTAAGTTCTATTGCAAAAATTATTTTTCCCTGTTTGATAACAGTATATATTATTCTTAAGGGCATTTTGAGTCAAAATAATGAAACATTTATTTTGCCTTTTGAAATATTAAGGTTGGCAGATGTTTTAAGGAATACTGGGTAAATTCCAATTGATCTAGTTGGGGGAAGGTGAGGGAGGAGGGTTGTAGGGTCTTGTCTTTCAGAATTATTTAGCTTCTTCAAGTTAAATGTAAAAATATAAGGTGACATTCGTTGTCGTGGTTGCTGCCTACATACCTAATTTTATCTAGATCTTATTTAATGAAATAGGTATTAAATATTAAAATTTTAAAATCATTTTGAGCAATCCTTTAATCACTCAAAATTAGTCATAATAGTTTGTCCTTCAAGAGAAAGCACATTTTGGGCATGAAATCACCAATTGACCAAAATTGGGTTACACTAACAACAATTGGCCCATAATAGGGTTCAATCATAATATAGTACAAATAATGATTTTGCTATTAGTTTGTGATGGAATATGTAAAACTGGGGCAGCTACGAGCTGGTATCTACTGTTGGATAGAGCTAAAAAAAAAGAATATTTTGTTTATACTTTCATTCATTATATGCATGTGTTCATTGAAGCTTAGACCTATTCAAGAATCATTACTATACATTCATGTCTTATTGTAAATGTGAGATAAATCAATTAATACTTAATTAGTTATTAGTCATACTATCTAGTTTAATAATCAATGGAACATGTTAATTACTTGTTTCATTTATGATTAGTGTTGCTTGTATTTCAACCATTCATGAATTATCCAATGTGTGGACAGTTTCAGAAGTTGTATTTGTGTTGGAATTGGTGTATTCCCAATAGGGGGGTGAATTGGGTATTTAAAGATTTATGCCTAGGTTCAACTAAATTCCAGCAGTAGTATAACCACAACCTAGGGTCTGTCTAAATAATCGTAAACCCAATCAACACGTGTGAAGCATATAATGAATTAGGCATAGAATATACATGCACTGAAAATGAAAGTGGAGAAAATAAATTACGAAAATATAAAGTATACGCATGATATGTTATCAGGGTTCGGACAATTTCAAGAGGATTCCACTAGTTGCTCACTTTATAGGTGGAGCGACACAGTTTGCAACACCTTACCAATATGGTGCACGTAGTTCTCTTAACAGGTTTTGAACCAGTTCGGGACTATTTATAGGGCTAGTGTAATGACTCAAGTAATAATGGTATTTAAATAATAAAGAGGGAGGGAAATGGAATCAGTAACAAAAGGAGGCAGCCGACTTCATTGACGAACGCTTTGTGTTCGTCAACAAAATTACATTTTGGAGGTGATAATTCCAAGAAATTTCCCCAGGCCTCATCGACGAACACAAGGGTTTCGTCGACGAGGGTTCTTCAGGACCTTGTCGATGAGGTCCCGTATCGTCGACGAGAAAATACCGAGAGAAGAATTTGGGCTACTCTGAATTTCTTCGAAGAAGGGTAAGGTTTGTCGACGAAATTATTTAAGGGCTTGTTGATGAGACGACGTGGCTTGTCGACGAAGCCTGCAGCATAAATAGCCCTAAACTCATTTTAATCACAAAAAATCAGCGTCGCTTTCTTCTCTCTCTCTCTCTCTCTCTCTCTCTCTCTCTCTCTCTCTCTCCTACGGCCTCTCCCTCTTCTCTCTTCGATTTTGGCCCCATCAGTCGCCGAATCGATGATCTGAGGCTACCACGACGTTCCTGGTGAAGTTCTCTTCAAATCTGTAGGAGCAGATCGTTGATGGAATGAAGTTGGAATTCATCCCAAATCCAAGGTAAGGTCTTTCATTCGAAATTTGGCTTTCTAACCGTTGTAGAAAATGTTGTAGACGTAGAAATAGTAATGTTTTGTTATGGGATTTATGGTTTTTAGGGAGTTGAGTGGAGAACCCTGAGGGTGTTGGACCCGTTATAATAGGGAATTTTTAGTAGGAAACAGGTAAGGGAAATATGCTATACTAGGTTATTTGAGTATGTTTTCAGTACAAAATTATAAATGTTCCACTAGAGTATTGTTTACAACAGAGATTTATACACTTTATCAAATGTGATTAATATGTTTTAAAATTACCGAGTGGCTTGAGAATATAGATATAGTACAAAAACATGCTATACAGTATTTTTCAGAGATGTGTTTAACAAAATATACATACAGTGAATATATTTTATAACAATTACAGAAATATCATGATTATACAGTTTTACAGTACCATGACATATAGATTTACAGTTAATTACAGAAACACAGTTGATATAGATACAGTTTTTCACAGCGTCATAGTTTATACAGTTATTATAGAATCATGGTAAAACAAATAGTTGTATATAGAGATGTATTATATAATATTAGACCCTGTTGGACCATATAGTTTACGAAGCACGGTACCGTAGCTATATACAGTTTATAGAGTGCAACCACCTATTTAGATAGTACGTGGTATAAAGGTCGATCGTATAGAACCCACGAGTGGACATGCTCCGCCTCAGATATGGGTTGAGGAGGGCTGATCAGATTATGAAGTATAGTGATTTATTCCTGATTGGCCAGCCAAGGTAAATCCCGCCTACGGGCTGCACAACCCTGTCATGAGGTGTTAAATCATGACACACAGTTATCCACAGGAAACTTTACAGTTATTACTATGTTTATATAGGTTTACAGAAATAGAATATATATATATATATCTATATATATATATTAGCAGTATTTTGAGTAGAAACCTAAAGTATAGAAATGTTAAGCAATAGGTAAAACATGAAGATTATATTACTGATATTGTACTTTACATATTCAATGATACATGACTATATAGTAATAGATTTTCACAGTATTGTAACTTATTTGCCACACACTAGCAATAGCATATTTCTTCTTACAGAGCGTTGGCTCATCCCAATTACTTTAACATTTTTCAGGTGATATAGGTAGGCAAGCAGATCAGGCTCGCAGATAGAGGGGCCTCGGTATTTCCCTGATAGTAGTGTGAGTATTTTTTGGAGTATTTTTGTATAGCCCTAGCCAGTTGACGTAATTCTGGAAAACAAACATATATGTATATTTTGGGAAACACTTTAGCACTTTGGTATTGTATATAACTATGTATGGTTATGTTTATTTGATTTCTACTTCTTGCTGCTTAGGTTGATGATTGGGTTTAATCAAGTATGGTATTAGGGAATTTTAAATGTTATAGTATATAAAAAAAAATCCCAAGTTAAATAGCAGGTCATTACAATTTGGTATCAGAGCCTAACTTGTTAGGTTCTGTAGACTTTAGAGTGCAGCAGAAGCAATGCCAAAGTATAGGAAAAGGATTTGAGGTTTATTCGGTTGTCTGGATACAGGATTTTCATGGTGGTTTCTGTGTTTTTCCTGGGGTGACGATTTCAAGAAAACCATAGTAAACTATTGTCAGTCGTGTGTCTATGTGACAGAACTTGATATTGAGTTAAGGTCAGGGAAGGTAATGAATTTTGAATTGGTACAGGATAGGTCCGTATAGGAGATAAAGTGCTTAAGTGTGTTTCTTATTTTCAGGATAGACCTAAGAAGCAGTGGCACAAATGCTGGGGAGGATAGGACAGGACCTTCCAGCATATGTGGAGGAGACACAGATGTTGTACTGCGTAGTGTCACTCAGCAGGTGATGGCTGAGATGGCCAGGAGCTCTGGGGAGTATAGTTGTTCGATCGAGCAGTTTATGCAGATGAAGCCCCCATCTTTTGCTGGAGAAGATAACTCGATTGTAGCTAAAAATTGTGTCCATAATATCGAAGAGACATTGGTGATGCTTCCATGTACGGATGAGCAGAAGGTAGCATTTGCAGCATTTAAGTTGACAGGGGAGGCGAAGAGCTGGTGGAGCGCAGCGCAACTGATAGAGGGGCAGAGACCGGTTCCAGTGCTAGTGACCTGCGATTGATTCAAGGAGCTGTTCTTTAAGCGATATTTTCCTTATTTTATTCAGAGCGCGATGGCAACATAGTTTCTACATCTGGTACAGGGGCAGATGACCGTATCCTAGTATACAACTCGGTTTATCAAGTTGTCACATTTTGCTCCGCATCTAGCACCTGATGAAGAGAAAAAGGCAAGGAAGTTTGAGGAGGGACTGAAGCAGAATTTGTTTGAGCAGGTGATTGGTTTCAGAGCTCAGACATTTACAAAGATTGTAGAAAGAGCTACGATTATTGAGAGTGGTATTCAGAGGGGTATAGTGGCTCAGAGTCAGAGGAAGAGGCCTGCGCCTCAGGGCTTTCAGGCTGGCTCCAGTAAAGGTACACGGGGAGGAGGTTGCGATAGGGGAGACCAGAGGTAGATGGAGGTACCTCGAGGAAATTAGGGTGAGCCGATCATCCCGGTATGTCAGACGTGCGAGAGATGTCATTCGGGGGAGTGCCGGGTAGGGAGTGATGTATGCTATTGATGTGGGAGACTCGGCCACATGGCACGTGCATGCCCAGGTCCGCCAGACTAGGTCCCAGCTCCCAGGCCCTATCGGGGAGGATATCAAGTAGCTCAAGGAGGATATTAGGAGCCTCGTGGTGGCCAGTAGAGGAATGTGGCCCTAACGCGAGTATTTGCTCTGACGCCAGGTGATGCTGAGGCTGCTGCAGATGTGGTGACAGGTACATTTACTGTTTTATCATATCCAGTCATTGTTCTTTTTGACTCAGGTGCTACTCATTCTTTCATCTCTGCATCTTATGTTAAATTATCTGAGAGTGAGACTCAATTATTAAATATAACGCTATCAGTAGCTACACCATTAGGGTCAATGATAAGATGTTAGAGGGTACTTAGGGGCTATCCCATAGAAATTCAGTGGAAAGTGTTACCAGTTGACTTTATTATATTTGATATGTGTGGGTTTGATATAATACTGGGTATGGACTAGTTGGCTACCAATCACGCCAACATTGATTGTCATCGAAAAGAGGTAATTTTCAGACCCCCTGGTACACAGGAATTCAGATTCGTTGGTTCACGGGTACGTGCTCCAACACAGTTGGTGTTAGCTGTGCAAGCAAGCAGATTACTCCTAGATGGAAGTCAAGGGTTTATAGTGTTTGTGAAAGAAGTACCCAAAAATGAATTAAAGATTGACAGCACCCTAGTGGTACGAGAATTTCTAGATGTTTTTCCAAAGGAGTTACCTGGGTTACCTCTTGTGTGTGAGGTAGATTTTCCTATAGATTTACCTTCAGGGACTGGGCCAATCTCTAAGGTTCCCTACCATATGGCTCTAGCTGAATTGGGAGAATTAAAGGAACAGTTGCAAGACTTTCTGAACAAGGGGTTTATACGACCCAGTGTATCACCATGGGGAGCTCCAATGTTGTTCGTAAAGAAGAAAGACGGGTCTATGAGGATGTGTATCAATTACAGAGTCAACAAGGTTACTATTAAGAATAAATATCCTTTACCCCGTATAGATGATTTGTTTGATCAGCTCTAGGGTACACGGGTATATTCCAAGATCGACCTGAGATTCGAGTATCATCAAGTGAGAGTAAAAGCAGAGGACGTCGCGAAAAAAGCCTTTAGGATTAGGTATGAGCACTATGAGTTCTTCGTTATGTCGTTTGGTCTGAAGAATGCCCCAGCCATGTTCATGGACTTGATGAATAGAGTTTTCCACCAATATCAAGATCAGTTTGTAGTAGTTTTCATTGATGATATACTGATGTACTCGAGCAGTTTTGAGGATCATGAGGTGCATTTGAGGCAAGTGCTGCAGACACTCATAGATAGGAGCTCTATGCTAAGTTTATTAAGTGTGACTTCTGGCTTGAGAAGGTAGCATTTTTAGGTCACGTGATCTTAGGGGATGGTATATCAGTGGATCCCAGCAAGATCGATGCAGTGGTAAGTTGGGCGAAGCCGAGGAATGTGCAGGAAGATAGGAGTTTCTTAGGACTGACAGGATATTACCTTTGTTTTGTTGAGGGGTTTTCTGCTTTTTTAGGACCATTCACACGATTGATTAGGAAAAATTCCAGATTTGTGTGGAATGAAGTATGTGAGCAGAGGTTCCAGGAATTAAAGCGGCGGCTTGTCACTGCACCAGTTCTGATTATTCCATTGGGAGGTGATGTTTATGTTATCTACAGTGATGCGTCTTTGAAAGGGTTCGATTGTATACTGATGCAGCATGGTAGGGTGGTAGCATATGCGTCCAGACAGTTGAAAGAGTATGAAAAGAACTACCCTACTCACGATTTGGAATTGGCTACGGTTGCACACACACTGAAGATCTGGAGGCATTACCTTTATGGTGAGAGGTGTGAGATATTTTCTAATCACAAGAGTTTAAAGTATTTCTTCACACAAAAAGAGTTGAACATGCGGCAAAGGAGATGGTTGGAACTCATTATGGATTACGACTGTCCCATCTGTTACCATCTAGGTAAAGCAAATGTGGTGGTCAATGCTTTGAGCCATAAGTCAAAGGATACAACGCAGTTAGCAGTAGCAATTCAGCACCCGATTCAGATAGACTTAGAAAGGCTCGGTGTGAAATTAGTGAAGGATGATCCTCAGGTGCTTATTGCCAGTTTAGTGATACAACTTGTACTATATGAAAGAATTAAAGCTGTTCAGAGAGATGATCCAGAGTTAGTGGAGGTGCTTGCCAGAATACAGATGGTTAGGGAGAGGAATTCAGTATTGCCAATTATGGGGCCCTCAGATTTCTCACCAAATTGTGTGTGCCTACAGATGCCAGCATCAGAAGAACTATTCTAGAAGAGGCACACAGATCTTTATACACTATTCATCCTGGCAGTACGAAAATGTATAGGGATCTATGAGATTATTTCGGGTGGAGTGGCATGAAGAAAGAAATAGTAGAATTTGTGCAGCAGTGTTTGACGTGCCAACAGGTTAAGGCTGAGCACTAGAGATCAGCTGGTCAATTACAGCCATTATTCATTCCTGAGTGGAAGTGGGACCATGTATCCATGGATTTTGTTATTGGGCTGCCGCCAGCGTCGTATGATCAGAATGCCATTTGTGTAATAGTTGATAGGTTGATGAAGACAACGCACTTTCATCCTATTAAGGTTAGCTACCCTATAAACAGGTTAGCATAGATTTACATACAAGAGATTGTGCGACCCCATGGAGTGCCAGTATCCATAGTCTTGGACCGTGATCCACGTTTTACATCACGGTTCTAGAGGAGCTTACAGGAGGCATTGGGGACTCAGTTAGCATTCAGCATTGCTTTCACCCTTAAACCGATGGTCAGACTAAGAGAACAATCCAGGTATTGGAAGATATGCTTAGTGTCTGTGTTCTAGACTTTGGAGGTAGCTAGATTCAGTTTTTTCTGCTAGTTGGATTTGCTTATAATAACAGTTATCAGACTAGCATCGACATGGCACCCTACGAGGCATTATATGATAAGAGATGCCGATCTCCTCTTTTTTGGGATGAAGTAGGTGAAAGGTGAATTTTGGGTCCAGAGATAATTCAGCAAGCGTGTGATAAAGTCCGACTTATTCGAGATAGGGTTAGTGCACGACAGATTCGGCAGAAAAGCTACGCGGATACTCGCCGTCGAGAATTGAAATTTGGAGTGGGTGATCATGTATTTTTGAGAATAACTCCTCTAAAGGGGATCTTGAGGTTTGGGAAGAAGGGTAAGTTGAGCCCTAGATTTATTGCCCCATTTGAGATACTTGAGAAGATTGGGTCAGTAGCCTATCGGCTAGTTTTACCGCCATCTCTATTTCGAGTTCATGACGTATTTCATGTTTCTATGCTAAGGAAATACGTCCCAAATCCTTCTCATATCATCAGCCATGCAGAACTAGAAGTCAGTGAGGCTTTAGCATATGAAGAAGTTCCAGTACAAATTTTAGATAGAAAAGAACATGAATTGCTCAATAAGAAGATACAGTTGGTAAATGTCTTGTGGAGGAATCATGCAATAGAAGAAGTTTCGTTGGAGCTTGAAAGCAAGATTAGACAAAAATATCCCCACTTGTTTAGTGGGTCATAACAATGATGAATAATTAAAGTAATAGTAATTTTATTTTTTTTAGCATAGTGGAATTGTAATGTAGAATATAGGATAGGTAGTATTTTGGTTTTGGGGGAATTTTCTTTAATACTTGTAATCTCCCAGAACTACCTATGTAACCACAATATTCCTCCACTATAAGTGAGGGCAGGTAATAAAATAAGTAGACCATTTGCCTTTGTGGGATGATTGAAGGAAATACAGATAGTAAATTTTGAGGACGAAATTTTATAAGGAGGGGAGAATGTAATGACTCGAGTAATAATGGTATTTAAAAAATAAAAAGGGAGGGCAATGGAATTAGTAACAGAAAGAGGCAGCCGACTTCGTCGACGACATTGCATTTTGGAGGTGATAATTCCAAGAAATTTCCTCAGGCCTCGTTGACAACCTCATTGACGAGGTCCCATCTCATCGATGAGAAAATACTAAGAGAAGAATTTGGGCTACACTGAATTTAGTTGATGAAGAGTACGGTTCATCGATGAAATTACTTTAGGGCTCATTGACGTAGCCCACAGTATAAATAGCCCTAAACTCATTTTAATCATAGAAAATCAGCGCCGCTCTCTTCTCTCTCTCTCTTTCTCTCTCTCTCTCTCTCTCTCTCTCTCTCTCTCTCCTACGGCCTCTTCCTCTTCTCTCTTCGATTATGGCCTCGTCAGTCGCTGGATCGACGATTTGAGGCTACCACAAAGTTCCTGGAAAAGTTCTCTTCAAGTCTGCTGGAGCGGATCGTTGGTGGAACGAAGCTGGAATTCATCCCAAATCTAGGGTAAGGTCTTTTATTTGAAATTTGGCTTTCTAACAGTTGTAGAAAATTATGTAGACGTAGAAATAGTAATGTTTTGTTATGAGATTTATGGTTTTTAGGGTGTTGAGTAGAGAACCCTACAGGTGTTGGACCCGTTATAGTAGGGGATTTTTAGCAGGAAACAAGTAAGGGAAATATGTTATACTAGGTTATTTGAGTATGTTTTCAATACAAAATTATAAATGTTCCACCAGAGTATTGTTTACAACAGAGATTTATACAGTTTATCAAATGTGATTAATATGTTTTAAAATTACTATGTGGCTTGAGAATATAGATACAGTACAGAAACATGCTTTACAGTATTTTTCAGAGATGTGTCTTACAGAATATACAGACAGTAAATATATTTTATAGCAATTACAAAAATATCATGATTATATAGTTTTACAGTACCATGACATATAGATTTACAGTTAATTACAGAAACACAGTTGATATAAATACAGTTTTTCACAGCGTCATGGTTTATACAGTTATTACAAAATCATGGTAAAACAGATAGTTGTATATAGAGATGTATTATATAGTGTCAGACTCTGTTGGACCATACAGTTTACAGAGCATGGTACCGTAGTTACATACAGTTTATAGAGTGCAACCACCTAACCAGGGTAAATCCCACCTATGGGCCGCACAACTCTGTTATGAGAGGTTAAATCATGACACACAGTTATCCACAGGGAAGTTTACAGTTATTACTATGTTTATACATGTTTACAGAAATAGAATATATATATATATATATATATATATATTAGCAGTATTTTGAGTAGAAACCTAATGTACAGAAATGTGAAGCAACAGGTAAAAAATGAAGATTATATTACTGGTATTGTACTTTACAGATTCAGTGATACATGAATATATAGTAATAAATTTTCACAGTATTGTAACTCATTTGCCACACACTAGCAATAGCATATTTTGCCACTGAGCGTTGGCTCATCCTAATTACTTTAACATTTTTCAGGTGATCCAGGTAGGTGAGCATATCAGGCTCGCAAATAGAGGGGCCTCAATATTGCCCTGACAATAGTGTGAGTATTTTTGGGAGTATTTTTGTATAGCCCTAGCCAGTTGAGGGTATTCTGGAAAACAAACATATATGTATATTTTGAGAAACACTTTAGCACTCTGGTATTGTATATAACTACGTATGGTTATGTTTATTTGATTTCTGCTTCTTGCTACTTAGGTTGATGATTGGGTTTAATCCAGTATGGTATCAGGGAATTTTAAATGTTATAGTATATAAAAAAAAAAATCCCAAGTTAAATGGTAGGTTGTTACAGCTAGTCTCCCTCTTCCAATCATACTTCGGGAATACAACCAATAAAATATTTGTGTAAAAATAAATGTGCTTCTAAACTAAGCAGATGACGTACAATAGTAAGCTCAATATGCACTCACGTAAGATATGAAATAAGCTCAATGTGAGTATGGTGATTTTCTCATAAAATAACTTTTTTATATAGATGTTTATGATAAGTGCTCAATGATTTTAATCCAAATAAGAAATCTCTCAAGAAAAAAAAATTTAAATAAATTGTTGGAGAATTTAGGGTTTATGACTCAAAAATATTTTTGCAAGCACAAGCAAGTGAGCTTTTGAATCTTGCAATGGATGTGCAAGATTCACAAGCAAGAAATAGTTTTTCTCTAAAGATATTTATCAATGAAAATATATGGAGAAAACTTAAGATTTACTCTCAAGATAATGATTTTAAAAAGGAATGAGATATGAGAGTATAAGCAATAAGATTTGTAAAAAAGAAATGCCCAAGACAAAGAACACTCTCTTGAAAATGATTTTTTGAATAAATAACAAAGAGATGATGAAAAACTAGCTTAGGAAGATCAAAATATGATATATATATATATATATATATATATATATTTATATATTTCATAGGATTTTCTAACTAATCATCTGACTAATTATGACTTATGAAGGGGTATATACAGAGTTGGGAAAAATTATAGTCGTTGGGGACATGCTGGGTATTTTAGGGAAAGATTAATTGAGTTTAATTAAAAATAACCCAGTTTAACCTCAGTAAAAATTGACCAAACCGAGAGGTTCGGTCGACCATTTTTCAGATTCGGTCGACCATATTGCTGGGTTCGGTTGACCAGGACATTTTTGAACTAAGGTTTCGGTCAACCAGTCTTGGGGCGATCTTGAATCTCCGAGGTTTGGTCAACCATCCTGAGTTTGATTGACCAAACTTGCATGTTCGGTCAACCAAGCTATTTTATAACTTCAAGTTCGGTCAACCAGGACGTTGGGATTTCCCACGTGTTAGTTCGATCGACCAGGGCGTTGCAGTTCATTTTAGAAATGGTCGACCAACTGGTTAATTTATTAAACATGGGGATGTTTGGTTGACCAAAACTTCTATGAAGGTTTGGGTTCGGTCGACCGAATGGTCAACATTTGACTCTGGGAGGTTCGGCTGACCAAGTATTCTATTAAGGTTTGGGTTCCGTTGACCGAACACACTCAAGGTGTGCATTTAAGTCCTGATTTTCATTTAAAGTCACTCCTATTCATATAATTATAATTTCTAACTTATGGGGGACTTTTCATTGGATGTTTAGGGACCTAAAGTCAGTCTACGGACTTTGAGCCAACCCTAAAAATCTGGCATCGGTCGATCGAAAGGTGATCCCTAAGGTCCTGTGGTTCCCTATGGTCAGTCTACGGTCATCACTGAGCTTTTATCCATATCATGCATGCAATGTATTATTGCAAACCAAATTAAAAATTAAATGCAATACAATAAAATTTAAATGTCTTCTTCTGTCTTGCTCTTGAGTTTCATGGAATGCGTCAGATTGATGTGAGCTTTAAGTTCCTGCTGGCTTCCATTTTCCTGTATCTTATGTATATGCTGAAATGAAAACATGTTCACGCACTAAATGCACACATAAGACACTGGTGGTTTGTCAACATCAAAATAGAGATCGGACTCAAAAAGTCAACAATTTGCATTGTTGTCATCGTTTACGCTTTGTTCATTGTCATTGCATATTTCAAGAGTGTCTTTACTTATGCTCTCTAGGTGCATAGTGGGGTGTTGAGAAAATTTATTAGTGATGAAAAACTAGCAAGAGGAGATGCTATCGAAATTTAAAATGTCTATGATCAAGGAATTTGAGCGATTGAATGAAATGTAAATGCACCATTCCTGAATGGGATAGGATTTGTATTCTTTAGAAAAAAGGTGCGGTTGATTTTAAGATTCACTATGCATATATGACTCATAAATATTATGAGAATACAATCAACATCATTTACTTGAATATGCTATAGGCTAATTAATAAACATGGATAAGAGTTGGATGAAGGCTCGAGGTAGGTTTTTACCAGAATACGTCCAAGGGGTACATGAATTCATAGAGTTTGCACATCCTCGTGCTGATAAATCCAGTTGAAAAAGGTGTCCTTGCAAGAAATTCCAAAACATAAACATTTTGACACATTGTTTTGGTTGAAAAGCATTTATTAGACAATGGAATGGACAATAGGTACACAAGATGGGTGTTTGACGGTGAAAATTACACAATTAATCTAAGCGATGATGATGAAGATGAAGATGAGGGGGCCAATATAGGAGGCGGTGATACACGTTCGGATGGGTTAATCGAAATGTTAGGTGACTTGAAAAGGGGAAATGCAATGGATATGGAGGATGGCAATGTGTCACGTACTGGTCCTGAATATACTTTAGTAGGTAGCATGCCTTGCAATCCTAGTCAGTTAAATCAACTCGATAACCATTTTCTAATATTGTAAGGGATGCACGAGTGCCTTTATATCCAAACTATAAAAAGTTCTCAAAATTAGAGTTTCTGATAAAGTTGCTTCATGCAAGGACAATGCATGGGTTATCTCAGAGTGCATTCAAAAGTTTAAGGCTAATTAAGGCGGCATTGCTTGATGGGGAAACCCTTCCAAAGTCTTTTTATGAGGCACATACATATATGCATGATTTGGGTCTCAGTTACACTCCAATACGTCCATGTAGGTATGATTGCGCACTTTTTTATGGTGAATTGAAAAATATAAACGAGTGTATAGAATATGGTGAACTGAGGTAAAAAAAAACTAATCAGAAGAAGGGTGAAAAGATTTCCCAAAATATTTTTCAATATTGTCCTTTAATACTAAGGCTTCTAACATTATACATGTTCAGAAAGATTGCTACAGATATGAGATGGCATAAAGAGAAACTTCTTTAAGAGGAAAAAACCCTTAGCCAACCAGCGGACTCTGAAGCTTGGGTCGAGTTTGATAAAATGCATTTGTGGTTTGCTAGTGATCCTTGCAACATCAGACTTGGCCTTGCTTTAGATGGTTTCATTCCTTTTAGTAACATGAACAATCCATATAGCATGTGACCAGTTATGATGAGGCTATATAATTTTCCGCCATGGCGATGTATAGAAGAACTATTCATTTACATGTCCTTGCTTATTCCTACACCGAGGGCACCTGGTAATGATATTGATGTTTACCTGAGGTTGTTAATTGATGAGTTGAATGAACTATGGGAAAAAGGAGTGGAGACATTTGATATGGAAAATGGGAAAATATTTTGGCTACATGTTGCACTGTTATGGACAATTAATGATTTCCCCGCTTTTGGAATTCTATCAGAGTGGAGCACAAAAGGATACTTAGCATGCCCAATATATAATAAGGACACTGGTTCCTTATCCTTGAAGCATGGATGGAAGTTATGATTTATGTGTCATCATTGTTTTCTACCACCTGGACATCCTTAAAGGACTTGTTCTAATAGAAGCTTTAATGGAAAACTGGAACAAAGGTTGTAGCCAAATCGACTAAGTATGGAAGAGATATTAAATCAGTTGAAGTTGGTAAGAAATGTGAAATTGGGGAAAGCACTGAACTGTAAAAAAAGGAAACGTGCTAAGAAAAGATTTAAATTGGACAAATGAGAACATAGCGTTCTTGATCTCATTCTCATCCACTTTTTAATAAGCATAGTCTTAATAATTACAATTAAAAAGTTCCTTATTTTTTCCTTCCCCAAAAGGTTAAAGTAGATGGAAAACAATAACAACTACTTACTAATATCCTCAATATTTGTTAAAGTTTACATTTATATAAAAGAGACATTAGATATGGATTTTAGTTCATGTGAAAATCATCATTAATAGCCTTGTTATATCCATGCATGTTATCGTTACTTCAATATAAGCTCAAAAATTTTATTATTGTTATTGAACTTATGTTCACATAACTTTGTGTGCGCCAGTATTAGTCTTGTTTCCATTTCAAGTTTATGTTTATTTTTGTTACTATTGACTTGCATTTGGATATGTCTTTATCACAATTATTAGCTCATAGAATTATTTTCATCATTCTCCTACATGTCTCATTATTAATGTTATGATCACATTATCATAACATTAAAAATAAAGTAAAATAAAAAATAAAAAATAAAAAAGAAAGCTAGTATGTGACAAAATATGTGATCTTCTCTATATTTGTATACTAGTTAATTAATTTCTTTACACTGTCATAATTAGTCACATTGCTTTGGTCTTTTGATCATAATGCATCATGTTTGTTGTTTTAGACAGTAATTGTCATATCGTGATCTTCGTCAATCATGATGTCACTATGATCATTATCATTATTTGTTATAGTTGGACCCCCTCCCCCATTTTAGCAAAAATCGCATGCTTCTTTCTATTCATTAAGAAAATCATATAAAGTGCAATTGCCTTATTGCAATACCAATGTTGGTCCTCATATCATATTAGTGTTGGTTGTCATGCATCACCATGCTCAAAATCCCACAAACTATTTTAAAAAGGAACAAAAGACAATAAAATCATAAATGGAGATCTATAGTAGCAAAATTATGACTTAAATCTTAGGCACAAATGAAGTCCATCATCATCAACCTCCTCCACTCCTTCTCAGTCCACTCCATACACCCACTTTCATATTCTTCCTCTCCTTCTTATTCCCTTTCTGGTCTAATGAACTTGGCTTAAGCACCATCGATAAGCTCCAACCCTTTCCCTTTAGTAAAAAATAACCCTGACCGCGAAATTTTTCACCATCACTGCCTCCCTAAGAAAAAGCCCCTTCCTCTGTGTGTGTGTGTGTGTGTGTGTGTGTGTGCCTACATGTGTTATTTGAATGCCTTTTTGGCCCAAATCCTCTCGTTTATACAAGCTTACATACTAAGGCTTTAATGAGCATGAAGGTAACCTTTTCAACAAACAGAGCCTCTCTCATTTAGGAATACTGTTAAGGTGAAGATTGCCTTTGTTCAATAAATGAAAATTAAAAATAAAAAAAAATAAAAACAACGAATGAAGTGCCATAATCTGATCCATTAAGGTTATTGCTTTGTTCTCAAATCTACTAGCACCAAGGACTACTAGCAAGGACAAACTAGATCATGCGCGCACTTAACATTAATGACCTTCTAGTCACCCAAGTAGTTGCATGACTGCCAAGGACATAAACCTAAAATCTAACTTGTCACATCGCTACTTCTCCCAAAAGATCCAAAAAGTGGCCTAACCTTTTTAAATCCCATGTGTGGATTTTGTCCAAAATGTGACATTTCACACCCCATTTGTTGGCCTTCATAATCATCTGCATGTGTGTGTGAATCCTCCAAGATAGGAACCAGTAAGGAACAAAATTCTCAAACCTCACCTACCATGTTCTAAAGGACAATTTTCCTACTTCAATCACTTTGAGTTACCCTTGTGATTGTATTATGCAAATATATAATGTTGTTTGCCAATTTTTTCTTTAAAAAGAAAAAGGAAAATATGTGGAGCTCCAAATTGGGACCAATGTTTGACTTAAGAATAGGGCTATAGATCTCTTTTGGTATTTTCAACATAAGAGTGGTTCCCATAATTATGGAACTATATTGAGGATCTAATGCCTCGACCGAGATGGCAATCCAAAAGTAATTTTGTGTCTTCATTTGATATTTTACGGAGTTGTTACTAACATTTTATTTATCCTAAGTGTGATTAGGTCACCTAATTACTTCTAAGCTAACCTAGGTGCCCAAAAAATGATAATTGTAGTCTTTACAATTAAAGTTAGGTCTAGGAATATAATTATATAAGGGGAAGGTACTAACGCCCCCCTATAAACCGATCTAACAAACCATATATAAATTGAACAAGTCTTTAATTGATATTGCCTTTGAAATTTAATTGAACAAGTCTTTGGTGCCTTCCTTTTAAACATTTATCATCTTTTTAAATATTGAGTAGTCCCACACAATATATAAATTGTCATCGCCTAAGGATCACAAGAGCATGCGTAAAACATAACTCTTGGATCAATCATGGGATCGACTTTAACAAGTGTCATTTGCTGATTTGAAATTATCAATCCATTAAATATTTGGTGGCCTTAGACAAGTTAGAAACTACGTTTGCCTCAAGTTGCTCAAAGGCAATTACAAACATAACCTTAAGGTCTATCGCCAAATTAATTAATAGTATTTTTAAGGTTAATTTTATGAGATAAACACAAGCACAAATGCATGGAAGTAATAAAATAATCAAACAAGTCATAATCATAACCCTAGGTATTGTTATAAGAAATAAACTTGATCAAGAAAACACCTTGATTCTCTCAAACTCCCTCTTTTCTATTTTTCTAGAGAATTTGGAACCATAATTTACAAGAATTTGGGATCCTTGAGTGTGTCTTAAGGTGTGGACGTAGGCAAGGGGATGAACCACGTTAACATCGCTTGTTAAGTTTCTCTTCCTTAAACTTCTTATTTATATCTTGTGCATGATTTACATAATTTATATTATGATATAATCATTTGTATCACGTCAAGATTTTATATTTTGTAGAGAAAAACAGAAATTTGAAAAAGTTTCGATTCTCTCCCCCCTCTAAACCTAACTCTAGGGCCAACACTAATATTGATGATGAAAAAAGGATCAAACAATCATTTTTATTTTCTTGTGTTGGCTTTTTGAGTTCAATCTCAGTTTTGATTCTAACAAACAATAGTATCTTATGACTGTGCATAGTGAATGAACAGGAAGAAGCTTTGATAGCACAAGTGATGATGAAGTATGGAAGCCAAGACGTAGCATAAAAGATCACATTTTATTGAGTATTCCATGGGCTTATAGCGAGCAAAAATTGAAGACTTTACCATGCTTTTGAACTGTAATAGTATTTAGTTGAATGGTCTGTAATAACTCATGCATGATGGGAATCATAGATCAACTCATAACCCTAAACTAACCTTAGGGAACATATGTTTACACGAAAATCCTTCACCTAAGTTGATTAAACATTTACAAGGATTTTCCTATAAGCATAAGGCCAAAAAGAGGACCAAAACTCAAGTTCCTACTTAGTTCGGCAGACCAACCACATCTGTACTGATTGCTTCTGTTGACCGACACTGCCACATAAGGTAGATTCAGTGAGGCCTCGGTCGATCGACCAAAAATGATCATAACTTCCTTGGTCGCCCAAACATTGAACCAAAGACTTTTCATCTGCCATGGTCGACCGACCAAATGAACTAAACTATCCCGATCAACCAAACCTCCGAAGATTCGAAAAATTGCCCATGACTCAGTCAACCGACAATATGCTCGAAACCCCTAATTTTAAATGTTTCTAAATGTTTATGAGGGCTTAGTTGATCAGTGTCTTTGCTCAGCCAACCGAACCTATATGGTCAGTCGACCAACCTTTAATTCGGTTGACCAAACCTTTCTATTTGGACGAATTATTAAGCATTAAAAAGTAATTAATTTCATCATTAATTTTTTTTTTCAAAATACCGGTAGTGTCCCTAATGGTTATATTTTTTGGAAACTATATATACCCCATCGTTTATCCAAATTAGTAACCTGATTAGGAAATATTTTTCTCTCAAATTTTTGTGCTAATCTTGGAAGTTTTTACTCATATTCAAAGCCTAAATTTATTACTCTCTTTCTTATACTCATTTAATTATACTTTTTAGAAAGAGAGCATATTTCCTCACCTTCTTCACTTACATATTGGTTGCATTTTGAAGCTAGGTTGAGTGTTATTCTTTGTAAGAAAATTTCATACTGCTCAGAAGCTTAAACTCTCTTCCATACTTCCATTTGTTCTCTGCTGATTCTTGAGAGTTAGCTTAAACATTTTTCCCATAGTATTTTAATTATAAATATTTGATTGGGAAAAACTTTTCATAGCTTGAGATCTTGCATCATTGTTGCAAGATTCATAAGGTTTCTTTGTGATTTTGACAAAATATTTTTAGCAACCTTAAACCCTAAATATCTATTGTGATTAATATTTGAAAATTCTTATTGAGATATTTGCTTAGGGTTGTAGAGTATCTTTGAGTATTCATATTGTGATTATACCATCTTGAATCAAAGAACTCACTCACTCACACATATATATAATGACACACATACTATTGTGAGTTGATATATAGTATTAATGAAATCTCACTTGAGCTTAAACTCCCATCATCTGTTGGTGTACTTATCTGTTTAATTAAGAAACATCTATTTTGTACACAAACTTTGATATTATTGTTGTATTCTAGGCGTTGCCTAAAGAGGGTATTCTCTGCCCTATGAAGGAGGGTTTGTAAAAGGTTGGGGTAAGCCCTATGAATGTGAGCTGGGGTAATTCCTCACCCAGTAAGGAGAGGAGGTTTGTATTTGGTGCCACTCCACCTGTAAGTGGGTGAGGTTTATTAGTGGAAATTCTCTAAGAAGGTTGTGCTTGAGGCAGGGATGTAGGCACGGTTGCCAAACCTCAATAACATATCGTGTGTTACTTTCTCTTCCCATTAACTCTTTACTTTCAGTATATGTATGCTTGCACTTAAATTATTGAGAATGTTTTATATGCTTTGGATTTATGCATACATATCTTCTTGGGAAATACTGATTTCACTGTAACTGTTATATTTTTTACTCAGTTTTAAATTATTGGGTGATTGGTAGTTGCATAGATAGACCCTAAGTTGCGAAAGACTATTGATTTCTATTTAACCTAGGAGTGAATTTTTTAAATACCCAATTCACCCCTCTTTTGGAAATACACCAATTACAACAATTGGTATCAGAGCCTCATTGCAAAAAGCTTAACCGCTTGTGTTAAAGATGGCAATTTCCCGAATTGGTGTATCCCCGTTCAGTGGGGGAAAGTCACTTATTAGGCCTATTGTATTTTGTGGTGTCAATTACACCTTTTGGAAAATTCGAATTTGTGTATTTATAAAATCTATGGACTGGAGGGTCTTCCAAGTGATTGTTAAAGGAATTTATATGCCTTTGAATGAAAATGATATTAACTTAATGCATGCGAATTCAATTGCCATGGATTGTTTATGTTGTGCTTTAAGTTCTAATATTTTCCTGAGATCATGGCATCTAAAAGTGCGAGGGATATATGGGAAGAGCTAGAAAAGAGGTATGGAGAAACTTAGGAAAAGGAGACAGCCACTCCGGAAGCTTCAAGCTCATATGATCAGGTAGTGGGAAATCATGGGCAAATAGCATTAGAAGACAAAGAGGTATATAATCCTCATTCTATTGCTCTTGATGATTTCTGTATTGAAAAATGTTATATGTCTTGCACTGAATCATCTAATGCCTCTTTTGAAAATTCTGCTAAATCTAATAACAGTCCTACTAATAATGCATGAATTGATTCATGTAATAATTTTTATTATAAATCCTTTGTTGAATCATATGATGAGTGTAATGATGAAAGCATGCTGCCTAATGTTGAAATAGAAAATGTATTATTGAAAATGCATAAGATTCTAATTAAAATATCCAAGAAGAAAATTTTTTTGAAAACTCAAAACAAAAGGATGGCTAAACAATTAGAGGAACTAAAAGATTATCTTGCCATTCTAGAGAATAAAAAGATGAAAAAAATATTAAAATAATCTGCCAGGAGAGAGAAATGAGAGATGATAAATCCTTAGTGTTCAAAAAGGATTCAAATTTATCATATAAATCCCATAGTCATGTCTCATCATGCAAACATAAGATTAGTAAGCATAGACATTCACGAAAAATTCAAAACTTGCTTAGATCATAAAATAAAATGGCATATTCAATTCACCTGTTCATCTAGAAGTGTCAGAGGCTTAGATAAGATAGTGAAATAGATTGTCAGGAAAGCTAATCTCGTAGGACGAGAGGAAGGAAGGGTTCCAATATAAATTAAATAATCATTAAATTATTCTTTATAACTTAGGATTAGCTATAGGGGGTAGTGATGACTAAATGACTTAGAAAGTGGTTTGGGCTCAAAATGTAGAAACTTAATGTATGTCCACTATTCAAAATTTTACATACTAAGAATCTTGAAAAATTAAGCAAATACGAAAATTCAACCAAAATATCCAACCTGAACTTAATAAATATACATATATATATATATATATATATATATGTAAAATTTTGAATAGTGGACATATACTAAGTTTTTACATTTTAAGCCCGAACCACTTATATATATATATATATATATATATATATATATATATATATCAAAATGATTGGATAAAATGTGAGAATATTCTCAGAAGCTGCTTGAGTTAAATCCACTTCCAAATGAACAAGACATCTCTGCTAGGAAAATAATTCTAAATGCTTAACTTATGCTTAAATATAAACATCTTAAGTTAAGCAAATGTTGTCCATTGTACAGATTTGAGCTTTAGGGATACATTTCATACTATATATCACTTCACCCTAAACTCAATGGAAAAATTAAAAGCCTTGAACAAATATCAGTCATCACTCTAGGCTTAAGCACTAATAATTATAAATCCTTATTCTACAAGTGCAAATCAAAAGACATCCTCCTCATAATCAAAATTAGAGGCATCTACTAAGGGATTCATGTTTTATTGTTAAGTCAAATTATTCCCTCTGAATCTAAAATATAATTTCTCTAATCTTGATTCACCTATCACCTCCATAGGAAATCTTTACCACATTGGTCACATCTGGTAAAGTTTTATCCTATTCCTTGGTTTGTATCCTTACTCTAAATTGTGATCATATTTAAAGAATACCCTCCAGTAATGGCCAACTAGAAATATCCAAAGAGCAGTGTTTAAAAAATTCATATACTCCTAAATGCTCTTTTGCTAAATAGTTAGGACATACCATCCAGCTTGCTTATACTAAAAAATGTCCAGCTTCTATTGAATACTCTTCTAAACAAAATAGAAAATTTCATCTCCAAGAGTATTCATTCATATTCTCATCACAAGCTCTCAAACTTTAAGTCAAATCTTTTAGACCTTCAAATGATGTTGAATGGCTAAGGTGGTTGCACTAGGTTTCAAATCTAGATGATGGAATAAAAATTAAAGGAGACCTATGCACATGTAATTAAAATTCAAAGCCATTCAGACTTGAGCCTCTTACGAGTTGAAATTCATAAGAAAAGAGGCTAAATATGCTTAGTTCATCTAAAAGAATATTCATTGTGATCTTTTGGTCCTCTAAGCCTAAAAATTCAAAGCCAAATTAAAATCATTAAAAATCTAAGGAACTTGGTAAAGAAATTAGAAAATGAAAAAGGCATTAAATGAGTTGAATGCATAACTTAGGGGGAGCATTTATTCTTCATGGTTATATAAATTAAAATGCTCTCTTGATATTATATCATGTATGTCTATATGCCTTTATCATAATAGCATTGTAGATTACTATCCATAATGCACTGAATGATAAAATTTATTTGATGGATGGTTTTTATTTTATATAAACGGTTGACTGAACTCTGAAATGCATGTCTATGTTAAATGCCTCCTGCATAGCGGAAGCAGTGATGTGAACTACATGCGGGTAGTAAATCTAGGTTGTTGCATGCTTAATATAAACTATTTGCTAAAAATAACCAAATTTCAGGTACAGGTTTTATGAGAAAATGTCAAATTTACAGACGGCATGCTATCAAACTTTCAATAAAAGTTTGCCAAATTAAAACTATCACTATAAAAATACTGGTTTTTAGTGACGAAAGTATTAGTGACGGTTTTAAAACCGTCACTAAAAGTTGGTATTAGTGACAAATTTTATGAATTGTCTCTAATAGTGTAAGCATTAGTGACGGTTAAGCAGTCGTCACTAATACGACACTATTAGTGACGGTTCTAAAACCGTCACTAATACTTTTGTCACTAAAAACAGCGTGGTAAACGATTTTCAAGCGAAATCTTTCTCGGGAAAATATTGGTGACGATTCTAGGGTATTAGTGACGGATTAAATTCGTCACTAAAAGTCTCTTATTAGTGACGACTAACAAACCGTCACTACTAATATTTATGAATATATATAAAAAATTTAGTTAAGGAAATTAGTGACGGTTTGAGAGAACCGTCGCTAATAATAGGATATTAGTGACGGTTTTTAAACTATCACTAATAGTTTTTTATTTTAAAAATTTAGTTAAGAGTATTAGTGACAGTTTGGGAAAACCGTCACTAATAATGGGGTATTAGTGACGGTTGTTAAACTGTCACTAATAGTTTTTTATTTCAAAAATATTTTAAAAAATTTAGTTAAGAGTATTAATGATGGTTTGAGGGATCCGTCACTAATAATGGGGTATTAGTAAAGGTTTTTAAACCATCACTAATAGTTTTTTATTTAAAAAATATTTTAAAAAAATTTACTTAAGAGTATTAGTGACGGGTTGAGAGAACTGTCACTAATAGTGGGGTATTAGTAACGGTTTTTAAACCATCATTAATAGTTTTTTATTTGAAAAATATTTGAAAAAATTTAGTTAAGAGTATTAGTGATGGTTTGAGAGACCTGTCACTAATAATGGGGTATTAGTGATGGTTTTTAAACCGTCACTAATAGTTTTTTATTTAAAAAAATTTAGTTAAGAGTATTAGTGACGTTTTGAGAGAACCATCACTAATAAAGGGGTATTATTGACGGTTTTTAAACCATCACTGATGCTCAAAATCTTAAATTCTCACCCTTTCCCCAAATTTCATTTTGCTCCTCCAGAATCCTCCCTTCTGCAGTCTCTTTTTCTTCCCAAATTTCTTCCGCTCTCGCCCGCAAGCCACTCACCGGCGCCCTTCGCTTCTCTCTTAGTGGTAGCTCCGCCACCAGCTCGAAGGTCCTTCCGCTTTCCACCTCCATCTCGATCCGCAACGCCATCTCGACCGACGATAACCACGACGCTATGTACTCTCCGGCGAAGGAGAAGGGCGCCAATAAAGGCACTTATGTATGCTGGTCACCTCTTCTCCTTCGCTGGTTCCGTCAAATGGTCACTGCATCCAAAGAGAAGCTTTTTTTGGGTATATATATTCCCTATGATCTTATGGTTGGGATACTAGAATGCATAATGGGGTTCTTGAGGTAATTTATCTTTTCTTGTTCTTAAAGGACATGCATGCATTCATATGTTGTCCTTTTTTTGGGTGTTAAAGAGATGAGGGCTTTGTGCGTGTGTGGGGGGTTAGGGTGGGAAAGGGGTTTCATATTCCCTATGATTTTATTTTTGTTGCCTTACTGAAAAGGAAATCATACATTTTTTTTCCAAATATTATCATTATCATCAGTGCCAACCTATGACTATTATTTATTTCCTTTCTCCTCTAGGCTTGGCTGGCTTATTCGTTTTATTAGCCACTCTGTGATTTCTAGATTTACAACAGCATCAACCATTGTTATCGCCTTATCACAAGAAAAATATTTCTTGGGGTATGATATAGTACGAAGTAGTAGAATTGTGCCACTAATCAAGGGTATAATATCTGGTCTGGACAAGGTATGCTTTCAATGCTTACGTAGTAGGTCTTCTGCATCATAATTTTTCTATACATCACATTTTCTTATTAAAATGCATCAAAAAGTATTTTGATTGGTATGTGGTACCAGTTATCTGGTTGTCTGCTGAGCTGGATATGGAATCCCTAGTTGATTGCTTATGTTAAAGATATTTAACACTTTTCTATACTCTGCTGAGTACTCAGTTTAGCATTGTTTTTCAATTTTCTATCTAATTGCATGTTCTGGACTTCAAAAACACGTATCCCTTGTGCTTGTATCTCCTTTGCCAATATGTACAAGGAATATGGTTATAACAAATTCTGCCAGTGCATCTAAATGTTACTAGGTGGCATTTCAATTAATGTTATGGAAACTGCACTTTGTTTGTGGGGATCATAAAACCCTTAGAACCTTGACCATACACATTGTTAAAAAGCCCTGTGTCTCTTCATACAGTAATTGAAGCTGTAGCTTGTAGGTGAGGTACACATGATGTGTGCTTGCACTTTTTAGTTCATATTCTAGTTTGTGGATTTAATCTTTCTTCTATCATTTGCATATCTTTTTATTTTTTATAAGACGTGCCTTCACTGGGGTTCCACTCATTTATTCCTTATTTAACCACATGTGTTTTTCCTTTTGTAGTTCTCATGGCCCCCTTTTGTGATGAGATTTGTCATTCTTGCAGTACTTTTGATTATGAAGCACTTGGTATGAGAGGATTGTATTTTTTTATAAACTAAGTACTTGTTAATTTTTTATTTAATTTTGATTTTGAAGTTTATGTTCAGGGAAAATCAAGGAAGCATTTACGATTCCTGCGAGTAGCCGGTCCCCTCACAGCTGTTGCTTTGGGTACAACTTTTGTGAAAATATTTCATCCATCTTCCATTTCTTTGGTGAGAATAGCATGAATCTAACTCATTTTAAACTATTGGGTATTCAATTTAACAATAAGGTATAAATTGCAAAAGTGACAACAACATGAATAGTCAATTTTCTATTAAAAAAAACCTGAATAGTCAAGTAATCATATCAGTTAAGATTTCTAGATTTAAATATAAAAGATGTTCATATATCAAGATACAAATAATTTGTGCTTGTTAGAAGTTAAGTTGATATGATTCTTTTACTGAATTGGTGGCTATTGCAGCCAACAAGTGGTCTATTCTCTAATCTTCTTTTTCATACACCACCCACTCAGGGGATATATGTAGATACCAATTCAACGACTGCTTTTTAAGCCCTGTCTTTGCTTATAGTAAAAATACATATATTTCTGTGGCTTATTCTAATTGTTATATGTGGCCTTACCAACTCTGTGCCCCCTGGTAGACTTTCAAACCAGCCTTGTGTAGTTTTAGTTCATTTATTATTTCATTGTTTATTTATTTATTTGTTCATATGTGTCTTTACTATTTTTGGCTCAGTTAAATTTTATCATACAAACTTGTTCTAGAATTTCATTTTAATTGAAGTTTAATATAAATGTTAGTAAATGTTGGGTTGTTGTTTTAGGTTGGAGATATACCTGAGGGCCTCCCAAAATTTTATTTCCCCAAAAATTTTAGTTATGCAAAGTCTTTGATTCCTACCGTAATGCTTATTACTGGTGTTGCTATATTGGTAAGAGAAGTTAGGTTGGCCATTATGATATTTATTTTATTTTAAATTAAATTTGTGAAGTTGATTTTTGATGAACCATTACTTTTAGAACTCAAAGGAATCTGTTGGAATTGCTAAAGCATTGGCTGCAAAGAATGGATATGAGTTGGATTCAAATCAAGAGGTATGTTGAAACTGTAAATGCGTATTGATCCCAGTCGCTGTGCATTATGCCCAGCTCAAAAAATGAACCTGTTGTCTTTGAGGCATGATCATTAATACTCTTATTTTATTTGAATCATCTTTATTGTCTAGAAAATATTTTCCAATTGGGTATGTCAATATAGCATATGATGTGTTTGGCTTGGGAAAAAATAGTCCTTGTCAAACTGAGCCTTGCTTGGTTTTTATCTGGTCTTGCCTTTCCTGTATTTTGAACATGGGTCTAGCTTGGCTGTAATTTTAGTCCTTGTTAAACTCTTAGGACAGAAAAATTTTCTGGTTTTTAGAACTTAAATACATTGAAGGGTCTTCTTTGTAGTTGTATAATCCACTGGGTGTTGTCGAGAATCGCAATAAGCTTACCGGATTCAGATAATCCAAAATATAGTGCTACTCGTTGAATTGATTAAAAGCATTACAACATTTATCTTTTAATTTTAAGGTCCATGAATACTGATCAACACAACAATAAATCAATATTATTTTTATTTTAGTAATTACATATGGGGGGAGTAATTGCAGAGTTACAAGCCTACATGATAGAAGGTCGAACGAGTTTTAAAATAGTTCGTTGATTTACTTTTTGTCATATAATTCATATTTCATGAATATATGACTGTTACATTATTTAATGCTTATTATATGAAGCTCCTGTGCACTCGCAAAATTCATTACTACTTGGATTATTGTAAACTGTTTATTGTAAACACCTAGGTTTGGAGCATATCTCTATGGAAAATGTCATATTTATAGGAGAAATGCTGCCAAAATTTTTAAAAAACGTATACTAATTTTTTTAACTTTTTTAATTTGTAGGCTTTGCAACTGTGACAACGTCAGGAGGATGTCATGCACTACGGATGCAGCTTTTTACTTTTTTTGTTATCTAAACAGATGAAATGTATTTGAATTTGAATAATGTATTTGTATTTAAATTTGAATTTGTATAAATCTATTTGAATTTGAATTTGAATTTGTATAATATATTTGTATTTAAATTTGAATTAGAATTTTAAATAATTTATGAATTTTATTGCAATTATGGTTTAATGTTATGTATAAGAAAATGTAATTTAATTACAATTTTTTACAGGAATTAATAATTGGAAAAAAAATTAAAGTCACTAATAATTGTCCAATTTAAGTATTAGTGACGGTTTCAAAATCGTCACTAATACTTTGCCTTTAGTGACGGTTCTGCAAAGCAATAGTGACGGTTCTAAAACCATCACTAATAATAGAGTAATAGTGACAGTTCTAAAATCGTCACTAATAATAGAGCATTAATGACGATTTTAAAACTACCATCACTAATAATAGAGCATTAGTAACGGTTTTAAAACGGTCACTAATAATAGAGCAATAGTGACTGTTTTAAAACCGTCACTAATAATAGATCATTAGTGACAGTTTTGAAACCTACACTAATAATAGAGCATTAGTGACGGTTTAGGAGAACCATCACTAATCATTAGTGACGGTTTTGAAACCGTCACTAATAATAGAGCAATAGTGACGATTTTTGGTAGATCCGGTATAGAATCTATAGTGACAGACTTAGGTTTTTAGTGACGGTTTTAATCCATCACTAATGCTCTATTATTAGTGATGGTTTGAAAAATTCGTCACTAATAAGTATTAGTAATGGCAGGTATGGCGACTAATTGAAAATCGTCACTAATACTCAGAAAACCGTCACTAATACTAGTAGTGAGTGTTTTGTGAGTATTAGTGACAGTTTAAAACCGTCACTAATAACCTTATTTTTTGTAGTGTATATACAAAGATGATTATGATAAAATTAATGGTTAAATATTTTTGAAAGGATTAGCAAAAATCAAATGACCGTTAAACTTCATCCTTACATATTTATCGAACATTTAGGGGAGCTAAGCTTCATCCCTATAGAAAGAGCATAAATAACCAACATACATCACTTGCGCTTTTTGAAAATTGAGGCTCTTTTCTAAGAACCCCTAACATCAAATCCAATTTTTAAAGTTCTATAATTAGATATGGATTGTTCTTGGTTATAAGCACAAATTCATGCCTTAATATATATTCCTTGATGCATCTATAACCTATAGGGATGATTATACTTGTCCTATGGTAAAATGAATTAATCTTTATCCAGTATAGTTGTTGTAAAGTGTTTGCTTATACTGCTTGGCATACTTAGTGAAACCATCTTGGATTAGTATAAGCAGCTCATAACATCTAAGCTTGTACTCAAACTTATAGGGGGAGTCTTTGAAACTAATTTCCATCTTGTTAGACACACCAAATTTTTTGGTTAGATCAGTCTTTGAATTCATTGTAGTTTGTGTAAATATGATAAGTCTATTGAAAATCATAATCTGAAATATTTTTTTTTTGGCTACAATGGTTTTTCTTTGCCAAATGATCTTGTAATTGACTGTTAAATTTCTTTTTGGATCCATATGGTTGTGATTTTGGTTATATTATAAAATTGTGTTTAAATGCTAAATCAAAATGATGTTGCTTGCTTGATCCTCTTTGTTAAAATTTTTTCTTCAGCAAGCACACCCTCAGCTCTTCTTGAAAATTTCAAAGGGGGAGTTCTTTTTGACAAAAAATATTTTTGAACCTAAAATTCTTTATATCTTGCCTTATTATTATTATTATTATTATTATTATTTATACATACATACATATATGTGTGTGTGTGTGTGTGTGTGTGTGTTTTTTTTTTTTTTTAAATTACATAACCAGTTCATTGGTTTTATATGAAAATGCATACGAACTAGTTAGGCTGATTTTATTCGCAAACCCACGTACTCTTTACTATCATATGCCGTGTGTTTGTTTTTAACTCAAATCTATCACGGGACTTATGGTATGATTAAATTGCAAGGGTTTGCAAATAATTCTGGTCTAACCAAGTCTAATATGGCATTTTATTTTTTATGACCAGTTATACTGGTGTTTTTGTGTGCTTAACTGCTATATTGTTAAAAAAAAAACTATTTTTTGTGCCCAAAGTAATTTAAAAAAAGGGGGAGAATTTTAATGGTCAAATTATTTTATAATTTAGTCCTTTTGCTAGTGAAAAAAGGGGGAGAAGACTTTTGAGCAAAATTCATTATTCTCCTCCCATTGTATTTTAAATTACTAAATGGTAAACTCCGTATGCTTCAAGGTATATTGCACATTACAACCATTTAACTAAAATGCTAAATTTAAATGTGCTAAAGTCTTCATATATATATATGCATGCACTTTGTTGATTAAATCTTCTGAAATTTGCATAGTCTTAGAGGGAGTCCTTTCAGGCTGTACTCAATTTTGATCTTGTATTTGTCATCATAAAAAAGGAGGAGATTGTTAGTTTTTTGAGTCCAATTCCAGTTTGATTCTGACAAACTACAGTATGTCATGATTGTGTTTAGTGAATGAATAGGTAGAACCTTTGGTAGCATAGGTGGTGATGAAGTATGGTAGCCAAGACAGAGTATAAAAGATCACATTTTATTGAGTATTCCATGGACTTACAGTAAGCAAAAATCAAAGACTTTACCATACTTTTGAACTATAATAATATTCAGTTGATTGGTCTGTAATAACTACATTTATGCATGATAGGAATCATAGCTCAACTCATGACCCTAGACTAACCTTAGGGAACATATGTTTAAATGAAAATCCTTCACCTAAGTTGATTTAACATTTACAAGGATTTTCATATAAGTATAAGGCCAAAAAAGGGACCAAAATTCAAGTTCCTACTTGGTTCGGACGACCGACCACCTTTGTACTAAATGCTTCGGTCAACCGACACTACCACGTAAGGCATGTTCGGTGAGGCCCCAATCGACCAACCTGAAATGATCATAACTTCCTTGGTCACCTGAACATTGAACAAGGGACTTTTCACCAACCACGATCGGCTGACCAAATGAATTAAAACTATCTTGGTCAACCGAACCTCTGAAGGTTAGAAAAATCGCCCATGACTCCATCAACCGGCGATATGCTCGGCAGCCCAAATATTAAATGTTTCTAAATGTTTGTGAGGGCTTAGCCGATCGGCGTCTTTGCTCAGCCAACCGAACCTACATGGTCAGTCGACCGATTGTTAATTCGGTTGACCGGACCTTTCTATTCGGTTGAATTATTAAGCATTAAAAAGTAATTAATTTCATCATTAATCTTTTTCAAGATACCGGTCGTGTCCCTAACGGTTATATTTTTGGGGAACTTTATATATATACCTCATTATTTATCCTAATTAGTAACCTGATTAGCAAGTACTTTTCGCTCAAATTTTTGTGCTACTATAGGAAGTTTTTACTCACATTCAAAGCTTAAATTTCTTACTCTCTTTCTTATACTCATTTGATTATACTGTTTAGAAAGAGAGCATATTTCCTCACCTTCTTCACTTGCACATTGGTTGCATTTCGAAGTTAGGTTGAGTGTTATTCTTTGTAAGAAAATTTCATACTACTCAAAAGCTTAAACTCTCTTCCATACTTCCATTTGTTCTATACTAATTTTTGAGGGTTAGCTTAAACATTTTTTCCATAGTATTTTAACTATAAATATTTGATTGGGAAAAGCTTTTCATAGCATGAGATCTTGCATCATTGTTGCAAGATTCATAAGGTTGCTTTGTGATTTTGACACAATATTTTTTGCAACCTTAAACCCTAAATATCTATTGTGATTGATATTTGAAAATTCGTATTGAGATATTCGCTTAGGGTTGTAGAGTATCTTTGAGTATTCATACTATAGACACTCAATTTTTGTCCAAGCCAAATATAACAAAGGGATTATTATTATTATTATTGTTATTATTATTATTATTATTATTATTATTATTATTATTATTATTAATTTAGTTTTAGTATTTATTATTATTATTATTATTATTATCGTTTTACCATTACTATATTATTATTATTTTATTATTATTATTACTATTATTATTATTATTATTAGTATCTTTTATTGTTATTATTATTATTATTATTTTATTATTATCATTATTATTATTATGATAATTATTATTGTTATTATTACTATTATTGTTATTATTATTATTATTATTATTATTATTATTATTATTATTATTATTATTATTAAAAAAGTGTAAAATAAAGATAAAAAAAAAAAAAAAAACAAAGGGCGAAGACACAAGCAAAGCAAAGCAAAGCAAAAAAAGGAAACCCTAATTCTCTCAATATCTTTGGTTCTCGCTTCGACCTCCTATTGCAGCTGTAGCCATTCCTCTTTCTCCACTTATGTCATTCACCTTTGCCATCACCAACCCGTCTGCCTCTCCACCAGCCGAAGCCGCCGACCACAGCTCCTCCAGCCCGTGCTCCAGCTGTAACCTAGTTGCAGCAACCTCCAAGCCATCTGCTGCCAGCCGAGGTGAGCCATGAACCTGCCTCCGGAATTCGAAGTCTGCAGCCACCTTCAAGCCCCTCTCCACTCCTGCAACAGCCGTGAACTCCCATGGCAACTTCCATCCGAGTCCAGCAACCACGGCCGACCGCAGCAAACACCCAGCAACCCACCTTCGTTTCGCACAGATCCAGCACAGTGTTACCGTCGCCGCCGTCATCATCCTCGTCGTCACCATCGCCGCCGTTTCCCGCCGTTCACCGTCGCCGTCTCTAGCTCTTCGATCACCTTCTCCAGCTCCTGCAGCATCTAGGTGAGTCTCCTGAACTCCCTGCCCCCAACTATACTCACACCATGCGCACACACTCACGCACATAGCAGGCATGTAAACCCACACACTCAGCACACAGACATACTGGTTCTTTTTCTTATTTCATTATAATGTAGCTTTATCTTCCAATACTTGTTTTATATGTATCTATGATTATATTTTTGTTGTAGTCGAGATACTAATTAATTTATTTTTATTGTTGCAGGTCAAATTTTTGTTACATTAACTGTACATATTGAATATTTTTATTGTAAAATTATTGTTGTAGTTGGTATTTTAATACTCAATCTTCATGTTTAGGTTTTTAGTTGTTATTGTTGTATCGTCGTGGAATTTCTAATATTGTTACATTTGTTCTAAAGGATTTTAATCTCCAAGTTCATGTTTTTGGTGTTGGCATTAATTGATTTGTGTTTATAGTTTAGGATTTTCCTATCGCTTGTATGTTATTATTAGTTATATTGTTATTGATTAGATATTATTATTAATACTATTATTATATTGATTATATTAGTATTATTATCACATCAATCTTATTAATATTAGTATTCTGTTGCTTGCATATTATTATTAGTATTATCGTTATAGGTATTGTGTTAGCATTAAAGTTATACCATTTGTACATGATTATTGGTAATATTAGTACATTATTTGTAGAAATATTAATATATTTGTCGCATATGGTTATTATATGGATTGTATTTATTATTTGCACATTATTATTGGTAATATTGTTGCATTGTTTGTGTATTATTATTAGAAACAATAGTATATTATTTGTACATTATAATTCATATTATTTCGATTATGTTATTTTTAGTATATGTATTAGCTTGTTATTATTTTAGTATTATTATATTTTTGTTATTGAGTATCTTCGATTTTTTTCCCTATGATTTTAAGGAGAGGCTATAATCTTTCGGGCTTCACGTGCCTTTGGTTCTGAGGGAATATTATATATATATATATATATATATATATATATATATATTAATTTCTTTGTTCGTATAATTTGTAAATTCACAAAAGGAGTAACATAGAAGGCTTTTTAAATTACTTTGGGATAATTTCATAATTAATTAGGTACCATTCTTAAGAACAGGCGCGTAGGAGGTGCTCGTACCTTCCCCTTATGTAACCGAACTCCCGATCCCATCTTTGGTAACGTAGACCAATTCTACCCTTAACTGAGTAGTAATTAAGTGTTCTAACCACACTAAAAGGTTAGTGGTGACTCCATTATACCATTTTTCCTGAAAATCTAAAATAATTTTTATTTCTTCGACCGCTAGGCACCCGTGCACCGGGACGTCACGACAGATACTGTGATTATACCATCTTGATTTTTTCTTAAATACCAAGAAAGCAATAGTAGTAATTAGCTAATCTAATTGTACCAAGGTGAAAAATGGTTAGCGGGATGCTATAAAACTCATAAGACAATTATTTTATCTCACACTCTCTTAATCTGCACTCAAGTCAAGACAGTTCGATCTAGACCCTCGAGATAGCATGCTACAAACAATGTTGTTGTAGGGTAAAATTTGCAGGGTTGCACCTTTGACTTCTGTTGACCTGAAAGGGGAAGAAAAGAAAGCTTGAAGGACCTAGGGTGTACTCCGGGGGATCACTCCGATGCCTAAGTAAGAGGAACATTTTTTGAGAGGCTGAATGCAACAGTAGAATGGTGTTCAATAACTTACCTTGGCCTCTTCTCCAGATCCCTTCTTATAGGGGCTCGAATTGACCATAGGTTGGTTTATATTTATTGCGCGGGGGCGTGAATCGCTCCCTAGTCATAAAGTGTTTGTGCCTATTACTCGACTATTTAAGCCGTTGGCGTGGATCTCTCCTCCTCTTTAATGGGTTGGAGCTGATCACTCGTGAGAATATCTGACCCGGAGAAGGCGCGAGACAGGTGTTGACCTGCCCTCCTTGGCTAGATTATTTTGGGCGTATCAGTGATCCCCCCTTCAGTTTCAAATTTTTGGATGGAATTTTGAGTAATTGCTTTGTTCGCATCTTTCCCCTTAGAAGGTTTAATGCTCCCTTTTTTTTTTTTTTTTCGGGCATGGTTTACTGAACGAGTTGTCGAGCTATTTTGCTGAGCTATCCGAGCTGCTCCCTGAAGGGACTTTTGCCGTGCTGTCTGAGCTGCTCTATAGAGGGGATTTTGCTGAATTGTCTGAGCCGCTCCATGCGGGGAATTTTGCAAACTTGCCTGAGTTGCCCATGCGGGGAATTTTGCCAACCTGTTCCATGAAGGGAATTTGGCCGACCTGTCCGACCTGTTCCATGGAGGGAAATTGGTCGAGCTGTCCGAGCCGCTCTATGCAAGGAATTTTGCCGACCAGCCCGAATTGCTCCATGTAGGTAATTTTGCCGACTTGTCCGAGCTATTCCACGAAGGGAATTTTGCCAACCTGTCCGACCTGTTCCATGGAGGAAAATTGGCAGAGCTGTCTGAGCTGCTCCATAAAATTTTTACCGACCTATCTGAGCTACTCCATGCGTTGAAATTGGCCGAACTGTCCGACCTGCTCCATGCAGGGAATTTGTCGAACTGTCTGAGTTACTCCATGAAGAAAATTTTGACCAACCTACTCCATGAAAGGAAGTTGGCCGATCTATCTGAGCTGCTCCATGCAGGGAAATTGGCCAAGCTATCCGAGTTGCTCCATGTAGGGAATTTTTCGAACTATCCGAGTCGCTCCATGAAGGAAATTTTTTTCGACCTGTCTGACCTGCTCCATGAAGGGAAATTAGCCGAGCTGTCCGAGTTGCTCAATGCAGGGAATTTACAGAACTATCCGAGCTGCTCCATGAAGGAAATTTTTGCCGACCTGTCTGACTTGCTCCATGAAGGGAAGTTGACCAACTTGTCCGACCTGTTCCATGGAGGGAAGTTGACCGACCTGTTCCATGGAGGGAAATTGGCCGAGCTGCTTCATGGAGGGAATTTTGTCAGGCTGTTTCATAGGGCAAATTTTTCCCAACTGTCTAAACTGATATTCATGGTTATGGGCCTTTTTGATTGATGATTCACGCTCCACTGCTGGGCGATTTTTCACCTTACGAGTCGTGCTCGCCTTTTTTGCCTTTGTTGCTTAATGAATCGTGCTCATCTGCTGGGTTGTTGCCTTCCGATTCGTGCTCAGTAGTTTGGATTTTGCAACAGATGAGTTCTGCTCATCAGCTGGGTTGTTGCCTTCCGAGTCGTGCTCAGTAGTTTGGCCTTTGCAATGGATGAGTCCTGCTTATCAGCTGGCCTGTTTTTGGCTTTACGAGTCGTGTTCATCCTTTGACCCTTGATATTTAATGAATCATGCTCATTTATTAGGGGTTTTTGCCTTCTGAGTCGTGCTCGGTAGTTTGGCCTCTACAACTGATGATTCTGCTTCTCAGCTAGGCTATTCTTGGCTTTACGAGTCGTGCTCGTCCTTTGGACCCTTGATATTTAATGAGTCGTGCTTATTTATTAGGGGTTGTTGCCTCCCGAGTCGTGCTCATTTATTAGGTGTTTCATTTACTCCTTTTTCCGAGGCATCGTCACCATCCTTCTTATCCTGTGAAAGATTGATAAATGCATGTTTTAAATGCACCGTACCTTGGGAAGTGACTTTGGATGAAACGTTCTCATTTGTGGGTTGTCGATCTAACGTTGTGTCCGAGGCAATGTGGTCTTTCCGAGGCTCCGTTTATCCTCGGGAAGCCACGGTTGTGCACATGTCAGAGATTTTCTGTGGGTTCATGGATTGACTGTGTCCTTTTTCTCCCTCGAGATGCAATCATTTTTTGTAGATGAGATTTTTTGAGATTCTCGCCTCGGGATTTGTGCTATCCTCTCTTTATAAATGCCAGAAGACTCCCCTATACTCTATTCTTCAGTCCAAAGGACTCCCTCATTCTCTTCTCTTCTTCAATCCAAGGGGTCCCCCACTTGTTGTTAGGTACGCTCTCCCTTTCAACTATATGTTTGTTTTGTTGTTCTTCATGTTCTTCATGCTTTTCACTGTTCTTATGTTCACTTTGTATGTTTGATCTTTTCTTGTAAGATGACTTTGCTGTTTGTGTGTGGACTTTTTCTGTTTTGATCTGCTTTGGCATCTTTTCCTCTTTGTTTTTGCTGGGTGCTTGCCTGTTTGATTCGTTGGTAAAGGTATTGTTTCATTCACGCTTTGTTTTCCCAATGGAGTCTTCTTCATAGCCTTTAAGGGTTCCTATTACAGTGAGGAACGCTCATTGTGACCTCACCCCCTTTGATTTGTAGAATATTCATTATTTTTTTGCTATACCACAGAGTATTACTGTTAGCTTACCCTATGTTTCTGAGTCAGCCCTTGATCCGAGTTCCGAGAAGCTCTGCCTCTATACAGATTACTTAGATTTGGGTCTCGAGCTCCCTTTTCCCCCCTTTGTCTCTATTGTATTACGTTTTTACCGAATAACACCTTCCCAACTTGTTCCAAACTCCTATCTCTCGCTTACCTGTTTTGCCGTCCTTCTACTCCACCTGGGATACCAGCCTACAATTCCTCTTTTTTAGGAGTTGTTTCCAGATGCGAATGCATTCTATATAGAATGAGCTATATTATTTCAACTCTCTACCAGGTTATAAACTTTTTTCGCCGAGCAGTTCTTTCATACATAACTGTAAGTCCCGGTACTTTTTTGCCTCGGGGGCGTTGAACTACATGGGCTCTTTGGTCTGGTCTTCTCCTCTTGATGGAAACGTTGTCTATCCCTAATCCACCTTCTTTTGCAAGACTACCAGTAGGTTATCCTCTGACTCACCTTTTTTCCTTTCATCCCTTTTCCTTTATAGTTCGGATGCGCCACCTTCTTCCAAGGCTTTCCCTCGAAGAGCAGACCATCCTAAAAGAGCTGCAATTCCTTAAAGAGCAGGGGATTATCCCTTACGAGGAGCTGCTCAAAGAGTGTGTCTTCGTGCAGTGGGGGATCAGCCCCATTTCCTTAAGTCTTTCTTTGCCTCTGATTTCTATATATGTGTTCGGATATTATCTCTATTGTTGATGTTTTTACTTCTTTTCTCCCTCTCCTTGCAGATATGGACTTCAACAGATATAAATCTCTCATGGGGGAAGCCAGGAAGCCAAGGGTGAGTAGGAGTAGGAAGAAGAGAAGGGAGATCGAGGGGGAATCCTCCCAAAGGGATGCACCTGCTATAGGTGATTCTTGTGCCCTTGCTGATGAGGTCAATGCTGCTCCTCCCCTGATCCCTCAGACTCATACTGAAGCGATTTTCCATGAGCCAACCCATTTTGCCTCTGCTCTACGTCAGGTGGTACACACTCAAGACTTTGTGTAGGCTCAGTGCACTCTTCACGATGCTCTTTCAGCGAAGATCTACCACACCTCATACCAGGTATGCTCTTCAGTTGGTTTATTTTCCTCCTTATTGTTTTGTCATCTGTTTTATTTTCGTACCATTCCTCAGTTGGCGACGATGGCTCTAGCTCAAGAGGATAAGGTTTCCAAGATGTACCGGTAGACCTTGGACGCCAGGGAGAACTACGTTGTTGCCCAGAACGAACTTCATAAGGCTGAGATCCGTGAGCGGACTCTGCAAGCTAAGGTTGAACGCCTTCGTAAGGAGGAGTTACCTGCCAAAGAAGCTACTGCTCCCGCTATTGCCTCCCGAACCGCAGTAAAGGAGTATAAGAACTCCACTTAGTTCGTCATGGACACCTCCAAGGCTTACCGGGTGGGGTTCAGGAGGTGCCTAGATCAAGTCAAAACCAAACACCCTGACCTTCCACTAGATGGTGTGAGCTCACATGGGTATGGCAACGAGAGTCCTGAATTCGTGGAAGATCTGGATGAGGATGAGGAAGGAGAGGAGGAGGAAGGTGGAAAGGGGAGTAAAGCAAGCTAGTTTGTAGGAACTGAACTTGTAATATAAATTTTTCAAAATTTATTGACGTAGTACAATTATTGTAATTGGTACTTTATTACTGCACTGTAAGAAGCACTTTCAAGAATAGTATTTTTTTAAACATATCCGAGTTCCATGTGTTACTAATCTTTTTCCCCCTTACATCTTCTAACTTGTATGTCCCTAGCTTTATCTCATTTGTGACTCTGTATGGACCCTCCCAGTTTGGTTTTAACTTGTGCGACCCTAACTCTGATGGGTTGTTCCGCGTCTTCCTTAGGACTAAGTCCCCGGGCTAGAAATTTTGTACTTTGACGTGATTATTGTAGTATTTTGCTACCCTCTATTGGTACGCTGCAACTTTTAGACTTGCCTGATCCTGTCTCTCTTCCAGCAGGTCTATTTCTGATCTGAGCTCTTCGTTGTTGGTCTACTCGTTAAAGTATTGCCTTCGCTAGGATGGTATCCCTAACTCTGCTGGGATGACCGCTTTTGGGCCAAAGACAAGCATAAAAGGGGTTTCCCCTATTGTCGCTCTCTTGGTGGTGTGGTATTCCCATATGAGGGAAGGGAGTTCCTTTACCCATTTACCTTGCATAGATTCGAGTCGCGTTCTCAGTCCGTGCAGTATCGTCCGATTCATGTTCTTTACCTGTCCATTGCTCTAGGGGTGTGCCACTGACACGAAGACAAGTTTAATAGATAGGTCCGAACAGAACTTTTTGAAGTGCTCGTTGTTAAACTGCCTCCCGTGGTCTGTAACTATTGCCCAAGGGATTCTGAAATGGAAAACCACTGATGTCCACACGAAGCACGTAATGTTCCACTCTATTATAGTGGCTAGAGGTTCGACCTCTACCCACTTAGTGAAATAATCTATTGCTACAAACAAAAACTTTCTTTGACTAGTCGCTTGCGGTAAAGGTCCCAAGATGTCTATTCCCAACTGTGCGAAGGGGTAGGGACTGGTTAGAGGGGAGAGTAGACTAGAGGGTACGTGCGGTACAGATGCATATCTTTGACACCTGTCACATCATTTGACGAGCTCAATCGCGTCTTTCTTCACTGTGGGCTAGTAAAATCCCTGCAGCATTGCCTTGTGGGCTAGGGCCTTACTAGCAAGGTGGTTTCCGCACACTCCTTCGTGGATTTCCCTTGGTACGTATTTTCCTTCCTTATTGTCTAGACAACAAAGGTAGGGCAGTTTTAGGGATCGTCTGTAGAGCTCCCGGTCTATTAGCATATATTTTGTTGCTTTCCTTCTCACTTTCAAAGCTTCCTTGTTGTCCTCTGGTAGGGATCCGTCTTGAAGGTATAGGAATAGAGACACCCTCTAATCGTCCTTGCTGATTTTGGATTCCACTGAGTTAATTTTGTCCTCCTCATATGAGGGTTTCCCTGTTCGCTCTAGATAAATAGCGTCCTTCCATTCCGAACAGGTTGTTGAAGCCAATTTTACGAGTGCATCGGCCTTTTTGTTCTTTGCCCTTGGTGCGTGTTCGATATTGAACTGAACGAATGCTTTCGCGTATTCTTGGGCCTTAACGAGTTATTTCTTCATTCTTTGATCCCTAGCCTCAAATTCTCCTTTCAACTGCTCTACCACCTGTTGGGAATCACTCAATACCTTGATCTGTGCCACCCCTAATACTTATGCCAAGTGTAGGCCTACTAACAAAGCTTCATACTCCGCATCGTTGTTGGTTGCCGTGAACTCTAGTTTTAGTGCAAAAAAGAGTTTCACTGCCTTCCGGGGCTAAAAGGATGAATCCAGCTCCCCCTCCAGCAGCGTTAGATGACCCATCAACATTTAGTGTCCATACGTTTGACTTAATGGATGACTCGGGGAACCTTTCTATTGTAAAATCAGCGAGTACCTAGGCCTTGACAGTGGGCCTTGGTTGATATTGTATGTCAAACTCACTTAATTCGATTGACCACTTCGTTATCCTTCCCGAACTCTCCGGTCGCTGCAGAATTTGTCTCATTGGCAAGTTTGTTAACATAATTACCTTGTGGGCCTGAAAGTAGAGCCTCAATTTTTGTGCTACACAGATGAGGGAGAAGGTGGCTTTTTCCATCGTGCAATAGTTCTTTTTGGCTCCACTCAGCACCTTGCTAGTGTAATATAGGCTGATGCTTCCTGCCTTCTTCCCGGACCAGGACCAAGCTGACGGCATTTTCCGTGGATGCTATATATAGGTAGAGGACTTCCCTATTCTTTGTCTTCATCAAAAGGGGAGGGGATCCAAGGTATTGCTTGAGCTGTTCAAAGGCTTTAACCAGCTTCTCCTCCCATTTGAATCCTCCCTTCCTCCATAGTGCTCTGAAGAAAGGTAAGCCTTTGTCCCCTGAGCAGGAGACAAACCTGCTAAGGGAGGCTATCCTCCTTGTCAAAACTTGGATCTCCTTTTTGTCCGTGGAGCCTCCATTTCCAGCAGCACTCTTATTTTATCCAGATTTGCTTCTATACCTCTATGAGTCACCATAAAGCCTAGGAACTTTCCTGCAGAAACACCGAACACACACTTTGATGGGTTCAATTTCAAGTGGTACCGGCGAAGGAGTTCGAACGTTTCTCTCAAGTATTTACAATTTTGCCTTACTTCCAAGCTTTTTACCAACATATCATCCACATACGCCTCCATTATTTTTCCAAGCTGATCTTTAAAGATCCTGTTCACCAATCTCTGATATGTGGCTCCTACATTTTTTAGCCTGAAGGGCATTATCCGGTAACAATACAAGCCCCTTCAGGTGATGAAAGATGTTTTTCTTTGTCTGCTCGAATCATAGGGATTTCGTTGTATCCTGAGTAGGCATCCATGAAGCTGAGGAGCTCATGTCCCGAGGTCCAATCCACTAGCTGGTCGATTCGGGGAAGAGGGAAGCTGTCCTTTGGGCACGCCTTATTTTGGTCAGTGAAGTCTACGCAAGTGCGCTATTTTCCGTTCGACTTCCTTACTAGAACCACGTTGCTTAGCCATTCCGGGTAGTTTACCTCCCTGATGAAGTTGGCTTGCACCAGCTTCGTCACTTCCTCATCGATTATTTTGATCCGCTCCATCGCGAAGCTCCTTTTTTTTTGTTTCACAGGTCGGTGGTTGGGGTCGACCTGCAACCTGTGCTCTATGACTGCAAGGTCGATGCTGGGTATGTCTGCAGCCAACTAGGCAAACAAATTAGTGAATTCATCCAACAGTTCACTTAACTCCGCTTTCAAGGTGTCGAGCAGGTGATTTTTGATCTGTATACTTCTCTCATGGTGGCCCTTCTGGGGTATATGCCTGATGTCTTCATCTACTGTACTGATTTGGGGATACTCTCCCCTTACTTCTAGATCTTCCACCGTTAGAGTTTCTCTAGCCTCCACTTCCCTTTCAGGGCCATTACATAGCAGCTCTGAGCAGCGGCTTGATCTCCCTTGGCAAATCCTATCCTGTGCAGTGTAGGGAATTTGATTTTGAGGTGGGATGTTGACGTTACAGCTCGAATTGCGTTAAGGAAAGGGCGACCCAAGCTGACATTGTACATTGAAGGTTAGTCAACCACAAGGAACTCTATCAGTGTCGTAACTTGTTGCAAGGTCGTCCCTATTGTTACTGGTAGTGTGATTGTACCCAAGGGGTGAACAATGTCACCACCGAATCTGACCAGGGGGGTCGAGACTGGCTTGAGTCGTTCCTTGCCAATCTTCATTTCGACCAAGACCGACTAGAACATGATGTTAGCTGAGCTCCCATTGTCTATCAATACACGTCTGACCATGTAATTCGCTACAAGTAGGGAGAGCACCACTACGTCATCATGTGGCTGCTGCACCCCTTCTTCATCTTTGCTGTCAAAGGTTATGATGTCTTATTTTTTGCTTCATTTGCTACTGGTTTCCCCCTTCTCCATCGATAGCACCTATTTAGCATATCTTTTGGGGGCACACTCGCTATCACCTCCACTAGTGGATCCTCCGAAGATCACCGCAATCTCCCCTATGACCTGTTTTTCTTTTTCTTTTGCACCATGCCTCCTCTGCTCGAGAGGTTCCCTTTGTGGATTTTCTTTCTTTATAAAATTTGACAGGTGTCCCCTTCTTATTAGGACTTCGATTTCTTTTTTCAACTGAATGCATTATTCTGTGTCATGGCCATGATCCCTATGGAATGCGCAGAACTTGGACATGTCCTGCTTGTGTAGAGGCGTTCGCATAGGTTCAGGCCACAAGATGTAGTCCTTCTTTCTGATCTGCATCAGTAATTCTGAGCACGGTACATTCAGGGGTGTGTAGGTGGAAAACTTGTTGTGATGTCCTCTTATCTTTGGGCCCGCGTGCAGTGCACTAGTCTCGTGTCTTTTTGTGGATCTATAGGATTCTCCCTTTTCTCTGCTATTGTTTTTCCTTTTCCGCTCTATGTGACTTCCTCTCGTATCCATCATCTCCTCTAGGTTGATGTATTTCTGTGCTTGGACCATCAGTTCCCCCATATCCACCAGCAGTTTTTTTCCCTAGGGAGTATAAGAAGCTTCTGGGCTGGAGAGCTGTTGTCAAGGCTACCAAAGCCACCCCCATGTCCAAGTTGCGATTTCTAGGGTTGTTGTGTTGAATCGATGCATGAGGTTCTTTAGTGTCTGCTACTCCCCTTGCGCCATACTCATGAGATGGCTCATTGTTTTAGCAATTCCTCAGCTACTAAAGAAGTGGCTAGTGAATAGTTGTTCCATCTCTGGGAAGGAACCAATGGATCCGGGTCGTAGAATTTGGTACCAATCTCTGGTAGTACCCTTAAGGGTAGTTGCAAAAGCTCGACACATGATGGCATCTAGAGCCCCTTGCAACTGCATCAACATTTTAAAATTATCCAGGAGATCAATTGGGTCAGACAAACCTTCGTACCTTTCAAAGGTTGGCATCTTGAATCTACTTGGCAATGGAGCTTCCATGATTTCTTTGTTGAATGGCGGCTCTGAGGACCTTAGGGATGCTTCCCCGTAGTAGGGTTTGGTTCTGCCCTCTTTCATCATCTTCTCTATATGATCTATCTTCTTGATTCTTTCTTCGAGCTCCGTGGATCTTTGTTGGTTGACGTCCATGCTGTTTGCATCTTCTACCTTCTTGTTGAGGTAGGTTTTCTCCTCGTTCTCCGTTGGTTTGTTAGCTTGCTTGTCTGCACTGGGGTTCTCTTGCGATTGGTGGAGGACATGCCCTTCTTGACTCTTTTTTTGTAAGAGTTGGTTGAGCATAACCTTCATTTCCTTTTGGAAAGCGAGGAACTCCTCCCTACTGACACCCGATGATTCTGCAGGCGTAGAATGGATGGACTGGCAAGATTCTTTCGTAGCAGGGATGAAGGAAGAACTTTGTGAGGTCGGCATTGCCGGAATGTTGAAAGTCGAGAGCAAGATATGATCGCCTCTTAAAAGTAGGTTCCCACAGACGGCGCCAACTGTTGCAGGTTAAAATTTGCAAGGATGCACCTTCGACTTCCGTTGACCTGAAAGGGGAAGAAAAGAAAGGCTTGGAGGACCTGAGGTGTACTCCGAGGGATCACTCCGATGCCTAAGTAAGAGGAACGCTTTTTGAGAGGCTAAATGCAACAGTAGAATGGTGTTCAATGACTTACCTTGGCCTCTTCTCCAGATCCCTTCTTATAGGGGCTCGAGTTGACCGTAGGTTGGTTCGTATTTATTGCGCAGGAGCGTGAATCTCTCCCCAATCATAAAGTGCTTGCGCCTATTACTTAGCTATTGAAGCCGCTAGTGTGGATCTATCCTCCTCTTTAATGGGTTGGAGCTAATCATTCGTTAGAATGTCTGACCCGGAGAAGGCGCGAAACAGGTGTTGACCTGCCCTCACTGGTTAGATTATTTTGGGCGTATCAAACGTAATTTCTAATAATTTGATTCCATGTAATAAAAAAAAAAAAATTATAGAAAGTACTTTTTCATTGATTAAAATAATTAATTTTTATGATATTAATATACGTATTAAATTTAATCCAAGTCACATCACCAACTTATTACATAGTACGATAAAACCAATTGGATCCTAATCTAACTATTCTAATAATATATATGCATATATTATCTTTAGAGATATTTAGATATATTTTGAAAAGATAATTTTGTTAATGCCTTTTTCATTGGATTGTCAATCTTTGTATTGAAAGAATTTCATATGCCGATCTATTTATTTTAAATGTTCTATTCTGGTTTATGCATACACACTAGCCACCATGCATTCAGGGCACCCCTAGTTAATAATCAACCAAATTAAATCTTCTCAAATCTCATTCCTTATGAAGAATTGAATTCCTCTCTAATATAAAGCGAGAAGATTTTATAACCCAATTAAAATCTCATGGGAGGATTATGCTTGTTTTATAAATTTGTTTTAGTAAAAAAATAATTTTCAATTAATATGTTTGATCTATTATTTATTTTTCTCATTAAAAAATACTTTAGCCATGTGCAGCGTACATGCCTTTTTGACTAGCTTTGATTCAAAAAAACTATAATGTTCTTTAGGGTGTGACTCTTATACTTGGAGTTTCATAAACAAGGGAAGAAAGAAGAACATAAAGGGTCTGCACAGGGACTTGTCAACGAGTGCCTTGAACTCGCCAATGAGTAGATACCGAGAGCTAGAATTTCTCATAATTGAAGACTCGTCCAGGAGAGTATGCACACGTCGACGAGTGGTCTTCTTTGGATCGTCAACAAAGCCTTGTACTCATCGACGAGTGTCACCTGGGTTGCAAAGAGAAATTCAAAATTTGAGTTTGGATGTTATGGTAGTTGGGTATTTGGAGGGAAACCTCCGAGAAACTTCTATTTATGTACTTATGAATGTATTTTTTTTATATAAAGAACTTTGTAAGACTAGTGTATTGTTGTTCTTCACATTATAGTGAATATTAAATGTCATTTGCTTTATTCTTATTTGATAAATTGTTGTTTCTCATCCATATTGGTTGTGTGTTATTGAGACTTGGTGATTTATTGCAAGTTTACATCTTCCGCTATGTGTGTGAGTATGTATCATATTACAATTCAAATCATAACAAATTGGTATCAGAGCGATTGTTGTCATGGCATTGAGATCATCTTCTACAAGATTTGACGCTGTCAAATTTGATGGAATCAAAAACTTTGGTTTTTGGTAGAGGAGAGTAAAGGATATTCTTGTACAATGGGGAATGACTAAGCCCCTACTTGGTGTTCAACTAATTGGAATGGATGAGGCAACATGGAGAAAATTGGAAGCAAAGGCTGTTTCTACAATACGCTTGTATTTGGCTGATGAAGTTTTTTATCATGTGATGGAGGAGGATTCTCCAGTGGCTGTGTGGCGAAAGCTTGAGAGCCGGGATATGTCTAAATCCTTCTCGAACAAACATTTTCTTAAGTAAAGATTGTACTGGCTTAAGATGGTTGAGGGTTCGGATTTGAACCACCATATCAACATTTTTAATCAAATTTTGAGTGATTTGACACATGTTGATGTAACATTCAAGGAGGAAGATAAAGCATTGATGCTATTAAATTCCCTTCCTACATCTCAAACTTATGAAAGTTTGGTTACAACTCTTACACGGGGCATGCGCAAAGATAATCTGAATTTGGAAGAAGTGACAAGTGCATTGCTTGGTTTTCATCAAAGAATGGTGATTAGAAATGAAGCTTCACATGGTAAAGGACGTATTGTAAAAGGTAATCAAGAACATGGGAGATGTAAGTTCCAATGTAAATCTTGGTTGCAGTTTAAGAAGAAGAAGCAGGACGTGAAATGCTTTAAGTGCGACAAAATTGGGTACATAAGGCTGGAATGTCCGGAGTGGAAGAAAGTGAATTTGAAAAATTAGCAAGATTCATCAAAATCTGTGTGTGTAGTGGAACGATAAGAATGCAATGATGGAGATATGTTGTGTATTTCATCGGGTTCGGACGCATTACAGAAGACTCTAGGATTCTAGATAGTGGATGATTTTATTATATGACAGTAAACAGAAAATGGTTTGACACCTACATGTCAATCAATACTGGTTGTGTTTTGATGGGAAATAATATTTCATGCAAAATACTTGGAATTGGAGATGTAAAAATAAAAATGTATGATGGTGTTGTAAGAACTATATATGATGTAAGGCATATGGAGGGTCTAGGAAAGAGTGTTATTTCATTGGATATTTTAGACTGTAACGGGTATAGTTACGAGTCTAAAAAAGGAGAAATGAAAGTGTGTGAAGGTGATTCGATAGTGATGAAAGGAGAAAAGATAGAGGGAAATATCTATGTACTGCAAGATGTTATGGTTGTAGGTGGAGATGCAGCCGTTGAATATGAATCAGTCACTTCGTGGTATATGCAGTTGAAGCATATGGTGACTACATTTATTCAAATATTTGGGAATCGATGATGATAACATCAAAGGAGAGACATATGTATTTTGTGAGTTTATCACGAATGGTCTAGGTGTACTTCATGCAGTGGCTGCGGTGGAGAACCAGACCGAGAGACAAATCCTTATGTTAGACATTGGGGATTGAGTATGCTGGTTTTGTTCAAGAAGTTTTGTGAGCAGGGCAGGTTATATGTAGGGCTTGCAGGGTGCTTCTTGGTGAAGTCAATAAGTATGACGCGTTTCTCGTGTGATTGATCGCTAAAAGTATCGTTAGATGAGAAAGTTGCAAGTGAATTGTGGCCATGTTTTTTTGATAGACTACTCGGTTGGGAGTGGATGTCCACTGGTGCACTATTCTAGTGATGGAGGATCTAGGCTTGGTGTTTTGTTCGGACAGTACCTCTTTCTTTATTCACTAAGAAAGGAAGGTGCAATTTGGGTGATTCTATGGCAAACAAAGGGGTGATCGAGGACATGGCTTTTTGTTGATAAAGTCATGGGACAGCGTACTCAAGTAAAGGAAGGGAAATAAAAATTCCAGAAAACTGTGGCAGCAGCAATCATGTTATTCAAGTGGAGTTATGGACTCAAGGAAGAAATTCGGAGAGTTCTAACTCAAGTTAAAAATATCATAAATTAAATGAGCTTGTGATGAAGGTGGAGCAACACACTCAGGGCAGAGATGGCATTGGTCATATTGTAGGGAATTTCAGCTCGGGAGAGCGGTAGAATCACGGTAAGCCCATGTGCACTATCAGATCACCACTTAGGTGTGTGAGGTGGTGAGGCTTCCAATATGGAAAAGGGTAACAAGATGCAGTGGAATGATAAATCTGTTGTGTATGAATGGCATGTTATTGGCCAGAAATGCTTTAATTGAGGCTTTAATCAGTTGGGAACTCTGTTAGAAGGTTTTGACATGAATGTGTTTGGGTATGACCAAGATGGGTCTTGGTTTGTTGATTCGCATGGACAAAGTTGCAAGAAGATTGGTATTATCTCATGGTGGCTTTGTGGATAAAGCTGCATGGAGATTAGTGTTATCTCAGGGTGGCTTTGTGGACGAAACCGTAGGGAGACTTCGTTTTCCGTCTCAAGGGGGTTCTGTGGAGAATTGTTGCGAAATGTCTACCATTCGATACCTATGGATGGGCTGTGATGTCTAGGATATGTCAAAGGTTCCCCATGATTGTGTAAATGGGGTTTTTCAGTAAGAAACATATTGGACTGTTAGCTGTGAGATTTGTTGAAGACTATGTAAGGAGCTTTAGTGATATAAGACTTGTACCAGTGTTTGATTACTATTATTGGAAGGCTTTGTTTGAAGCCTGGGATGAAGTCTTCAGGAAATAAATCTACAACTGCATGGGGGCTGATGGTAAAAGATGAAGCTGCCATCGGTAAGTTCAAGCGGTATTGCTTGGACTTGGTATTTGTCTCCAATTGTTAAAAGGGAGACATAACCCAACCGGGTGATTCAAGTTCATGGTGGAGCAGTTCATATGTTTTTTAGTATTCTCCTAAGGGGCTGTATAATCATCAAGGTGGAGATTGTTGTTTATGGTTTGACTCTTATACTTATAGTTTCATAAACAAGGGAAGGAAGAAGAACATGGAGGGGCTGCACAGTAGGGACTCGTCGACGAGTGCCTTGAGCTCATTGACGAGTAGATACCGAGAGCCAGAATTTCTCATGGAGACGTCGACGAGTGGTCTTCTTCGGATCATCGACAAAGCCTTGTACTCGTCGACGAGCATTGCCTAGGCTTTGAAGAGAAATTCAAAATTTGAATTTGGACGTTATGATAGTTGGGTATTTGGAGGGAAACCTCTGAGAAACTTCTGGTTATGTACTTTTGAATGTATTTTGTATATAGAGAACTTTGTAAGACTAGTGTATTGTTGTTCTTCATATTATAGTGAATATTGAGTGTCATTTGTTTTATTCTTTTGTGATAAATTGTTGTTTCTCATCCATATTGGTTGTGTGTTGTTGAGACTTGGTGATTTGTTGCAAGTTTACATCCTCCGTTGTGTGTTTGTGTGTGTATCCCATACTCAATTCAAATCAGAACATATAATATTATTTTTGTGGTATTTGTATTAGATAAAAAAAAATCTAAAAAGGATATAATTGACTTCCTAGTATATGACTAGATAAGAAAGTAAAAGATACAAAAGGGGAAAAAATAGAAGAAAAAAAAACAACTAAATTTGGTTTGTCATTCAAAAAGAAAGAAAAAAAAAATGCTTTTTGTTTTTATTATTAATTTATTCCTTTTGGTAATAACGAACAATGCCTAATAGGCAAACAAAAATGATGACCCTAAGTGAGGGTTATGTTTTCTTTGAATATGCATTTCAAATTGACAGGTTGTGTTCTTACTTCAGTACTCCTTTGCAGAAAATGAAGGTGCGTGGTTAAAACAAAATAGATGAAAACAAAAGAGAACTATATTAATACGTAACTCTTTTCATTTTATTAGTCAAGTGTTGTTGGCCAAAAATTAATTATGTATAATGTGAGCATAAATAAATATATATAGTCAACTTCCTAATGGTAGAGCTAGGGATGGACCTTGTGAAAGCAAGGAAAACATAAAATGCCAAGAAAATGATGCATTTAGGTGGTAAAATTTTCTTTATCGAGCCTACATGTCACCGAAAACACCTATTTATCATTCCAGATAGGATTATAAAATCTAATTATGTAACTCCAAGAAACAAAATAAGCACTCAAATTTTAAAAACTTAACTGGGAGATAAAGCATTATTTTATCGGAGTTCAGTAAATTAATAAAAGCTACTTCCAAAAATTATTCACTGCAAGTATTTTGAGTAGAGACGTTCGAATTGACAGTGTACTCATTCTAAAACTCGCATTTTATTTTTTACGAATCCCTATACCGTTCTGGGGGCGACAGCCAACCTCGCATCATGGTTCTCAAGTCATGCCCATGCATGCATGCATGGACTCAGTCGGTTGCATGCATGCATATCCATGGCGTAAAAGTTTTCAACGCGGGCGGGGGAAATGGCAGCAAAAGTGGCAGAAACAAGTGGGCGTTGGAAGGGGATGGATGATGGGAAATCAAGACTGGATGTGCCCGTCCCTCAGACAAAATGGATTCATCACTTACGATGAAAGACGACGACTACTGGACATAGCATGATGAAACTGTCACGCTTCCTTAATTTCATGCATGCACTCCTCAAACCCTTGAATTAATTAGACGTCGCCTGCTGGACAATTTGATTGAGGCTACCTAATGGAACATTATTGTAGTTTTTTATGATAATTAAGATGTATTAATGAGTAAGAACATAGAGCCAGATTTCCAGTTTTTTAATAATATTAATAATAAGTGGTCTCTGTGCAATGTCGGTGGCTTGCTTTCCTTTGCCCGATTTCTCCCTGCGTCGTTAGGACTTGACCGGAGACTAAAGTTATCACTGACCAGTGAGTAGAAAAGTTAAAAAGGCATATTAAAGGCTCGACTTTTGTCGTCGTAGGGCCTTTGCCCATGCAACCTAGCGTAGACAACCTTGCTACCTAGCTGCCTCCACAAAACATGTTTGAAAATTGGTGCTATAAATTAATTAAAACCTAATTTAACTAAGCAAAAGAATCATATATTTGCTTAATTAAATTATGTGTGTGTATGTATATACTCTTTTTTTGTCTTTAAAAGGAAAAACAAGAAGAAGTAGAACTGAAAAGCATTGAACAGTAAGGTATTAATCAGCTGTTATTTCAAACCATTAATTAGTAAAAGTTAAACATTTATTATTGAAAGGAAGTTCTCATTTTCATTTCCCTTTTGAATATAATAAAATATAATATATATATATATATACAGAGAGAGAGAGAGAGAGAGAGAGAGAGAGAGAGAGAGAGAGAGAGAGAGCATGTGCAGGAGTACCCAAAGCTGATCAATAATAGAAATGGGTTTAATTAATTTACAGATGATGTCCATTAATTAATATGTCTACCATTTTTGCCAAATTAGCTTGGCAGCTAGCAGCTCTGTACGTAGCTCCCCCGTCCCCACAATCCACATGCTTGCCTTGGCTGGCGAATAAAATTGGAAATCATAAAAGACAAGCATAGTAAAATTTTAGGACAACTAATTAATCCCTGTTATCTTTCATATATGTATATTAATTAAATATGGGCACATGTAGCGTATCTGAGGCAGTCATGAACTTGGTTCTTTTTTAAGGAAGAAATGGAAGCTGCAAACATAAAATTAAGAATTATAAAACCATTTTAAAATTTTAAAATTGAGATAATTCATTATATTATTTATGTATTTATGATTTTTAGAAAGTGCAGAGAAATTATATGAAAGACCTAGTTTCAAGATGTTTGACTTTCAAAGACAGAGACACATAAACATGTGGAGGAACAGGTCCCTTATATAATATTTATTTATTCGTAACATGTAAGATTATGTGCATTTTGAGAATAATGAGGAGAAAATATATATTATTAAATACAAGCTGCCTCTTTCCTTAATTTATAGTGTGTATGTATGTGTTTATTCTTTAATTCTTGTGTGAATTTTTGCCTTACTTTCTAGACGTAGTCTTTTTGGAGGGTAAATTTTATGATTGGTCACTTTATTTTACTAGTAGTTTCATATTAGTAATTTAACTTCAATTTGCAGCATATTATATACACTTAACTTTGCACATTGTTTCAATGTCTTTAATGTATAAAGGTCGTCTTCCATAATTACAAAATGCTCTCTAATATCCTAATAAGCCATCACATTAAGCTCCTTATGACCTTAAAGCTTGAGAAAATTTGTCAAAAAAGTTATGATTTTTTTATTCTACTTAAAACCCCTAATTCATAATCCTCATTCATTTAGTTGAAAGAGGAAATAAAGTGGAAAATGGGTATGGGTGACGTAATAGCTTATTAGGGATGGCTAATTAATTAAGAAGCTATGATTGTGTTTATTAGTAGCAAAAGACAATTAAGACACATTGGATGATGATATTGAAATAATATAAATTTTCAATGGATTATATGTCCCAAATTGTAGTTTAGTAACTAATTTAAAACTATTACGGTGATCATTGACGAATACACCTACATTTGGGCATTAATGAAAAACAAGGTAAAGGAAAAACCAATATAGTTTAAGATTTAATTTTGAAAATGACCCATAATCTTCCTTATCTCATTATTAACCCTTATATAGAGTTATTAGTTATTTGTTCTCAATTTCTATTATTCCTTAATTGCCCTTAAGCCTTCAAGCATTTCATATATGCATAGCTACCTCTTGTATAGCTAATAGTACAAAATGGTTTCTCCTTTGACATGAAGCTATCATTTAGGCTTTTATTGAATGGCTTGATGAAAATGACATATTTCAAACAATGCAAACTAATATGTACCTAAACATAAAGATATATATATATATATATATATGTATGTATGTATGTATGCATGCATGTATGTATAGTAAGTTGTAGTGCGAAATTACAATTTGGCTTTGGGTCATTCCCATGCAACTTAAAGTTAGGTACTAGAGGGAGGGTAAAGATGGTCTTCTTCTTTATATCTTTGCACTACACATCAATTCTATCACCTTTACTAACTTTGATGACATAACTTATTGAAAAAAATAATTACGCAATCTAAAAAAAAAATAATGAAATTGTACATGTTTTTATTAAAGTGATTGGTATGCTGTTGAATAATATATAGGATGGAAACATTTTCATCTAATGCCTGTGACGTGATAGTGAAGAAAAAATTAGATCCTCCAAGAGGACCAGTGTAGTCCTCCTATATGATCTTTCCATCCAATAACAACACTTCATACAGTGGATCCCATCAAATTATATATGAACCTTATTATATGAGATTTATTATTTAGAATATTTTTATTAGTAATGGGTGGAGGGGATACTCAGTCACTGGTTGTGACTGAAACTCAGTGAGAATCAATTTCAAAAACAATTAATTTCAATCTGAAAATAAATACAGAGGAATTCAAAAACAAAATCTCTCTCGTTCACTGGTTATTCACCCTCACTTCACCACACACTACATTGCACACACACACATCTATTTATAGAAAATTCTAAATCAAAATAATCAACGATTGTGGCTGGTTGGTGAGGTTGGTGGCCACCGATCTTCAATGTCAACAAAAGAGGTTGGTTGGTGCGGCAGCCATCATCAAATTTTGCTGCCACCGTCAAGTTTACTCTTCAACATCCCCCCTTAAACTTGAATCTCCTAACTTTGTCATTCCAAGCATTATCTTTAGTATTACAAAAATATCATGCTTAAGTGGCTTTGTGAAAAAGTCAACAATCTAATCATACGTTTTGCAAGATATCAACTCCACTTTTTTATTCTTGACATGCTCCCTGATAAAATGATACCGAGTATCAATATGTTTGCTTCTTTCATGGTAAACTAGATTTTTCGCAAGTGCAATCGCTAATCGGTTGCCGATGTAGACTTCTGTGGGGTTATCTTGAAGAAATCTCAGATACTTAAGTACATTCCTAATCCATATACCATGACAAATAGCTGAGCTGGCAGCAACATACTCAGCTTCACATGATGACAACGTTATGATGGGTTGCTTCTTTGAAAACAATGTAAATATTGTATTTCCCATGAAAATTGTGAATCTTGTCATGCTTTTTCTTTCATCAAGATCTCTTCCCCAATCGCTATTTGAATAGCTGATAAGTTTGCAATTACCTCTTGATGAATAGAACATACCATCAGGGATGGTACCCTTGACATAGTGGAGTATTCTCTTCGTTGCAATCAGGTGGGACTGGTCAAGAGTCTCCATGTACCTGCTGACAAGTCCAATTCCATAGAGCATGTCTGGTCTAGTGCATGTCAAATACCTCAAGCTTCCAACCAGACTCTTGAAATATGTGGGTCAATATCTCCTTCTCATTCTTTCTCAATTCCAATCTCGTTTCAACCGGAGTTGTCACAGAGTTGCATTTGTCCATTCTAAACTTCTTCAATACTTCTTTTGCATAGTGGCTCTGGAATATGAAGAATCCTTCCTCACTTTACACGACCTCTACGCCAAGAAAATGAGTCATTTGGCCAATATCCGTCATTTCGAATTCTTTGACCATGCTCCTTTTGAAAGCAGCAAACATGTCTAGATTGTTGCTGGTGAAGATCAGATCATCAACATATAGGTAGACAATTAGTATGCTTCCATCTGTCTCCATCTTCATGTATAGTACATGCTCATAAGGACACTTGTCAAATCCATTCTTCTGGAAGTAGTCATCAATCCTCATGTTCCGCGCACGAGGTGTCTGCTTCAAGCCATAGAGTGCTTTCTTCAACTTGTAAACTCTATCTTCTTTGCCCTTCTTCACATATCCAGGTGGTTGATCGATATAAATCTCTTCTTCTAGAAAGCAGTTCAAAGATGCTGATTTCATGTCTAGCTGGTAAATCTTCCATCCATTTTGTGCTAATAGTGAAATTAGTAATCTAATGGTTTCAAGCCTGGAAACCGAGGTAAAGATTTCTCCATAATTAAGCCCTTCTTTCTGCTTGTAACCTTTGGTGACAAGTCTTGCCTTATATCTCTAAACTTCTCATTGAGTGTTCTTCTTGGTCTTATAAACCCATTTCATACTAATATTTTTGCAACCCTTCGGGAGATTTATCAACTCCCAAGTCTTGTTATTCTCAATGGATTGAATTTCCTCATCCATCTCTTTTCTCCATTTATCTTCTTCGTTAGCTTCCTCAAAGCTAACCGGGTCGCTGGTCAACAACAGGCAGTATAAAGTAACATACTCTTCTATTGGTTTTGTAGTTTCATACAAGTCAGCTAGATTTTGAGCGCCTCTAGGTCTCATATCTGAGATTTCATGCTCAATTGGTAATGGAGTTTCATTCCTCTATGGTGAACCATGTGGAGGTGTTTGCAGCTCGAGAACTTGTGACTCGATAGCCACTTCTCTTATCTATGTGGGTTCTTCTCCTTCAAGCATCAATTCTGCATCTTTGGAGGATTCAGCCTAGTCCCATTTCCAGGATTCATTTTCTTCAAAAATGACATCCCGACTGTGAATGACTTTCTTGTTGGTCGGATTGTAAAGTCGATATCCCATGTTGTTGTCACCGTATCCAACAAGCATACGCTTCTCTCCTTATCTTCCATTTTTTTTTTAAATTCTTAACCAAAACATGTTAAGTTCTACTTGTTTGTTAGCATCAAAACAAAATGTTAAGCCTTATAAGGCCAATAATGTTCCTTGAATCTTCATTTTATAAAGGAAGTCCTCAATTTTCACATCGGAAATTATTTTCTAAAAACAGCAAACTAGCACGCTCAATGCAAGACAATACATAGTTATTAGGAATGCAAGTAAAGATGCAAATGTCAATGCAAATAGCTTTCTAGATGAGTAAGATTCAAAAACAAGGTTTAAAGAGACTAGATCAAATGTTAATGACACAAACCTAATGGTGATGTTAATAGTAGTCACTTGGTTAGTGATTATCAATCTCACATCCATCTAGAACAGATGGATGGATGACTAATGTGATGGTGTGTTATTTTAGTAACTTGACTTCCCTGGAGATGCAGCCAAATTCATCAAATAGTACAAAACCAATTTCCCTCGATTGCACAAATTAATTTAAAGGATGAATTGCCTAGTTGGGCAGCCTAAGCCAATCACAACCACTAGCTTAAGCTTGTCATCCACAACCATGTACATTTTTAAGGATCAAGCACCTAAAGAGAGGAATATGTTTTAGAATAAGTCCTCTAATAAGCCCTCTAAAAAAATCCTAAGGGCCAAGAACCAAGATTGCGATATCCCAAATATGGTTCAAATTATTTAAAGCATAAGTTCAATCCTCTCAAAATTCTCAACTGTGACGAGCCTTGAATGGGCATGAACTCAAAATAGGCTTGAGCACAATATGGGAGATAATGCCCCTAATGTAAGCATAAGTGTGGAATATGCATAAACGTAGAATGGAAATGATTAGCTCGAAATGAAAAAAACCCCAAATGAACAGTTAGGTAGAGACGAAAATTAAGTAATTTCTACGAGAATTATAAACAATGTCAATCATATCATATTTTTCTCATTTTATGGCACTGACTTAAGAACTGGAGAAGGCCTCTGGAGGCCATCAAGGTCTTCAAAGTTCTTCCTCTGTTCTATGATTGTTGGAACAATAGGTGGATGCAGACGATCATTAGTACGTGTAAGGATCAAAGTCTGATCCAGACTCATTTTTGCATCAACAACATGTAATGTATAATGGTTTCAATCCAACTTGTTAGATTACCACTTTACCTAAAAGTTTAAGCTGTTAGGTTGTGGGACAACAATGTATATCAAGCTTTAACACTCCCCCGCATGTGCAGCCCGATAGCACGTGTAGAGATAAACAGATAACAAATAATGTCACAGAATAAAAACAGGCGACAAGATTAGAACCCAGGACCTCCTGATAACCAGAAATCTGATACCATGTTAGATTACCACTTTACCTAAAAGTTTAAGCTGTTAGGTTATGGGCCAATAATGTATATCAAACTTTAACACAACTCTAGTGAGATATTACTTACTTTGATCTAATTAGTCTTACAATTTCACCCCATATAAAGCATCTAACTAGGTCAAAGTCTAACTCATCCTTTATTTGACCAAGATCTCCATAATATGTGTTTGATGTGAGATTGTAACCCAATGCATCTATAATTTTAATAGTCAAAAGAAAATCATTTTAAAAAAATGCAGTTAGACGCATGAAATAATTCCCTTTGACCCCATTAGAGTTGAACTTGCTAATTATTTGGATAAAACTTGGTGCAGTATACATAGATTGGTCAATTATGTACAGTAGTGAGGAGCACGTATAACGCAGTCTAGAACATGGGCAGCAGAGAATGAATTTTAATTCAAATTCTACTGTCCTTTACAAACTTACAAGACTCCTGGATTCGTGGAATAATAATAATAATAATAATAATAATAATAATAATAATAATAATAATAAAGGCCATACATGTAATGTGCACCACGCAATGGGTGTGGGTGTGTCCGTTGATTGATGGGGAGGCAAAAACAATGAAGACTTGAATGGGCCATGCAGATGCCTGTCTTATTTTTTCATGATCTGCCAGAAATTCAGGACTTCTTTCCCCACTCCTAACCCAAAAATGATCGACAAAGCATTTGGCATGCATGCATGCATCACAGAATAATACCTACCACGAACTCCTCTCAAGCTGCCCTAATCTTTTGTCACATATATATAAAAGTTCACTATCCGACGAGCTAGGTTTTCTCTTTGTTTCTTTCTTTCGTTTTTTTTTTTTTTTTTCTTTCTTTTTTTTTAGTTTTTATTTTTGAAGTCATTGAAACTTCCATGCATGCATGTAAGAACACTTTAATATTTTTTATTTTTATTTTTCCATCAATGTTTAGATATTGTGTGCTATTTTTGAGTAGTTAATTTATATGTATCATTTACTTTTATTTCAATCATTATTACTTAAAACATATTCATTTTATTAGTTATCTACTGCAATTATTTTTTGTTACTAAGAAATATCAATAAATAATACACTTTGTTCATAGTTGAATATAATATATATATATATATATATATATATATATATATATAATAAGTGTCTCCAAAGAAATTATTTTTTATAAGATCTTTTACTTTGAAAATCCATTAAAATTTATAACTCCAAACTAATTAATTTGTTGGCTTTCAAGAATAGGTTGATTAACCATCATTCTTATTTTTCCTAAGCAAATGGCTGGTAATTAATGAAAGAAAAAGAAAATAAGAAGGAAAGAACTCAAGTAGATCTACAACCACATCAATTTCCCTTGAATCTACTTTAGTTAAGAATTTTCATGTAGATTTGAAGATGAAGTCTACTGCTTCTAGAAGGGAAAAACAAATATTGTCAGTTCTAAACCTTTGAAACCCTAGTCATAATACTAATGTTAGCTTTGGTGTATTCCCAAGAGGGGGGTGAATTGCGTATTTAAAAATTACTTCCTAGGTTAAACCAAATTAGCAGTATTATGCGACCTAAGGTCTGTTTATGTAATTATAAACTCAATCATTCACAATAGTAAAATCTAAACATTCGTGTGCTAGAATTTAAAGTGCAGAAATTAAAAGCAAGCACAAGAAATGTTATCGGGGTACGGACAACCGTGCCTACATCCCCGCCTCTAACTCGCAAGCCTGAGGATTCCACTAAAGGCTCACTTAACAGGTGAAGTGGCACCGATTACACTTAGGTCAATTCAAGAAACTGACCTCAACCAACACGCCTTACCAGGATGACGCACCTAACTTTCCTAACCGGGTTTAAGCCAGCCCGAGACTATTCAAAAAGGCTAGTCTCCCTTTCAGGCCTGTGCCTGGAATACAACAGATTTGAAATACAATTTCTTGCGTACACAGAAATATGCTTCTCACACTAAGCAGGTATGTACTACACTATGTGCAAGTAACAATCAATCCACACCAAACATGTAAGAACTATAAGTTCAGTAGTGTATATGTGCAATCTACACTCAATATAATGATTATACTCTGTCAAGCACAAGAGTGTTCAAGCAAGCTAATCTTTGAAAATAAAGTATATGAAATTTCAATATCAGATTAATGTTTCAAAGATGCTAGCAAACACAAGTTGTATCAATGAGAGTATAGGGTCATTTAGAATGAAGCACTAATATCCTAAACACTCTCTCTAGGTTTGGATGTTCAAAGAAAACAAAGTAGAAGAGTATAAGGATTTTGGGCCAAAATATTTTCTAAGGATTTTTCTTAATCATGAATCCTAATCTCTTGTTAATCTCTGCAAATGATGGGTTATTTATAGAAGTTAGAAAAATTATAGCCGTTAGGACATGTAGGGTATTATTAATATTATTTTAAAACATTTTATAAGATCTTTTACTTTAAAAATCCATTAAAATTTATAACTCCAAACTAATTAATTTGTTGGCTTTCAAGAATAGGTTGATGGACCATCATTCTTATTTTTCCTAAGCAAATGGCTGGTAGTTAATGAAAGAAAAACAAAAAAAGAAGGAAAGAACTCAAGTAGATCTACAACCACATCAATTTCCCTTGAATCTACTTTAGTTAAGAATTTTCATGTAAATTTGAAGATGAAATCTAGTGCTTCTAGAAGGGAAAAACAAATATTGTCAGTTCTAATCCTTTGAAACCTAGTCATAACACAAATGAGTGCAAAAGCATCACGAGATGATATTGAGTATTTTATTAGGTGAAAAATCTTTGGAAAATTTTTGTTGGAGAGATAGCCTAGCGGTTGTGTTGAAGATATATAGAGGAAAATTAGAAGAAAATTGACTTAACTCTACATATAGTTGTTACATGTTGGGGATGTGACTTATATTTTGAGTGGAACACATGTACCAAGAAAGCTACATGAAGCGAGGAGTAAGAGCAAGAGAGAAGGCGGCAGGAAGAGGGATAACCGTCAATTGTTTGGGCTGTAACCATCAACGGTTTTAGACAGAATGCAGAGGACTACTTTTTGACTTCAAACTGTCGAAGGTTTGGCCTAAACTATCGATGGTTTTAGTTAGCACACATCTCGTAATTCAATCTGGAGGCCAGTAGATTGAGTAGATCAAAGGTTTTTCCTCCGGGGATCGCTACAGGTATGGTTTAGTTAGGATCTAAGGTTCCTGTACGCTTAGGGTTCATATATAATCAATGTTTTGTAACCCTAATGTATGCTTGACATAATTGATAGTGAAAATCAGAGTTTCTGCTCCCATGGACGTAGGAAAATTGCCAAAACCATGTAAATCTTGTGTCTTTTGATTGTTGCTTTCGTTCTTCTCATTACTAAGTGATTGTTTCTTTCTTACTATTCATCATTGGGTGATTGCACTGGTTGTTTTTCGATTAATTTGTGAGTGTGTGAGGGCTTCTATTGCTTATCCGCGAACAACAAGTTGTATCGAAGCTATCAGTTCACAATGTTTGGGGTCTTTTGACATAACAAGGTTTAAGAATCTTATTTTGATGATAACAAATCAAGGAAATTTAACATACTTGGTTAAGTTATGTTTTAGGATTCAAGTGTTTTTGATAAAAATTTCAAGATATCAAGTGCTTGATAAAGTTCATTAAAAGCTTGGACTCAAAGATAGAAGATCTGATAAAGTTAAAGTCTATTGAAGAAAGAAGTCAAGATAGAGTCAAAGAATGGAAGCAAAAGCATGAAAGCTTAGTGTTTAGAAAGTTATAGTCTTAAGAAGTCTCATGTAAGTACTTCGCAAATTTCGATATAAATGTTTGAAGCTCTGTGGAACCATTATTGACTTAGAGGCCTGTTTTTGAAAACCTCGAAAAATATTTTAAAGTCTCATTTAAGTTTTCCAAGATTAAAGATTAAAGTGCTGAAAATCAAAGTTTTAGGAAAGTTGTAAGATCAGGCAACTGACCTAATTCAATTAGTTGACTAACATTTTTATGCTGAAAAAAAAATTGAGCAGACAAAATAGAAGCAAGTGACTGACCTCATAGGCTCAGGCGACTGACCCTGTGAATCACAATCGTGTGACCTTTGTATTTTTAATTTTAAAACAAACGAGGGAAAGTTTCTAAAATTGATTACTTGGCCCCTAAACTTTGCGAAAACTTGGGAAACATTGCAAGAAACTTGGTGAATACGAAAATTCACTTTTTCTATTTAAAAATACATGTTAAACCTAAGGATTAAAAAAACCAACAAGTATCAATCAATCTAATTCTTATACATTCAAAGCTATCTTGATGAATACACTTGCTGAAAGTTCTTGCTGATTAAAAGCTCACAGCTCTTACTCTTTCACTGAGATTTTCAAATCTAAGATAGAACCCTAGTGATATCTTCTTGAGCTTCATTCATTATATTGTTATTTTTCCGAAGTATTTTGATATTTAACTTGCACGTATCTGCTCTAACTAAAAGTGTCTATTGTACAACACAAAGCTTGCTTCTTTGTATTGTTTCTTTTTTATGATTTAAGGTTGTTGGATCATTGCCTAGCAAGAAGGGATATTCTTGTTAGAGGTGGATCTCCACTTGAGAAGGAGAGAGGCTGTAACATTTCCTAAGAAAGAAAGTTGGAATATTAACAGCGATTGCTTGTAAAACTTTTAGTTCAAATTACCTTTCAGCTGTTTATTTTAAAAAATCATAATTTTATTGAAAATATCCAACCAACCAATAATTTATAGTATGCTGATTTCAAATTAATGATCAAAACCAAGATGCTAGCATTTTCCAAAGTTCAACAACATATAAAAATCATACATGCATATAATATTCTTGCAGAAAATTAAAGAGAGTAAGGAGAAGAGCTAAGAACCAAATTTGTTACAAGGTTTGGCCTACAGCCTAGAAACAAAGGTTGTGTTCACTATCCGACATTGATTGGCCACTGATATAATGTATCACGTTATAGATGAGGAATCATCAGCTGGGGTTTGGCTGAAACTTGAAAGTCGGTACATGTCCAAGTATTTTACGAACAATTTGTGTTTTAAGCAAAAGCTTCATTGGCTTAAGATGGCAAAGGGTTCGGACCTAAAACAACACATCAACACTTTCAATTAGATCATTAGTGATCTTAAGCAAGTTGATGTTAAGTTCGAGGAAGAGGATAAAGCATTGATGCTTCTAAATTCTCTACCAATGTCTCCTATATATGAGAACTTGGTTATGATGCTAACTTGGGGGAAAAAAACCCTAGAGTTGGAGTACATCACAAGTGCATTGCTGGGGTTCCACCAAAGGAAGAAGGCTGGTGATGACACATGCTAAAGGGCCTTTGGAGAAGGGGAATCAAGATCATGGTAGAAGCAAATTCCAAGGTGGATTGAGCAGCTATAGGGCTCGGTCAAAATCCAAGTAAAGGAAGGATGTATGGTATTTTAAGTGTGGGAAAAGGGGGCACATAAAACCCAAGTGTCTGGAAAGGAGGAAGGGGGTTGCTGAAACCAAAAAAGGTTCGTCAAATACGGTAAATGTAGTAGAAGAAGAAGACTTTAGGAGCGCTGACAGTGATATGTTCTCGGTTTCATCAGGGTCGGATAAGTTCACAAATTTTTGGATCTTGGACTCGATAAGTTCTTATCATATGATGCCCAATAAGGACTGGTTCACTACATATAGATTGGTTAGCTCTAGTTATGTTCTAATGGGGAACGATGCTGCATGTAAAGTGATCGGGATGGAGAATATCATAATCAAGATGTACGATGATGTGGTGAGGACTTTGTGTGATATGAGGCACATACCGTGGTGAGGACGTTGTGTGATATGAGGCACATACCGGAGTTAAGGAAGAATTTGGTTTCTTTAGGCACCTTGGATTGTAACGAGTTCAGTTACAAATCGAAAGATAGGGTAATGAAGGTGATCAAGGGTATTCTAACCATGATGAAGAGGAAGAGAGTGCTAGGAAATATATACAAACAACTAGGTACCATGGTTGTAGGTGGAGCTGCAGCTGTAATGTCTGAGTTTGAGAGTACCATTTTGTGGCATATACTTTTAGGGCATATGTGTTAGCATGGAATGAAAGAACTTGACAAGAGCAATCTTCTGAAGGCGGTAAAATCCATATAAGTTGGAGTTCAACAAGTACTATGTGCTTAAGAAGCAGAATTGAGTTTAGTTCATGACAGTCATACACAAGATGGAGGGAGTACTGGACTACATCATTCAGACATTTGGGGACCGATGAGAGTGGCATCACAAGGGGGACATGTGTATTTTATGAGCTTCATCAATGATTATTGTTGGCCTTACAAGGCTTAAAATCTTGTTATCTTGTTTTGATGCTAACAAACAAGTGAAATTTAACGTATTTGTGTGAGTAGTGTTATTTCAGGGCTCATATATGAGAAAGTAAGGTCAAAGTGCTCACAAGGATCAAATGAAACTTAAAAGAGTCAAAACATGAATTTAAAGATCAAAGCATGGATTTAAAGATGATATATTAAAACTTGAAGAATATGAGGACATGAATGAGTTGTTGAAAGTCAAGGAATATTAAAGTCAAAAGAGCAAAAGAAAGGCAAAGTGAGAGAGCTCAAAGAATATTAAAGCTTGAATACCAAGAAAGAGCCAAAGCAAGCATGAAGAGTTGACCATTGAGAATGTTAATGTCTTAGAAGTTTCATGTAAGTGCTTTAATGTTTAAAATATAGTTTGAAATATTATGAAGCTCTTAGGTTAACTTCTTATACCTAGATACCTTTTAAAATACTTGGAAAATATTTTTGTAAGGACAAAAATTATTTTAAAAAGGTTAGAATCATTTTTGGAATGAAAAGCACCAAAAAGAGTTTTTCCAAATCCTGTCAGCCAACCGAACAATGTTCACGGGTGGAACTTCAGCTAACTGAATAGCACACAGAACTACTTTAGACGACAGAAGTGTAACTTCAGATGTCCGAAGAATAACTTCAGATGACTGAAGGTTAAGTTCAGTCATCTGAAGATTTTTGGCTGAAATTTTTTTTTAGGAAGAACCACCTCAGATGACTGAACTCGAGACTTCAGTCATCTAAACACTGTTCAAAGGGTAGAAATTTTAAAAGTTTTAATTTTTAAATATCCGTTGCTTGGGCTCCAAACTTTTTAAAATTTTGGGAAACACTCCAAGGAAACTTTAGTAACATGGAAACAAGTTTGAAAGCCTATAAAAACATGGTTTTGCAAATCAAAATACATCCAAGAATTGAAAAATCTATTTTGAGAAGCTCAAAGCACTCTTGTTCTTCCAAAGTCCTCTTGCTCACTCATTGCAAATCTATTTTGCTGAGACATTCTGAAGTACTAATCCTTCCTTCTCTGAATTCCTACTGCTAATCCTCATCTAAGAAGGATATTGGCGAATTCTACAATTAAGCTTCATTCTATTTCATATTGATATTTTACATTCAAGTATATAGTGCTAAACTTGTACTAATTTGCTCTTTGTGAGAGTATATTTGTACGCATATTATATCTTGTTTCTTGTAGTTCTTTGACGTTCCAAGGATTTTTTGGATCGTTGGCTAAGCAAGAGGATATTGTTTAGAGAGGCGGGCTCTAGCCTAAAGGAGTGACCGAACGAGGGGACATCGTTTGGAGAAGCGGGCTCTAGCCTAGTGAAGGTGTGTTTGAGTGTGGGGTATCACTTGTAAAGGTTTTTTTCCATCCGTCAAGGGAACAAGTTTAGTGAATCCTTTCGTGGTTTGCCAAAGGCGAGGACGTAGGCTGGGTATAAGCCGAACCTCGAAAAATCTCCGTCTCACTCTCACTTTCCCTATTCTTTATTTTCAGTACATATTTAAATTGTGTAGATGGTTTAAATTTGAAAATCATATAAACTATGTATATTTGGAAATCAAGTAAACCTTAAAGTTTGATTTTGATTTGGGTTGTAGAAACCGAAAGGGACTACGTTGGTTGAACCATTCTTTGCGAAAACCATACGGGAGTACGTTACTTGGCTAAACATCCCAAAGACAAACTAACTTAAGAGTTTATTTGAATTCTAAAGTTTGGAAAGAGCAGTTGGATCTTATATTGAACCTCACATTGAAGATGCATTTTCATATATACAGGGCTTTGTTCAAACTCGCATTTACTACAGGGCTGAACACAATACAAAAGCTGAAAGTTACATATACCATTAATATATTGTGATTGTGTGGTATAAAGCTTGAGATTGAGTGAACTGTGTTTATATTTCAGAAAGTTCTAAATCTTGAATGATTTCATTAATCTAATAGTGCTGAAGTGAATTTATATTTGGAAATCAAATTGGTTGTTGGTTTGAGCATTGTGGTTGATAAGTTTGACTAGTTTAATTATTTGTGTGGTTGAAGATTGAATGTTTTATTAGTTGTCTTGTTTATTGTTTAAGAGAAACCAAGTTATTGTTTGATTGAAAAATAAATAAACAAGTCAAAGAATTGGTTAAATATTAAAAGAAGTCAAGGACTTTAAAAAAGATCTAAAAAGAAAGTTTCAAAAGCTAATTCACCCCCACCCCCCCTCTTGGGAAGCTATTCCTAAATTTCAATTGGTATCAGAGCGGGGTTATAGTAATTCTTAACAAGTAACTATAGAAAGATCCTAATGGCTCACATAGGCGTAGCTCCCTTTGGAGAGGGACAATCTTCAACTAGGCCTCCTATCTTTTGTGGTTTGAACTACACGTTTTGGAAAAAGAGAATGCAAATCTATCTCCAAACGATGAATTGGAAAGTATGGGAAGTTATTATAGATGGAGATCAAATTCCCACTAAGATAGTAGATGGAAAAAAAATCCCAAAAGAGAAGAAAGATATGACCGATCAAGATTATAAAATGCTCCAAAAAAATTCAAGTGCTATAGATGCTTTATATTGTGCCTTGGATGCTAATGAATTTAATAGAGTAATGGCATGCAAATCAGCTAAGGAGATATGGGATAAGCTAGAAGTAACATATGAAGGAACAACGGATGTTAGGGATAATAGGGTTGATATGCTTACAAGTAAATATGAATCATTTAGAATGAACCCAGATGAATCCGTATCTAGCATGTATACCAAGTTTACCCACATAATCAATTCCCTAAATGCCTTAGGAAAAACTTACACTACTTATGAGATAATAAGAAAAATTCTAAGAGGCCTTCCCTCCATGTGGGAAGGCTACTGCTATCACGGAAGGTAGAAATCTAAAAAACACATCCTTAGATGAGCTTATAGATTCTCTCCTCACATATGAAATGACAATGAATGAAAAGAGCGGGAAAACCAAAACCCAAGAGTCAATAGCCTTTAAAGTCTTAAAAGACAACTCAAGTAGTGAAATGGATGAAGATGAAGTAGCCTTCATATCTAAAATGTTAGCAAAGATTCTAAGAAGGAAAAATAAATTCAAAAGAAAATCCAAATTTGAATCAGATGAAGAAGAAGAAGAAATCAGCAAAAAGAAATCTAAAAATAAAACTCCTACATGCTATAATTGCAATAAAGTCAGACTTATAAAATCGGAATGTCCACTACTAAATAAAGAGTCTAAGAAGAAAAACAAAAAAGCCATGAAAGCCACTACTTGGGATAGTACAAGTAGTTCAGAATATGAATCAAGCGACCAAGAGGTTGCTTACACATGCTTTATGGCATGGGACAACGAAGAAAGCTCCTCAACTAAATCTTCAAATAATTCTTGTAGTGATGAATCAAGTGATGAGAGTATGTCATCTTATGATGAACTTCAAAATGATCTATTTAAAGTACATAAGATGCTGATGAAAGCAAATAAACAAAACACCTCATCGAAGAATAATAATGAAAGTTTAATGAAAGAGTTAGAATTCTTAAAGAATGCTGAAAGAGATAAAGACTCAAAACTCAAGTAATTAGAACATAAGTATGAATCAGCAATGAAAGAAATAGAATCCAAAAATCTTGTTGAAAAAGAAAACAACTTGAAAATTGAGAAACTAGAAAGCAAGAATGACCAAATGATAGAAGACCTTCGATCCTTATCCTTTACCATATATGAGAAAGATATGTATATTTCTGAATTAGAGGATAGAATTAGAAAATTATCTCTAGAATTAGAGAAATCATTAAAAAATGTTGATAACAAGAAAGACATAGAGTTAAATGATCTCAAGAATCAAATCAAATATAAGGATAAATTATTTACAACTTCACAAAAGGAAAGGAAAACCTTTATAAGATGATTGGCTTACAAAGAATGTCTCTAAATAAAGAAGGCATTGGTTTCAATGGAATTAAAAATAAAAAGAAAAAGAATTCTTATATGGAATATTTCTCGAAAGAATCCAAAGACTATACTTGCACATCTTCTATTGCCTACACAAACACCATATGCTATTAATGCAAGAAAAAGGGGCATATAAAGTTTGAATGTCCGTTTAAGAGGAAAGGTGTTAAAACCAAACAAGTATGAAAAATAAAAGAAACCTCCCTTGAAAAACCCTCCGGACCCAAGAAAATATGGGTACCAAAAAAGAAATAATGACTTCACACATATATAAAATAGAAAATGACATTGTTGGCCAAAATCATAGGATGACTTTTTACAAGGCTTAACTTAAGAAAATATAAAGAAAATATCAAATCTAAGCTTATTATATAAGCGTTGTAAAAACCCCAAAAAGAGATATAAAAGATTAGTAGATTGATTTCCAAAAATAAAAATAAAAATTAAAGAATTAAAATTTTTTTTAAAAAAAATTAATTAATTAATCGGATTTAAAAAGAAAAAAGAAAAAAAAAAATTAATTAAATTTATTTTTATTTATTAATAAAATATATTATTATTAATATTAATTAAATATATTATTATTATTATTATTATATTTATCCTCCTGAAGCTTCAGCAAGCTTCAAGAGATTCAAAGTTACTTTTCTTCTTCTTCTTCTTCTTCTTTATTTATTTATTTATTTTTTTTTACCTGCAACTCTCAGAACTCTCTCTCTCTCCTCACGTTCTCTCTCCCTCTCTCCTCGATTTCATGACGGATTTTCACCCAATCCAAAATCCGAAGATACCACTAGACTCCATTCGCTGCTGCCGTCATTTCTACCGGAGTGGATCGGTGGTAGGAGCGGCGTAAGCGTATTCCCTAGGGTAAGCCATTTTCCCCTTTTTCTTTAATTTCTTGCAAAATATAAGCCCAATTGACGAATGGACACCACCACGAGAATCTAGGGATGATTCTCTACAAGTCTAGTGGAATGGAATTCCCATGGGAGTGTCGGGCCAAAACCCCAAATTTGGGGTGCGGCGATTATTAAGGGGCTTATTTTTAATTAGTTAGCATTAATTTAGAAATGCTAAAATATTAAACATTTGGGACTGAAGTAGGATTTCTGGAATTTAGGCATCGGGTGAGCGCCGCGGGTGTAATTTTGGGACCCGCAGGAAAAACTTGAAAAATTAAGTGGGGATGTTAAATAATAGTTTAAATATTAATTTGAGATATATGGAGCCTAAGGAAGGCTAGATGAGTATTATTTTGGAGAAATAAATTAATTAATCTGGGGAAAAAGTAAATTGCAGGAATTAAATTTTGGGCGCCAAGGGCGTGAAATTTTGGGTCCTAAGGAATTTCTCAGTAGGCAGGTAAGGGAATAAACTAAAGCAGTAATTTTCCATACAAATTATTATTGATTATGAGTAAATTTATTTTCAAAAAAGCATATGTTATATTGTGTATTACAAATGAAATGTACGATTGGGAAAATACTGCTATGATCCTTAAAATGTATATGTATGTATGAGATGTAAGGAATTCATGATTTTAGAATATGAAGTATGACTTTTAACAGCATATGTGTGGCATGAATATTATTTTATGTGAAATGTATTATGATGTGAAAGATTTTACGAACGAAGCATGATTTCAGGTATTATGAAAATATGAGTTATGTTGTGATGGTTTTGATGATTATGTAATAAATGATGTATTTTCAGTATATATATACCTGAAACAATTTTGGCGTGAGGCCATATGTATGATTTTTGGCGCGAGACCGTATCTATGTTTTCGGCACGAGGCCGTAATGATGTTACGTGTGATCATGTATTATATGTTTTCACAACCAGGATGTTAGTTTAGTTTAGACCAGGAGCTCGGTACCGTAGCTATGGGTTCATTTTGGCATGAGGCCTTATTAGTGCTACCGTCCCACAAGGGGATGGGAGATGGATAGTCGATGTGGCTTTCAGTAGAGTGTGGACGTCCACCTGGCAGTCCGGACCAGGGTGTGGCGGGCTCATTGTACTTACAGACATATTTGATTCCTCAGTGGTCGGCCAGCTATTGTCGGGTCCCGCCTTCAGGCTGCACAACCCGTCATGGGGGGTAATACATGACACCAGCTAGCTAGTCATCCTAGGTTTGTTTTCAGTACTACAGTTATAACAGATGATTTTATGTATGATATGATTTATTAACAGATGTGAAAATATATGTTTACCCAGTACGATATGATTATGTTTATAGAATTATGAAATGTACTGTATACGTACAAATGCATTGAATATTCATGTTGCCACACAGCTGTATTTAGTTTATTTTCCCTTACTGAGAAGTGTCTCACCCCCAAACTTAATTAATTTTTCAAGAGCTCCTGAGAGACTGGAGGGTCAGGGCCGCCATTGAGCTAGTGAGATTACCCTGTGAGAAGGGTAAGATTTTGTAATAGCGTCAGAGTTATTTTGTGTTTGACCCTAGAGATATTTGGATGTATGTGAGGATGTATAGAATGCTCTGGTATTATGTTTTACGATCGGATGTTTGAGATTTTATGTTTACTGCTGCTAGGTTTTCCGCTGTGTTTGACAGGTGTCCCCACTACCCAGGGGTTCGGGTTGACCATTTTATTTATTATGTGATATTTTATGTTAAGAAATTGAGGGACGTTACAAGCGCCTTGATGTTACATGCTACATGCTTACTTGCCTACATGTGATGTGTTGATATGCTATATGCAACATGTGTATTAATTAACTTGACTTGATTTATATTGAAAAGTATGGTTCACTATGTTGAAAATTGAGAATGAGATTATTTAGCTTAAGCATAAATTTTTGATATTAGGATAATTCTTGAACATGCATGATTTTAAATGAATCACATGGATAAACATACTGTTTTTTATCTATGAGTTATGAAAGATATAGTAGTTATATTGATATCCATGAACTATACATTATGTGATATTAAGCTTTGGTATCTATAAAGTATTTTTGGTATCACATGTTAAAAATTTCAATAGATATCAAATCTAAAAGCTCACTTGGTATCACAAAGTCAAATTATTTATAAGCATTATTATGTCTATAAGCATGATGTGACATTGATGATCTTAGCATGATATTGATATTTGATACATGATATGATTCAATATTTTACATGGGATGATAAAAGCAAAATTAATAACAAAACTGAATGTATTGAATTCATGGGGAGTGTCACGAATCATTAATCAATTGATATCACGAATTAAATTTTAAATTTTAAATTGGTATCATAAAAACCATCAAATTAGTATCAGCTGGTATCTTGAATAAATGCTGTGAGCTACACACTACCCATGCTATATTGAAAAATAATAATTTGAGTGTGTACATATGTTTGGAATACATGGTTATTAATATGCTTAAAATGACTTGTATTTGAATTTAAATCATTTTTTTTCTTTTTGATTGATGTCAAAAGGGGGAGAAATTGTGAAGCAAAAATTGAGCATAATTGAGCATGAGCATAATATCTATTCAAAAGAAGTATTTAAGTATTTAATATTCATTGAAAAAGCTTGTAAAACCAAAAGAAAGTGATGAGCGTGATTGATTAAATTAATATTGATCTTATTAAGATCATTTTTTAAGGCTTACTCACATTTTTGCTCCTTATTTGTCATCATCAAAAAGGGGGAGATTGTTGGCCTTACAAGGCTTAAAATCTTGTTATCTTGTTTTGATGCTAACAAACAAGTGAAATTTAACGTATTTGTGTAAGTAGTGTTATTTCAAGGCTCATATATGAGAAAGTAAGGTCAAAGTGCTGACAAGGATCAAATGAAGCTTAAAAGAGTCAAAGCATGGATTTAAAGATCAAAGCATGGATTTAAAGATGATATATTAAAACTTGAAGAATATGAGGACATGAATGAGTTGTTGAAAGTCAAGGAATATTAAAGTCAAGAGAGCCAAAGAAAGGCAAAGTGAGAGAGCTCAAAGAATAGTAAAGCTTGAAGACCAAGAAAGAGTCAAAGCAAGCATGAAGACTTGAGTGTTTAGAATGTCAATGTCTTAGAAGTCTCATGTAAGTGCTTTAATGTTTAAAATATTGTTTAAAATATTATGAAACTCTTAGGTTAACTTCTTAGACCTAGATACCTTTTAAAATACTTAGAAAATATTTTTATAAGGTCAAAAATTATTTTAAAAAAGTTAGAATCATTTTTGGAATGAAAAGCACAAAAAAGAATTTTTCCAAATCCTGTCACTTTTTATACATCTGAAGTGCCTTTTTCTCTATCAAAAACTCATTATTTTAAAACATGTTCAACTTAAAGGTTGTATTATTTTCTCTTAGCTTTCTTTTTATACCAATAACACCTAATTTGGAGTTATATAGAAAGTGTTATGAGCAAAACACTGAAATGGGGTCACAACTGTCAGCTAACCAAACACTGTTCACGGGTGGAACTTCCACTGACTGAACAGCACACAGAACTACTTCAGATGACCGAAGTGTAACTTCAGATGTCTGAAGAATAACTTCAGATGGCTGAAGATTAAGTTCAGTCATTTGAAGATTTTTTGCTAAATTTTTTTTTTTTTAAGGAAAAACCACCTCAGATGACTGAACCCAAGATTTCAGTCATCTGAACACTGTTCAACGAGCATAAATTTTAAAATTTTTAATTTTTAAATATGAGTTGCTTGGGCTCCAAAATTTTTAAAATTTTGGGAAACACTCCAAGGAAACTTTAGAAACATGGAAACAAGTTTGAAAGCCTATAAAAACATGGTTTTGCAAATCAAAATACATCCAAGAATTCAAAAATCTGTTTTGAGAAGCTGAAAGCACTCTTGTTCTTCCAAAGTTTTCTTCCTCACTCATTGCAAATCTCTTTTGCTAAGATATTCTGAAGTACTAATCCTTCCTTCTCTAAATTCCTACTGCTAATCCTCATCTAAGAAGGATATTGGTGAATTATACACTTAAGCTTCATTCTATTTCATATTGATATTTTACATTAAAGTATATAGTGTTGAACTTGTACTAACTTGCTCTTTGTGAGAGTATATTTGTACGCATATTATATCTTGTTTCCTATAGTTCTTTGACGTTCCAAGAATTTTTTGGATCGTTGGCTAAGCAAGGGGATATTGCTTAGAGAGGCGGGCTCTAGCCTAAAGGAGTGACTGAACGAGGGGACATCGTTTGGAGAGGCGGGTCTAGCCTAGTGAAGGAGTGTTTGAGCGTGGGGTATCACTTGTAAAGGTTTTGTTCCACCCGTCCACTGAACAAAATTAGTGAATCCTTTGCTGGTTTTCCAAAGGCCAGGATGTAGGCTGGGTATAAGCCAAGCCTCGTAAAAATCTCCGTCTCACTCTCTCTTTTGTTGTTCTTTATTTTCAGTACATATTTAAATTGCGTGGATGATTTAACTTTGAAAATCATATAAACTACTTATATTTGGAAATTAAGTAAACCTTAAATTTTGATTTTGATTTGGGTTACAGAAACCGAAAGGGAGTACGTTGGTTGAACCATTCTTTGTAGAAACCAAAGGGGGTTATGTTACTTGGCTAAACATCCCAAAGATAAACTAACTTAAGAGTTTATTTGAATTCTGAAGTTTGGAAAGAGCAGTTGGATCTTATATTGAACATCACATTAAAGATGCATTTTCATATATATAGGGCTTTGTTCAAACTCGCATTTACTACAGGGTTGAACACAATACAAAAGCTGAAAGTTACATATACCATTAATATATTGTGATTGTGTGGTATAAGGCATGAGATTGAGTGAACTGTGTTTATATTTTAGAAAGTGCTAAATCTTGAATGATTTCATCAATCTAATAGTGCTGAAGTGAATTTATATTTGGCAATCAAATTGGTTGTTGGTTTGAGCATTGTGGTTGATAGGCTTGACTAGTTTAATTATTTGTGTGGTTGAAGATTGAATGTTTTGTTAGTTGTCTTGCTTATTGTTTAAAAGAAACCAAGTTATTGCCCCCCCGCCCTCTTGGTAAGCTATTCCTAAATTTCAATTATTCAAGAAATGTCTGGGTTTACTTCAAGCGGCACAAGTCAGAGATGTTTCCCAAGTTTAAACTGTGGAAAGCTGAGGTGAAAAATAGGACCGGGAGAAATATCAAGTTCCTCAGGATAGACAATGGAACTGAGTACACTAACTCGGGTTTCATAGGGTTCTACGAGTAGCATGGCATAAGGAGGTATTTTACAGTATGTCGGACACTGCAAAAAAATGGTGTGGCGGAAAGGATGAACTGAACCTTAGCTGAAAGTGCTCAATGCCTCAGATTACATGTTGTGCTCGTCATGAATTTCTAGGATGAGGCGATTAGTATGACTTGTTTCTTGGTCAACAGATTACCAAAGGCATCTAAGGATGGGAAAGTTGTTCTGGAGCTATAGACGGGAAACGAGATAGACTACTCGAGACTAAGAGTATTTGGGTGTCCAGCCTATGTACATATTCTTGGTGAGGAGAGATCTAAGGTTGAGGTGAAGTCTAGACGGTGTATCTTTGTGGGATATTAAAAAGTCGTGACAGGGCTCAAACTGTGGGATCTAGTAGAAAACAAGGTGGTGATCAATAGGGACGTGATTTTTTTATGAAAAAATCATGTTGCGGCATACTCAGGAAGAAATAAAGGAACGGGTGCTAGAAAATTACAGCAGCAACAAGCATGTGATTCAGGTGGAGTTGGAGATTCAGGGCAGACATGCAGGGAGTGCCTAGCTTGAGAGATAAGCTAGTGGTGTAGGTGGATTCAGAAACTCAGGGTGGAAATGATAGTATTCAGAATTCAAGGAGTTTTAGCTCGGATGACTAGCAGTTGCTTTGTAGCATAGCTGTAGATAGACCTAGACCTGTAATCAGACCACCTACCATGTACGTTTTTAATGATATAGTGTCTTATGCGATTATCACTAGTAGTGGAGATCCTACTACCTTTCTGTTGACCTTATAGGTCACGCTGTAGTTTTGATAATGACAAATACGATTGTATTTAATAAATATCTAGTTTATGTGCAGGTTTATACTAGCATATCATTAATGGCACGTGAAAGCTCAAAGCTTGAAGACAAACTCATGCTCTTAATTGTAATAATTTTAGTGAAATTTGTCTACAATAGTAATTAGGGTAATCGGTTTGTAATAAGCACACACATCACATGCATGATTTATTTTGTAAGCTCAAACAAACCATGAATGAGAAAATGACCATAGAAAGACCTTAGGGTGTACCCTTCGGTCGACCGACACCGGACTTTTTCAGTGTTTTCAAATTGGACCCCAAGTGCCTCTAGAACACTCACACTTTCACATATATTTGCTAGGCACTTGAATAGGGCTTGTTTGTTTCAAAACGAGACCGAAATGCACACACGATGCACTTTCGATCGACCAGCCAAGCCAGTTCATTTTGGCCTAGTCGACCGAAGACATCCTGTATCAAAGTTTGACCACCCGATCGACCAGCAAAGGTAGTTCAAAAGGGCGTGGTTGACCGAAGATCCTTTGGGTCAAAGATTGACCACTCGGTCAACCGAAACTTGTAGTTCAAAAGGCCCTAGTCGACCAAAACCCTCCTGAGTCAACAGTTGACCATCTGGTCGACCGAGAACTTTTGTACTACAACTACCTGGTCGACTGGAGGGTTCTCGGGAGAATTTCCAGCGGTCTGGTCGACCGAACCAGGCAATTCAAAATGCCCTAGTCGACCGAAACTCAGAAAATTGGGAAATCGCCCTCTCCGGTCAACCAAGCCTTTCAGTTCAAAAGTCCCCTAGTCGACCGAGCCATTTGAGTCCTGGTCGACCGAACCATTTCTGGTCGACCGGACCTCTTGGGTTGCTCCTATTTTTTTACTGCGGTTAAATGTTTTAAACAGGATTAAATTGATTTAAATGTCATTAATCTTTTCTAACAATCCCTAATAGGTCCCCAACGGTCAAAATTTTCAGTATGTCTATATATACTCTTTCATTTGGTGGATTAAGCATCGATTAGCCAAAAGGATTAAGAAAATATCTCTCAAGAAAAAATACTTTCTTTTGATTCCCATTTGCTCATACCTTTCCTAAAAACACTCTAGCTTACTTTTTCAAGTTCAAAATCATTTGTAAGTGCTTTGAGTGTATATTCTAATAAGTTTTGCTCTCATTGTTTGAAGTGGTTGAATTGATTTTTCTCTCTAGAGCATAACCTAAGTTCTCTTAGGAGGCTTTGCTAATAAGCCTACCCTAAGAAGACTTGTGGTAAACTTCGGAGTGTTGCATTATCATTGCAATATCTTTGGAAGTTTATATTTGTTTTTGGTTTGCAAAAACATATTTCAAGCTTACTCAAATATCTTGTGGAATTTATTGAACTATTTGTGAAAAGATATTTGTGCTTGTTACACTAATCTTTGTGGTAATATTTATACAAGTATTTATATCATTTGCCGAAAACAAAGATTATCTATTTTGTAATCCAAGCATATACACATTTGTGTGATTGAGATATTCTCTGATTGATATTCTTGAGGCTTGCTTGGTGGTATGTGTAAACATGTTTGATTGAATATTTTGAGATACACAGATTATTATTGATACTCTCACGTACTCACTACATTGATAGAAAACATCTTTGAGAGTTAAACTGTTTAGACCACATTGAGCTTACATTATTAAATCATCTGTGCTGTATGTGTTTGTGTGCATTTGTGGTACAAATCTGTTTTACGTGAAAGCACTCATATATTGTACCGTTTGATTGTATACTTGAGAGATTCCAGGCGTGGCCTGAGGGGGCGGTAATCCAGCCCGATAAGGATTGGTGTAAAGGTTGAGGTCAGCCCTGTGGTAATTTGACCTGGTTTGTATAGGTGCCGCTCCACCCGTTTAAGTGAGCAAGTTATTATGATAATTCTTGTGCGGGTTAGCCAAGGCGGGGACGTAGGCAGTTGGCCGAACCTCAATAACATATCTGCGTGTCATCCTTTCTTTACTGCTTTTTGGTGCTTGTGTGATTGTCTAAACTGCTTTATTTAATTTCTGGTATATTTACATCATTTGCACTGGATTGACCATAGGCTTGTGAGCATACTGTTGTTAGGAGGAATACCTAGGAGATAAATTTTAAAAATACCAATTCACCCCCCCCCCTCTTGGGATCACGGTAAAGCTAAAAATTGGTATCAGAACCACGTAGCATAGACTAATTGTTATTTTGCACAAAGATCACATATGGCTCATAGCTCCGTGACCCCTTTTCCTGAGGGACCATCTTCCACACGACCTCCTGTTTTCAGCAGTTTTAATTACACCTTCTGGAAACAGAGGATGCGCATCTACCTTCAGAATACTGATTGGAAGGTGTGGAGGATTGTCTCTAAGGGAAACTATGTACCTATGAGAATTGAGGGTGCAGCTAGGATTCCTAAGACTGAGGATGAATATGATGATGATGATATGAAAGTTGTTAGTCTTAATGCCACTGCCATGAATATATTATATTGTAGTCTTGATGTAAATGAATTTAACAGGATTATGACATGTTCTACTGCAAAAGAAATATGGGATAAGTTATAGGTCACATATGAGGGTACTAGAGATGTGAAGGACAGTAGGATAGATATGTTGACTAGTGAGTATGAGGCCTTTAGGATGAATGCAAGTGAGTCCATTCAGAGCATGTACACTAAATTCACACACATCATAAACTCACTGCATGCATTAGGAAATACCTATCCCACATATGAGATGATCAGGAAGATCCTTAGAGGCTTACCTCCTGTTTGGGAAGTTAAGGCTACGGCCATTGCTGAGGGTAGAGACCTTATGGCCATGAGCTTAGATGAACTGATAGGTTCCTTTATCACTTATGAACTGTCCATAAATGAAAGACTTAATGAGCATAACAGGGCTAAGAAGGTGACTGCACTAAAAGCATCTAATGACACATCTAATGAGTATAGTGAGTCTGACATTGATGAGGAAATGGTCATGCTAACCAAAAGGTTTAGTAGATTTTTCAAGAAGAACAAGAAGCCGTTTAAAAAAATATAGAGACTCCACAAATGAGAAGGGAGAGTCCAGTAAAAGAAAGGAAAAATCAAATGCTCCTACATGCTACAACTGCAACAAAGTGGGGCACATCAAACTCGATTGCCCACTACTGAAAAAGGAGGCTAAGAAAAAGAAGAAAGCGATGAAGGTTGGGACTTCATGGGACCAATTCAGCAGAAGCAACTCGGATTCAGATTATAGTGACACTAAGGTCACTAATCTGTGCTTAATGGCACACGGGGATGAGGTATCGTTTTCTAGTTCATCATCTTCTTATTATTCATCTAATGATTGTGATTCTGATAGCACGCCTACATTTAGAGAATTACAATTTGAATATATTCGTGTTTCAAAATTGCTAGGCAAAATGACCAAAGAAAATAATAATTTGAAAAAGAAATGTGAAAATTGGTCAAAATTGTTTAATATGGCAAAAACCTCTCATGCATCTATTTTAAAAGAAAAAGATACCACTATTGCTGAGCTTGAGAGGAAATTGGAGGATAGCTCCAAAATCATTTTTAAATTCACAAAGGGTAAAGAAAATTTTGAAAGATTACTTGGTGCCCAAAGAAATTCCTTGAGTAAAGAGGGTCTTGGTTTTAATGGCATTGAAAATGTTAGACGACCAAATCTTTACTTAGGACATTTTACACGTGAGTCAAAATCTCATATCCCTCCTAAAGAACCTAAGTGTAGATTGAAATGTTTTAAATGTAAATAGATTGGTCACATTCAATTTGATTGTCCACTTAGGAATAAGCATGCTAAAATTAGGAAGGTATGGGTAGTTAAGGGAGGCCCTGCTACTAACCCCCATGGACCCAATAAAATTTGGGGACCAGCATCAGTCACTTAACTTATTTTGTAGGTATGCCTAAGATCATTCTCATCCAAGGACCGGTGGTACTTAGATAGTGGGTGCTCACGGCACATGACCACCGACAAGGGAAAATTCACTTCAATTGTTCCCAAGGATGGAGGCTATGTGATATTTGGAGACAATGCCAAAGGACGCATTATCAGGGTAGGTAAGGTTGGTAAGGATTCCTCTCCTACTATTGATAATGTTCTGTTGGTTTATGGACTGAAACACAATCTACTTAGCATAAGCCAATTGTGTGACATAGGATATAGAGTATCATTTGAAAATGACAAATGCATAGTAGAAAATAAAACAGATCATAAAGTGCTCTTTACTGCTGATAGACATGAAAATGTTTATGCTACATCTCTTAATAATTTAGTTTCACAACAAGTAACATGCTTTTCTGCTATAAATGAAGCTAGTTGGTTGTGGCATAGGCATTTGGCGCATGCTAGCATGGATTTATTGTCTAAACTTGTTAGAAAAGAATTAGTTAAAGGTTTGCCTAAAATGTCTTTCGTAAAGGATAAAATATGTGATGCATGTCAAATGGGTAAGCAAACAAAATCTAGTTTTAAGAAAAAGAAATTTATATCTACTACTAGACCTTTGGAGATGCTTCACCTAGATCTATTTGGACCTAATTCTGTGCAAAGTCTTGGTGGTAAATCTTACGCTTTTGTAATTGTGGATGATTTTTCTAGATTCACATGGGTGTTATTTCTTGCACATAAAAATGAATCATGTGAACATTTCACCAAACTTTGCAGGAGAATTCAGAATGAAAAAGGATATAAAATCACTCACATAAGAAGTGATAGAGGCACGAAATTCAAAAATGAAAGCATAGAAAAATATTGTGACTTAGAGGGCATATCACATAACTATTCTGTACCTAGGACACCTCAACAAAATGGTGTAGTTGAAAGAAAGAATAGGTCACTACAAGAAATGGGAAGAACTATGTTGAATGAGCATAACTTACCTAAATATTTTTGGGCCGAGGCCATTAATACTGCATGCTATGTTGTGAATAGGGTGTTAATTAGACCATCAATTAATAAAACCCCTTATGAATTGTGGAACAACCATAAGCCTAATATTTCCTATTTTGATGTGTTTGGTTGTAAATGTTTTGTGTTTAGAGATAATGAGCATCTAGGAAAATTTGACTCTAAATCTAATGAAGGCATCTTCCTAGGCTATGCACTTAATAGTAAAGCATATAGGGTTTTCAATAAAAGAACTTTAACTGTGATTGAATCTATTCATGTTGTGTTTGATGAGTCTAATCCATTTTCTAATAAAGATAATGAAGATGATATTGATATTAGAAAATTCTTGGAGTAAATGTCCATTGAAAAGAATGCAAGTGAAAATCAAGAAGTAAACAAAAAATCACTTGAAGATAATGAAAATGGAAATCAGGAGTTGCCTAGAGATTGGAAATACATTAGAAGTCATCCTATAGATCAAATCATAGGCGAACCATCCCGTGGAGTAACCACAAGATCATCATTGAGAAATATAGTAAACCACTCCGCTTTCTTATCCCAAGAAGAACCTAAAAATATTAAAGAAGCCATAGAAGATGAATCTTGGGTAATGTCCATGCAAGAAGAACTTAATCAATTTGAAAGAAGCAAAGTATGGACCTTAGTTCCTAGGCCTAATGAGCACACCATCATTGGAACTAAATGGGTGTATAGAAATAAGAAAGATGAAAATGGGGTAGTAACTAGGAATAAAGCCAGACTAGTTGCCCAAGGGTATAACCAACAGGAAGGGATTGACATTGATGAAACATATGCTCCTATTGCTAGATTAGAGGCCATTCGTATGCTACTTTCCTTTGCCACTTTTAAAAACTTTAAATTGTTTCAAATGGATGTTAAAAGCGCTTTTTTGAATGGCTATATTAATGAAGAAGTATATATAGAACAACCACCCGGCTTTGAGAGTCATAAATATCCCGATCATGTTTACCGATTGTCTAAAGCCTTGTATGGATTGAAACAAGCTCCTAGAGCTTGGTATGAGAGGCTTAGTGGTTTTCTACAAGAAAATGGGTTTACTCATGGAAAAATTGACACTACACTCTTCATCAAGTCCAAAAATGATGATATGCTCCTTGTTCAAATCTATGTGGACGGTATCATTTTTGGAGCAACCAATGATGAGTTGTGTAATGAGTTTGCCAAATGCATGCAAAGTGAGTTTGAAATGAGTATGATGGGTGAACTTAGTTTCTTCTTAGGTCTACAAATTAAGCAAGCTAATCATGGAACTTTCATATGCCAATCTAAATACATTAGGGACTTGCTAAAGAAATTTAATATGGAGGATTGTAAAATTCTTGGCACACCTATGAACTCTTCCATAAAGCTTGATAAAGATGAGCAAGGAATCCCTGTTGATGTAAAACTGTATCGTGGCATGATTGGAAGTCTCCTATATCTCACTGCTAGTAGACCTGACATTATGTTTAGTGTGTGCATGTGTGCTAGATTTCAGGCTGACCCTAAGGAATCTCATCTGAAAGCTGTTAAACGAATCCTTAGGTATCTAGTTGGAACTATAGAGTTAGGTTTGTGGTACCCTAAGCATACTACCTTTGAGATTGTTAGTTACACTGATACTGACTTTGCCGGCAGTAAGGTTGATAGAAAAAGCACTAGCGGCACCTGTCATTACTTAGGACAATCTCTTGTTTCTTGGTTCTCCAAGAAACAAAACTCAGTTGCCTTATCCACTACCGAAGCTAAATATATTGCGGCTGGAAGTTGTTGTGCCCAAACTCTTTACATGAAACAACAACTTGTGGATTTTGGATTGTACTATGAAACAATATCGATTAAATGTGATAATACTAGTGCAATCAACATCTCTAAAAATCCTATCTCACATTCACGAACTAAACACATTGAGATTAGACATCATTTTCTTCGTGATCATGTGCAAAAAGGAGATGTGGCTCTTGAGTTTGTCTGCACAAATGAACAGTGGGCCGATATATTCACTAAGCCACTACCTGAGGATAGATTCATACAAATTAGACGTGAGTTAGGCTTAATGCATAGTAGAGAAGCTTCCTAAACTTAAATGTCTCATAACTTGCGTAATTTTTGGGGGAGCTCTCTTATGGGATTTATTTTCTTGCTTGAGACTTTGTGAAAAAGCTACTTGTTGATTGTGTGCATATGTTATACATATACCTCTTGCATGATTATATTGATTATCCTCTATGTTGCACAACTTGTCTAATTCACTATTGAGAGTTTAGTTGTTGTATTGGACCATACTGAACTGTTTGAGTAGTTGTGGATAAATTGCTAGGAAATTTACACTCAAAACAGGTTACGTTTATACAAGTGTTACTATTGGAAAGTCCGATTTACAAACGGCACTCTGCCGAAATTTTTCAAAAATTCTTTCCAAAATTGATCTTGTATAAATGTACTAAACACCCATTGCCTAGGACTTTAATTCCAATGGCCCTTCTTGCTGCTGCCAAAAGGGGGAGATGGAAAGAGGCAAAATAATGGGAATACATTGGATGCATCTTGTGAGGGGGAGCTTTCTTAGGCTTAACCCTATAGTTTTGCCAATCGGATTTTTCACCAACAAAAAGGGGTAGAATGTTGACCTTATAGGTCACGCCCTAGTTTTGATAATGACAAATACGATTGTATTTAATAAATATCTAGTTTATGTGCAGGTTCATACTAGCATATCATTAATGGCAAGTGAAAGCTCAAAGCTTGAAGACAAACTCATGCTCTTAATTGTAATAATTTTAGTGAAATTTGTCTACAATAGTAATTAGGGTAATCGGTTTGTAATAAGCACACACATCACATGCATGATTTATTTTGTAAGCTCAAACAAACCATGAATGAGAAAATGACCATAGAAAGACCTTAGGGTGTACCCTTCGGTCAACCGACACCGGACTTTTTCGGTGTTTTCAAATTGGACCCCAAGTGCCTCTAGAACACTCACACTTTCACATATATTTGCTAAGCACTTGAATAGGGCTTGTTTGTTTCAAAATTGGACCAAAATGCACACACGATGCACTTTCGGTCGACCAGCCAAGCCAGTTCATTTTGGCCTAGTCGACCGAAGACATCCTGTATTAAAGTTTGACCACCCGGTCGACCAGCAAAGGTAGTTCAAAAGGGCCTGGTCGACTGAAGCTCCTTTAGGTCAAAGATTGACCACTTGGTCGACTGAAACTTGTAGTTCAAAAGGCCCTGGTCGACTGAAACCCTCCTGGGTCAACAGTCGACCATCTGGTCGACCAAGAACTTTTGTACTACAACTACCTGGTCGACCAGAGGGTTCTTGGGAGAATTTCCAGCAGTCTGGTCGACCGAACCAAGCAGTTCAAAATGCCTTGGTCGACCGAAACTCGGAAAATTGGGAAATCGCCCTCTCTGATCGACCGAGCCTTTCAGTTCAAAAGTCCCCTGGTCGACCGAGCCATTTGAGTCCTGGTCGACCGAACCATTTCTGGTCGACCGGACCTCTCGGGTTGCTCCTATTTTTTTACCGCGGTTAAATGTTTTAAATAGGGTTTAATTGATTTAAATGTCATTAATCTTTTCTAACAATCCCTAATAGGTCCCCAACGGTCAAAATTTTCAGCATGTCCATATATACTCTTTCATTTGGTGGATTAAGCATCGATTAGAAAAAAGGATTAAGAAAATCTCTCTCAAGCAAAAATACTTTCTTTTGATTCCCATTTGCTCATACCTTTCCTAAAAACACTTTAACTTACTTCTTCAAGTTCAAAATCATTTGTAAGTGCTTGGAGTGTATATTCTAATAGGTTTTGCTCTCATTGTTTGAAGTGGTTGAATCGATTTTTCTCTCTAGAGCATAACCTAAGTTCTCTTAGGAGGCTTTGCTAATAAGCCTACCCTAAGAAGACTTGTGGTAAACTTCGGAGTGTTGCATTATCATTGCAATATCTTTGGAAGTTTATATTTGTTTTTGGTTTGCAAAAACATATTTCAAGCTTACTCAAATATCTTGTGGAATTTATTGAACTATTTGTGAAAAGATATTTGTGCTTGTTACACTAATCTTTGTGGTAATATTTATACAAGTATTTATATCATTTTCCGAAAACAAAGATTATCTATTTTGCAATCCAAGCATATACACATTTGTGTGATTGAGATATTCTCTAATTGATATTCTTGAGGCTTGCTTGGTGGTATGTGTAAACATGTTTGATTGAATATTTTGAGATACACAGATTATTATTGATACTCTCACGTACTCACTACATTAATAGAAAACATCTTGAGAGTTAAACTGTTTAGACCACATTGAGCTTACATTATTAAATCATCTGTGCTGTATATGTTTGTGCGCATTTGTGGTACAAATCTGCTTTACGTGAAAGCACTCATATATTGTACCGTTTGATTGTATACTTGAGAGATTCCAGGCGTGGCCTGAGGGGGCGGTAATCCAGCCCAGTAAGGATTGGTGTAAAGGTTAAGGTCAGCCCTGTGGTAATTTGACCTGGTTTGTATAGGTGCCGCTCCACCCGTTTAAGTGAGCAAGTTATTGTGATAATCCTTGTGCTGGTTAGACAAGGCGGGGACGTAGGCAGTTGGCCGAACCTCGATAACATATCTGCGTGTCATCCTTTCTTTACTGCTTTCTGGTGCTTGTGTGATTGTCTAAATTGCTTTATTTAATTTCTGGTATATTTACATCATTTGCACTGGATTGACCATAGGCTTGTGAACATACTGCTGTTAGGAGGAATACCTAGGAGATAAATTTTAAAAATACCAATTCACCCCCCTTCTTGGGATCACGGTAAAGCTAACACTTTCAAGAGGCCATGCACAACCAGGAGAAGGGTAATTGGATAGGCGTTATAGTGAAAGAAATGGAGTCATTGCATAAGAACCAAACATGGGACTTGGTGGAACTTCTAGCTAGGAAGCAAGCGATTGGATGCAAGTGGGTATACTAGAAGAAAGAAGAAGTTTCAAAAATGGAAATAGAGAAGTATAAGGCTCGCTTGGTAGCGAAGGGGTAAAAAACAGAGGAAGGGAGTAGATTATGATGAAATCTTCTCCCCCTGTGGTCAGGCGTATTTCCATTACAGTAGTATTGTGACTGGTGGCGCAACATGATATGCATTTGAAGCATATGGACGTAAATATGACATTCCTCCATGGTGATTTGGAGGAGCTAATTTACATGACACAACCATAAGGATTTAGTATACCTAGATAGGAGCACTTAGTCTACAAATTAAAAAGGTCACTGTACGGGCTAAAGCAATCTTCGAGGCAGCGGTGCAAAAGGTTTGATGCATATATGACCCGTATTTTCTATATTAGGTGTGAGTACGATTGTCGTGTCTATGTAAGGAGTCTTGAGGATGGGTCTCTCATATTTATAATGTCGTATGTTTACAATATGCTAACTACTGCTAAAGACATGACTGAGGTGAATCGGTTAAAGACTCTCTTGGGAAAAAGAGTTCAACATGAAAGAATTGGGTGCAGCCAAGAGGATACTTGGCATAAAGATTCATAGGGACAGAGCTACAGGGAGAATATGATTATCTTAAGGTGGCTATATGGAGAAGGTGTTGGAGAGGTTAAGCATGGCTAATGTTAAGCCGGTGAGCACACCTTTGGTGAGTCATTTCAGGCTATCTACGACCCAATGCCCAAGGTTGGTTGATGAGGTTCGTTATATGGCGAAGCTCCCCTATGCTAGTGCAGTGGGGTGTTTGATGTATATCATGTTGTGTACGAGGCTAGAACTGGCACATGCTATCAACATGGTGAGCAAGTTATTTCGAAATCGGGTCGATAGCATTGGGATACTGTAAAGTTGATTCTTGGGTACTTGAGGGGTACGACCAGATAAGGCATCATATTCAGTGGACAATAGAGTGATCCATCAGTGGTAGGGTGCATTGATGTTGACTACGCTGAAGGCTTGGATGATAGGAGGTCTACTATTGGGTACGTATTTACCCTTGTGGGAGGACCTATTTGTTGGAGGTCTATGGTGCAATCGCTTGTAGCTTTATCTACTACTGAGTTGGAGTATATGGTAGTGGCCAGCTAAGGCTGCCAAGGAAGTGTTGTGGCTTACGGAAGTGGTTACAGAGCTAGTGATAGAATCAGCAAATTTCTTTATTCTTAAAAAGGACGTTTCCCTATAAATTCTATTTGTTCAAATTATTTTTGAGTTTTAAATTGAATAAAATGCATTTGGGTCTCACTACATCACCTTCTGCCAGATTTTGTCTATTTTTGCTTGCGTTTTGTGCTGTGATATAGGAAATGGTTTTGCAAGTATAGAAAACTTGGAACCGATAATCGACTTTGAGAATCCATTTCATTAAAAAAAGAAATCCTAATTACTAGAGCTGAAAGATTATGTCAACAATCCATAGTGATCCTTGCAAAAACAAAAAAAAAAGAAAAAGAAAAAAGTACTTTGAATGGCCTTATGTTGTGTAGAAGTTTTTCTTAAGAGGAGCATTATTGTTGGCTGATATGGACGAGAATAATCTATTGCACCCGATTAATTCTGATGCTATAAAAATATATTTTTCTTTGTATTATGAAATTGCAAAGAGTATCTTATGGAAATTGCAATCATATTCTAATCAAATGATGGGTGGCTATCTTTGGCTGACCAGTGTATCTAAAAAGAACCTAACAATGAGTTACCACTTGTTAACCCACTTAAACCCGAATTTAAACCAATTTTCTTAAAGTCTATTTTTCCAAAAGTTAACCTAGGTTCGGGTCCTTTGGTGTTTGATAATTCATTTGAGGCAACAATTATTGGCCGAAAGAATAGCAGGACATTTTTCTACTACCCAAAAACAAAATCAAAGAAGAAATCCCTTGAAAGCCCTGTTCAGCCTGAAAAATTTCTTTCTTACACCCTCCAAGGATCATCCCCCACACTAGGGCAATTTCAGAAAGATTAAACCCTAAGAAAATCCAAAAAAATGAATGAACCAAGCATGCTCGCAAGAAAAAAACATAAAATAAAGCAAAAAGGGGGAAGCATAAAGGAAAAAGGGTAATAATAAGGGGAATGTTTCATAGGTGATCCTTAGCCAAATATTACCTTCGACAAAATTGATAAATTTGGGTCCTATTAAATCCTTTTCTTCTTTAGCCAATACCCTCAACTTACACTACCGTCTAAATAAAAGTCCTCTCTAGATTGGCAAATATGATCTCATATGAGTTGTTAGAATCGTTGTTGAGTCTGAACTACGTTATAACCTGATCCTAATAAGGTACTTAGGTAGCTTAGGGAATAAAATGTCATTATGGGAAGGTGTGTTTGGGCCTTGGTTTCCCTTTTCTTATGAAAACCTGTATCCTTAGCCTATGTTCCATCCCATGTCTTAAAGGTCGTCTTGAGATCAGAAGACTGATAAGACCCTTGCCACAATTTAGGATTAAAGGGTTGAAATGGGTTTGCAAGACTCGAATCATGAAAAAATCATTGGAGGTTGGCATTAGATTTATAGAAAAATAATGCGGAAATGGGTACAGTAGATGAGTAAAATTAGTTATGCTAAAAAGAAAGCAAGTCTGAGTCATCAAGATGAAAGGAAATCTTGAGGTGGTTGCCCGTTGATTGGTTCTTTAAGTTGGCATTGAAGCTACACGACGTCAAAATACTAGTAAAGCCACTTCCTGTTAAACCAGCACAAAAATCAGGTAAATTAACAGATTTGTGCATTTCACTTCCATACTTAAATGAGGTGGAATTATATGATTGCATGTTTATTCATTTAAATTCAAAATGGTTTTAAACACTAAGAGCACAGTCCAGAAAGAAGTACCGTGGTCAAAAAAATTCAAACTCATTTTCAAAATTCTCAAGATGAATAGGTCCATAGTTTGCTTGAGATATAGGATGCGCCAAGTCCTAAGATGGCCAAAGGCCTGAGTCATTCACATTAAGAATTAAGTTGACGTTTTCTGCATAACATCAACATTTTATAAACTAGGGCATTGATAACAAAAATTGAGGTTTAAGATACAGCAAGGCTGGAGTCACAGAGTTTTGTTCTCCCATCAAATAGGTGTCAAGATCTTAGGACAGAAAAGGTTGTCATACATTGCATACATAGTATTAGAAATAATAGGAAACAACATACATTTATATCATCATATCATGCACCCAGTCATTTATATAATATATGTTTTCTTGCATAGGCTTTGCATATCCATTTTCATTCCTGCCCAGTCAAATCCTTATTTTATATAAATTCAAATGGTTGGAGTTCTACTTTGGGACATGGGGCATTGGTTCTCAGATCCAAGTAGTTCATGTGAAAATATTTTTCAAACACTAAGGCATCGGCCCTCTGATCCAAGTTGTCATTGCAAAAACATTCTACAAGTACTAGGGCATCAGTCCTTAGATCCAAGTAATTCTTGCAAATTTATTTTTCAAATAGTGATGACTTGGTCCCTAGATCCAAGTTGTTATTATTAAAATGTTTTTCAAATACTGGGGCATTAGTCCTGAGATCCAAACGGTTCTTGCCAAATATGTTTTTTCAAATATTGGGGCATAACGCCTCTAAAATTCAAATAATCACTTCTAAGTTGTCCTAACTATCTCGTTCATTCGAGAGGTCTCTTACAAGTTGTCCTGACTATCTCGTTCATTCAAGAGGTCTCTTCCAAGTTTTCTTGACTATCTCGTTCATTCAAGCGGTCTCATCCAAGTAGTCTTGACTATCTTGTTCATACGAGTGGTTAACTCCAAGTTGTCCTGACTATCGATCTCGTTCATCTAAGTAGTTGCATCCAAGATATTTTGGCTACCTCAAAAAGTGTTGTTTTAACTATTTTGGTAATTTGATTAGCCACATTCAAGTTTCTTTGGTTACCTTGGAGGCATGTGGCATTAATAGTTCCCAAATCTGAGTAGTCACCTTCAAAGTTATCTTGGTCATCTCAAAGTCATGTGGCATTGATAGTTCACCAATCCAAGTAGTTACTTTCAAAGTTATTTGACTATTTCGGGGGCATGTGGCATTGAGAGTTCCCAAATATAAATAGTTCATTTTCAAATTATTTTGGCTACCTTGGAGTCAGGTGGCATTGATAGTTCCCAAATCCAACTAGTTACTTTCAAAGTTGTTTTGACTATTTTGGAGGCATGTGACATTGAGAGTTCCCAAATCCGAATAGTTCCTTTTCAAATTATTTTAGCTGCCTTGGAGGAAGGGAGAATTGATAGTTCCCAAGTCTGAGTAGTCACGTTCAAAGTTGTTTTGGCCATTTCAGAAGAATGAGGTATTGAGAGTCCCCAAGTCCAAGTAGTACGAATCAAGTGGCACTAACCACTAACAATCCAAAGTTCTACTAATCACTAACCTTCCAAGTTGCTACGATTAACCCTTTTCATCTCAAATCGTCCTATCTCTGATTGAATGTAGCTTGAGCTGGCAATGCCAAGTTGACCTGGAATCCCATACATCCCTTTTATTTTTATATAAAACCTAGTATAAAATCTGTGTCTTTTATTTTTACAGACTTGTTGCTGAAAGATAACAAGAAGATTACTCTTCCTGTCACCTTAAGCAATAAACCTATAAAGAGGAGTAGTTGTAGACACCTAATTTTAACCGGACCTTAAATATAACAAGAGTTTTATTAATGCTTATAACAATTATAGGGAAATACACCATAATACAAGGGAATATATGGAAATAAAAAGAAATTCAAGAGAAATATAGAAATATACAGAAATACAAGGGGCAAACAAAAATACAGGGAGCCACAGAGAATATTTAAGGGATCTTCATGACCCACAACTACTACTTGCACGCCAATTCAAAAAGAAATCAAGCAATAAAGGGGAGAAAATTTGAATGATTCTACGAATTAATTAGAGAATTTGCAAGATTGATATGTTTCCAATACCAATATTCGGCTAAGGACCATATGGAAAGGAATCAGCCTTTCAACGAGCCATAGCTAGGGATGGGAATTTTGCTGTAGGAAGGAAAGCACGCATATGGGAGATCTAACACAAGGAAAGCGTTGGAAAGGGAAGGTTGACTTGTTGCCTATGATGGATGAGGCCCCAACCCTATAAATAAAGGGCCTTTGTGGAGAGTAAAGGACATAAAGAGGAAGCAGAGAGATCTAAAAAAAAAAAAAAAGATAACGTACTAGTGAGGATTGGGGTAAGAGACCCTAGTGGAGAGTCATACCCTTCTCAGAGAAAGGTTAAAAGTCACAAAGCCCATTGCTCGAAGGTTCCTAAATCCTAACTGAAGAACCTACAACCAGAGAGGTTCCCACAACCAGAGGAGGCAGAGGTTGGGGATAAGATCAAATATCCAAATAAGAAAGGGAGCAACCGAAAGGGTAGAAGACATGGACAAGAAGAATCAGAGGAAATTGAAGAAGACCCAAGGTAAGTATTTTGTTTATTATACTTAAAATGCTTTGCTTCCTTATTTGCAGTTTCAATTCTTGTATTAGGTAAAACGTAAGGAAGCTATCTCCCCATGCAACTCATCCTTGAAGCCCTAAGCCCAAATTTTTTTTTTTTTTTTTACTAAAAAAAAAACTCCCAAGCCCACTATTCTAACTCAAACCAAAGCACATGCTTTTTTTCCCGAACCCCTTATTTTAAAAGAAAGTCCAAGTCCAAATCTTAAAACCCAAAGGGTGAGCCCTTTGGTCCATTTAAAATCTAAAGGCCCAAGGCCAAACCTATTTTTAAATCAAAAGAGCCCGGGCCCATTTTCGAAAACCAACCGGAGCCCATTTTTTTTTTTAACAACATTGGGCCCATTTTTGAAAACTAATCAAGGCCCATTTTCAAAAAACCACCATGGGCCCAACTTTTTTTAATCACCCTAGGCCCATCTTTGAAAACCAACAAACGCCCATTTAAAAAAAAAAATATCGGGCCCATTTTTATTTTATAAAGAAAAAACAACCCTAGGCCCATTTTTATTTTTATTTTTTAAAAAAAAAACAACACTAGGCCCATTTTTCGAAAACAAACCGGGGCCCATTTTTTTTAAAAAAATCACCCAAAGCCCAATTTTTACAACCTTAGGCCCATTTTTAAAACAAACCAGGGGTCATTTAAAAAAATCACCTCCCAAACCCATTTTTGAAAAGAAAAAACCTTGGGCTCAAGCCGAAATTTTGAAGCCCAATACCCCAATCTGGCCTAGCAGTCAATTTTAGCCCAAGCTTGCACACAAAAATCAAGCCTATGCACAAAACCCATCTCACTAAGACTCAGTGGGTTGACCCGTCGAGTCAATCGAGAATGAACCATGCAAGTGTATTAAGTCAACCCGAGCCCAAAACCCACTGAGTTCAGAAGGAAATATCATTGTATCAGAACATAGATCAAGATTCAAACAAAGAAAAAAGTGCATAAAAAAGAAAAAGAAAAAGAAAAAGGAAGGCTTATCTGTGACTTTGACTCAGGTTTGAGGGATAAATGATCTCCATTTCTCCCTTTCATGTAGTTTTTGTTGATTCTAGTTCCCCGTTCAAGTTGAATTCTAATTCTAGTTCAACTAGAATTCTAGTTCCCATTCAACTTGAACACATGTAACGAAAGTACACAATCAATCATGAACGAACCAACAACCACTAATGCAAACACTCGATAATGAACTATGCATAAGAAGCAATCAAAGAATAATAAGAAGAAGTAAAAACACAACTAGAACGCACAAGATTTACATGGTTTGGAAATAGCCTACATCCACGGAGTAGCAGTTGGGTTTTCACTATGATCAATGTCAAAGCTTACAACATTGAAGCTTACACCAAGCCTAAACCTTTCTAGAGTAACATAATGATGTTTATATAACCATCTAATGCATATAAAAGAATTTTAGTAAAACTAAACTACATATATAGTGATCCCCCCAGAGGTAAAACCCCCAGATAAGCCCAATAAGCCCTCAAATTCAAACTACGTAATCTGCGCCAACTGAAAGAGTTGACTATTTGGCACTAAGAAATTAACCTTTGGGTACTGCTTGAAATTGTCGACAATTTAGCCTAATCAGTCGATGGTTTGTCCTCAGTGCTACAGACTTCTCTTATGCATTTGTCCCTCACTTTATGTAGCTCTCTTTGATACATGTGATCCGCTCTGAATATGAGCCACATCTCAAACAATCTCCACCTTAGCGAACATTCACCCCCCTGGAAATCTGAAAGCATAACCGCTGCTCCATGCAGGCCTATAGATCGGGAACCGCCTCCCCTCTAATACTTGAAGACGTAAACCAAGTCCAACTATGCTTGAACTTGACTATGGTAACAAGAGCTCCACCTAGCTGAACACCTAGCTCCTTGAAAGATCCTACGAACCATAATACTACCTTGGCAGCCTTAGCCTCTGCCAAGAACTTTAATCCAGTTGTAATCAGTGCACCCTGAGACTGTACTCTGAACTTCCAACAATTAGGCCTTCCCATAATGTATGTTGTGAGTGTTCAAAACCAACTGCATTACACTAGCACATCATGGTTGAGTGTGGATTTCTAAGATAAGGATGATTGTTCATTTAGAGAACCCATTAATGTCTTGAGACGACGACAAGATGAATATCCTATTTATTCAATATTTGACACGCTGAATTACTGATTTTTCATTTTGATTGTCTTTCAATTTTGGTTAATCATTCAGGCTTCAAGATGAGTTTAGATTTTATGGTACACACTACTAAAGTTGTTATGATTTACTCCCCTAAATCTCAATTCTGTGCAATGGACGATATATGCTATACTTTAGATATTCAATCTTAAGCATACATAAATTATTTATTGAGGGGAATGGCATAATCCCAAGAGGGGGGTGAATTATAATTTTAAAAACTTTTGTGGATAATTTAAACGATTCACCCAACAATATCCCAATCAAAGTACAACGCATGTATGTAAAGCAATCACAACAATTGACAAATAAACATACATTTGCAGAATTTTAAAAGAGATAAGAAAGAAGGAGAGAGTGACACCGGTATTTAATGAGGTTCAGTTATACCCGCCTACGTCCTCGCCTTGGGCAAACCCCCCCCCTCCTAAAGGATTTCACTAACCCTGCTCACTTTACTGGGTGGAGTAGAAACCGTTGCACACTCCTTAAGTAGGTTGAAGCCCTCCTCTTTAAGAAATACCCTAGGCTTAGTATGGTTCACTATCCGAACCGCTTACCACTCCTTACAGGGTAGATTCCCCCTCTTCAAGTGATGTACCCTCACTTGGCCCATGGTTCACAACCCAAACTATGAAGCGCTTGTTTGAAAAACATTTTCGTACAAAGAAGTGCTTCTCAAAAGCTAAGATGTACAAGTTGAAAACTAGTATGTACTCTCAATAATTTATAAAGTGAAGCTCGATAGAGTATATGATTTTCTCCCAAAACATTTTTAAAGTAAAACTAAGAGTATGGAAAAATGATTTTCCTTACGATTGACGTTTCGTAAAATCAAAACATGAGAAGCTTTTTCAAGAAAAAATATATGAATGAATATATTGCTCAAAGCTCTCTTGATTTACTTAAAGATTTTCTCCAAAAAAAAATTTCAATGATGAAGGGTATAGGAGAGTTTGATCTTTGAGGTTAACACCAAAGAGAATAAAAAGGATTTCAAGCTAGATATATGATCTTGAATATAAGCTTAAGGCTTTTTCCAAGAAACACTTAAAAAAATTCTCCAAGAAGATTTTTCAAAAGAAAGTTGGTGAAATAAAAAATTGCTCTTTGAAATCTCAAGAACAAAAGGCTTCTCAAGTAAGATATATAACTTGAATAAATGCTCAAAGCCTACTTGTATAACCACAAGATCTTCCCAAAAAGATTTTTCAAAAGAAAGAATATGGGAAAATGAAAATGATCTTTGAAATGGAGCATAAAGCATAAGATGACACCAAAGAATATTCAAATATACTTTCAATATAATTCTCTAACGTACATTTCAAAAGAGGTTTCGCCAAGTATTTATAGGCATTTTGAAAATAAGGCCATTAGGTGACCGTTGGGCATTAAAGTAATAATTTAATTTGAATTTTTCTGACCATTTGGAGCTCAAACTGGCTCAACCTGAGAGGTCTGGTCGACTAGCCCGAGGTTCGATCGACTGACTAGAGGGCCATTTCCTTTTTTGAGAGTTTTGGTCTTCCGAGCTCAAGATCCAGTCTACCGGATCATATGACTTGTCAACTGGGCGATTTAAGCCTTCAAAAGGCTAGTCAACTGGGCACTTATATAAATGTCCATTTGTTCATTCTGATTGACTAGGCCAGCGAAGCTTAAATTGGCCGGTCTATCGGGCTTGCTCAAATTACCATTTTGGCCCTTATGCCCTCGCCGGTCGATTGGCTCAAGTGTAACTATGGCAAGCCAGTCGACTAGGCTTGTTCAAATTACCATTTTGGCCCTTATGCCAATGCTAGTTGACTGGCCCAAGTATAACTATGGGAGGTCGGTCAACCGGGCCTTAACAAAAAATGTGTTTTGGCCTAGTCTTTGATTTCAAAAGCATTTTAAACCTTTTGTGAAAAATAATATTTAAGTATAAAAAGGTTTTAGTTTAATTTAGGTTCCTAAGGTCAATCTAGGTCATGATAGAGCTTCAATTTAAATCAAGTGAGCATGCAAGCACAAAAAAATCCTAATTACTATTACAACTTAAAAATTAAAATCTTCAAGCTCTGCTTTCATTGAATATGCCATGGAATACGATTTTTTAGCTGCTTTTCAGGGCTTCCATATTGCATCATCATTTGTACTATCAAAAAAATAAACTTGTGCAAACACTAAGCACACAATGAGATGTTTTGGTTTGTCATAATTGAAAAGTAAGGTGTAGTCCCAAGAGGGGGGTGAATTGGGTTTCTAAAAATTTCTTTTAAATATTTTTACAAATTTACAACCTTATGTAAATTTAGCAAACACACAAGAATGTTTTGATTTTTAATACTTAATTAAACCAACAACAATCCACACTCAATATCAATACAAACCAAATACTTTCAACAATAACAATCAGTCAATTGAATCAACCAATCAATCAAACACAAGATACTTAACCAATATATGAGTTGCAACACCTCCAAGATTCAACGTTTGCAAAACTCTGCATAGAGTTTGATTAAAGCCCTGTATTTGTGGATCTTATGCTCTTCCTTTTAACCAAGGTTTCTTCAATAGATTGATCTACATACTCCCTTTAAGGTTTCCACAAAATATCAATCAACGTACTTCCTTAAATTAAAAGTTTTTCTCAATCTCAATTGTTTTAGCTTCCTACACTCAGATATACAACCACACAATTTATATTTACTAAAAAATTATAGAGTAAGGGTTGAGAGTGAGACAGAGTTTTTTACGAGGTTCGGCTTATACCAGCCTACGTCCTCACCTTAGGCAAGACCATCTAAGGATTCCACTATCACGTTCCTTTACAGGCGGAACAAACCATTACAATCCCTCCTTCAATTAGGGTGGAGCCCCCTCTCCAAGCAATACCCCACGCTCAGTACAATGATCCATTAACCCTAAACCGTTAAGAAAACAAAGAGCCAAGAAAGAATTCTTGTGTACAAGAAGTGCTCTCAGATAGAGCTGGTTAGTACAAAATTAAGCACAGCTAATACTTCAAAGTAAATATCAAATAGAATGAAATTGAAGCTCAAGGAAGTATGTCACCAGGATTCTTCTTTTGATTTGTATCAAACCTCAAAAGTTTGTTTTCAGATCAGTTATCTCAAAAAATTCTCAGCAAGAGTATGTGTGCAAGAGGGCTTTGAGAGAGAGTGAGCAATATAGCTTTGAAAACTAATTTTCAATTCTTGGTATTTAATTTGATTTGAGAAACCATGTATTTATAGGCTAAAAAAGCTTTAAATTCATGTTACTCAAGTTACTTGGAGTGTTTCCCAAATTTTTAGAAAGATTGGGGCACAAGCAACTCGAATTTGTATTTTAAAACCTTTTAAAAAACTAGTCGTTTACAAGGGTCAGTCGCCTAAACTCATCATGGTCAGTCGCCTTACCTTTGAACACAGTGTAATTTTTCAGTTCAAAATAGGGTCAATTGCCTGAGGTGCCAAGGGTCAGTCACCTGATCCTTCACTACCTGTTTAAAATTAATTCAGGAAAAATTTGAGTCTCTTGAACTATTATAAATTTTATTTTTCAAGTTAGTTTCCAAAGCTCTTAGCCATCTTACTTTGTTACATTTAAAATGCATTTTTTGGGGTTTCCAAAGTAAGGTATCTAAGTCCATATTAACCCCTAATGAGCTTCAAAGCATTCAAAATGATATTTAAAGTGAAGTACTTACATAAGACTTCCTAAAGACTTTAAAACTCTTTCAAACTTGAAGTGTTCGTGTATTTCTTTGCTTTGAGTCATCTTTGCTTTGAGCTTGAGAGTTCTTTAAGCTTCATATGTCTTCACCATCTTAGATCTCTTTGAGCTTTCATTTGATCACCTTGTGAGTGGAATATAGCTTTATGATTCTTGTGATCTTTGGACTTTCATTTCCTAAACCTCTTGAACTTGTTCTAGTTGGTTTCCTAAAATATCATCACTTAAACCATAACTTGTTAAATTATTCTTTATTTGTTATCATCAAAACAAGATTCGAAAGCCATGTTAGGCCAACTATCTCCCCATTTTTGATAATGAAAAATATGGAGCAAAGAAGAGAGAACCCTGATAAGGCTCCCCCTTATGATAAGCACATCAATAAAAAAAAAATGACGATTTCAAATACAAGGTCAAAACTTCAATAAGTCATAATCAAGTATTATAGCTCATTTCAACATACTTTGTATTAAGATATGGCTCATGTCAAACATACTAGGATTAGTTAAAGTAATATCTAAAATAGTTATAGCTTATGCTTATGTTGCTTATATTCTCATTTGTGCTTTCTCATTATGCTCATTTGTGCCCTCTCATGTTTGCACTCTAAGATACTCTCTAAGAAAATCTAAGAAACTCATGTTCTTATGTTTGCTCTCTAAGATATCTCTCCCCCTTTGACATCAATCAAAAAGAAATAAGGAGCATATTCATAAGGAGTCCTAGGATATAACATAATAAGCATAGTCATATAGTCATTAAAAAGTACAAAACGTCATAATCAAGGGAGTTACAAGCCAAACTAAAAGAGAAAAAAGATAAACAAGAAAAAGAAAGTGACACAAGGGCAAAGTCAATACATAGAAAATACCACAATACACAACAAAATGACAAATAGATCAATCATCATCAAAAGCATTTTCATCATCAACTACTTCATCAATTGTTTCATCACCTTCTTTAGTACCCTCTTCACTTCCTTCTTAAGATTCTTCATCAGACGAATCATCACTACAACGAACAGAGCTAGTATCCATGGGATCAACACTCTGAGATGAGCTAGCCCTATACTGCTCTATGCGAGTAAGGCGGTGGTCAAGTGAAGAGCATGTAGTGTGGAGTGAGGATACAATCTCCTAAAGTGACTGGAGACCTAAACGCATATATCTGCTGGATGTAGTGAAATGATGGTGAAAGGGTACAAACCAAGAGGGAGCATCAGATGGAGGTCCTTGTTCCTGTTCAGGATGAGGAGGTATACCTGCTGGCCTTTTAGGTCATCCTCCTTTCAAAAACCAACTATGCTCATGCTTTTCATATCCCATTTGAGGGTTGTAGAGTCGAAAAGGTCGTACCGTGTACACTTTATGAATAGTTCAGTAGGGGCACTAACATTGAGATGAGCAAAGAGAAGATTTAGAACACCACCATACGAAAGAGTGACTTGTTTAGCTTCTAATTTTGCTCACATCCACTTCAGAATTAAGCTAGATAGATCGAGTTTCTTCCCTTTCAGCAATCACCATAACACAAAGCAATCAACGTAAGAGATGTGATCATGTGAACTAGCTTGGGGTAGAATATTGTTTGTGATGATTTTCTAGAGGATTTGAGTTTTTAAGTTCAGCTGTTTATATAGTGGAGGATAGACAAAGTATGCTGGTTCCTCCACCATGATCAATGGCAACAATTCCTCGGGAGTAAAACCTTGCTCCATAATCCAAGTTTGAGTAAGAGCTGGACATTCAAATTCTCCTGGGCTAATATGCAAAATTGGAGCCAAGGTGTTTGGTGTTAAGACTACCTTCTTTCCCCTAATCTTAGTGGCTAGTACATTTTCTCCATGTATCATATTTGCATAGAACATCTTCACTAAGTTTGGATATAGCCCTTTTGATTGGTAAACCAAAAAATTCTTCTAGCCAATTTCTTGAAACATTGGCAGAATTTCAAAAAATTCAAAACGAAAGAAGGAGGCATCAAGAATTTTACCAAAGATAGGTTCTGTAGAACGAAGATAAGATCAGTATCGATGCTTCAATTGAGGAATTACAATACATTGTTCGATATTATTATCATCTCTCCCTGAAGAAGCCTCTCAGTTTGCCATAGTTTTGGTACGAGTTATCGTGATATTGAGAAATCAACCAAATAGTCAAGTGAAGCCCTCATGGGAAAAGATGTAGGAGAGTGATTGTGAGGCTTTAATTTGAGGGATTTGGAGCTAAGAATCAAGGGAAACCAAAAGTGGGAGCCTCAGACGAGTGATGTAACAGAGGTCAATAGCCTAGAGTCTGAAAAGTTAGGGTTTTTCCTACTTAAAATATATAGGATCTGAGAGCTCAGACGTCTGATGATTTGGGCTCAGTTGCCTAACTATTTATGGAAATTAAATTTCAGCAGGCAGTGCTGCATCAGTCGCTTGAGATCAGATGGCTCAGGCACTTGACCCTCCAATTTGCACTACTCGGTCGATTGAGCTTCTGAGCTCAGTTATCTAACGCCCTTAAACTTTTAAATTTTATATTTTCACTTAACATGACTTCTTCCTAAACAAATTCCCTACTATGTAAATAAACCAAGTTCTCTTCTAATTGATATAAATCTCTCTTCAGGAAGGGGTTTTGTGAAAATATCCGCCCATTAATCGTTTGTATTTATGCATTCAAGTAATATGTCTTCTTTTTTGTATATGATCTCTCAGAAAATGTTGTCTTATATCAATATACTTAGTTCTTGAGTGTGATATCTGTTAGCTTTGGTGTATTCCCAAGATGGGGTGAATTGGGGATTTAAAAATTAATCTCCTAGGTTCAACTAATCTAGCAAGCAGTATTTCACAAACCTAGGGTCTTTCTATGTATTCACAATTCCAATCAAAAATTTAAATGATAAACGTAAACATATAGGTGTAGAAAGTAAATTGCAGAAAATAAAATCAACACTAGATATGTTATTGGGGTTCGGCCGATTGTGCCTACGTCCTCGCCTTGGCCACACCAGCTCAAGGATTCCACTACTGCCCACTTAATGAGTGGAGCAGCACCAATTACAACCAGGTCAATTCAAAGGGCTGACCTCAACCAACACGCCTTACCAGGCTGGCGCACCAAGATTTCCTAAACAAGTGTAAGTTAGTCTGGGACTATTCAACAGGGCTAGTCTCCCTCTTCACGCCCACGCCCATAATACAACCAATGTGAATAAAATTTGTACATGGAAATGCTTCTTACACAAGTGAATATGTACCACTACGCACAATATAATAGAAATCTAGAATATCTCCAAAATAATTTTCTCAATAACAATGCACAATGAGATATTCAAATATAAGTTTGTAAAATATTTTTGCACACAAAAAAATATAGGCTAAGATAACTTGCAATGACAATGCAAGAACCACAAGCTACTAAGTCTTCCCACACAAGATTTATCAAATAAAATTGATGGGAGAACTTCAAACTGTACTCTCAACAAAAATCAAACAATCAATATACCAAATGAAAGTATGAGCAAATTAGAATGATGCACAAACACACTCAATATACTCACAACACTTGAATGATCAAAGAAAATGAAGTTTTGAGGTGTATGGGAGTATTATAGGCTAAAGAAAGATTTTTGAATTTGAGAGAGTTTGACCCTAATCAATTTTTCTAATACTTGCTAATTATTACAAATGAACATGTATATATAGGCAAGGAGAAATTTTTGACCATTGCGGAATCAATGGGGATAATTAAATTTGCTTTAAAAGCCATCAAGAAAATTAACCTAGTTTACCCCATTTATTTTTTAGTAAAAATTAATTTTACCTGAGCGATTCGGATGCTTGAACCGAGGTTCGATCTCTCGAATAGACTCATCTTGAAAAACTCAGTTTAAACGGTTCGGTTGCCCACGTGTATGTTTGGTAGCCATAATAAAAGTCAGTAGCATTTGTTCATAGATTCAAGTGTCTGGTCAGTGGGTTGGAAGCCTAAATACAGAGGTTCGGTCGCCCGAGGCCTATTTTGAACTGAACTGCTCGGCAACCCGAGTTGGTGAAAAGGTCACATATAAGGGTTCGGTCGCCCGAGGGCAATAGGGTCTTTCTTGGTTCGGCACCCCGAGCCCAAGTCAAACTGTTGACTGCCCAACAATTCGGGCGCTCGAGGTGATTTGTTGACCTGGGGTTCGGTCGCCCGACCTCTCTCAGTTTTTGTAAATTAGCCAATTTCTCTTCAATAAATTCCCAAGATAATATATGTGATTATGGGGACAATCTCAAGTGTTGTGTAAGGACCTAGGGTTATTTTTAAGGCCATTTTTCTTGCTCAAAAAATTCAACGTCGGTCAACCGAAGGGTGATCCCTAAGGTCTCTAAAGTCTTGAGCTTTATAGTTCCTATATGCATGCAATGCAGATTATTACAGACCGTTCCTACTTAAATATTACAGACCCAATAATAGTGAAATGAATCACAAAATGAAAATAGTCTTCCAGGTCTTCAGTTTTCAAGTCCTCACATGTGATCAAATGATCTTATTATTATAAACCTGCACACAAACTTAACAGACATTAAATACCAGAGTATTTGTCATTATCAAAACTGGGATTGACCTATATGGTCAAGAATCTCCCCCTTTTTGATGATGACAAATACACTATGCAAAAATTACGTATAGCCTTGAAAGGCTCCCCTTGACAATATGCATAATGTTAAAGATTTGTCAATGCAAACATTTTTTAATTTTTTAAGTACCCATTTTTTGCCTCTTCTCCCCCTTTTGGCAATGGGAAATAGGAATATAAATATAAAGCAGGTTAGCAAGGCATTTGAGTATGAATCATTTAAATACACGATAAGATTGGGAAAATTTTTAGAAATTTCGGCAGCATACTATTTGAAAATAGAGCATTTCCCCAAAAATACTTGTATAGAAATGACCTAATTGAGTTTTGAATTTAAAATATATCCACAACAATCAACTCAAACAGTTCAGTATTCTCAAAACATAAATATAACTATCAACATGCAAGATATATGATAGCTATGCATTTCATATATCAAACAAATTGATAGAGTATAAAGCAATGACAAGTTTAACAATTAAGCACACAAACTCTATAACTGGTCATTTAAGGATTTAAATGACATGAAAACAGAATTAGACCAAAATTATCCACAAACCATATCAATTTAAATTTTATCATAAGACCCGTGGAAGATATGAGTTTAAACCACACGACATATGATAACAGATAGAAGGTTTGAGCATAAAAACGATCTAACTAGTTCACATGTATTTCATGTATTATCAATGAACTAGTTATGCAATGCAAAACCCTTAGTAAAATTTTTAAACAAACAAAAATATAACTTCATGACTTAAAATTTTAATACCAAGAAAGCACAAGTCATGAAGGCATTTAAGCACAAAAGCAAGGCAAAAAATATGTTCTATATAAGTTCAATTCTTGCTTTCATAGATATATATATATATATATATATATATATATATGTATAAAAATATATCCCCTTAAAATTTTCAATAAATAGTGGGGGTGCTTGCAAAAGAAAATTAATTTTAAAGCACATGCAAGCAGAATTTTTCTGGTTTGTCAATGAAACACATGCTAAAATATAACCAGAAAAAACACAACCACAATGATCCTAAAGATTTAACAATCACATGCAAAGATCATATGGCAAACACAAAGAACATGTGGCTAAGTATTATACTTTTCAATTAAGATATTCAATAAGGTCATCACAATTGAACATGTGCCACAGTGAATAACAAACTGATGTAAGCCAATATTGTTGGTGAGCATAACAGGGTAGATATTTAAATTTAGATGCTCTCCATATCAATTTGAATTCTAACTTAGATGCAATAAGCTACTTATACTAGATAAAGGATTATTTCATTAAGTCTAGTAATATAAGCTATCAATCCAAATCTTTAAAATCAACTATACTGAGTATTTGTCAATTACATGTGTCACTTGATTAGTATAGTTGTACCCATAGACCATAGATGCATCAGAGAGTATATATTAAGGCATGAAATAATGTTAATGACCCATGAACATTCCATATCAAATCATAGAATCTCAAGTGCAGGATATAATGTTCAGGGATTTTCAAAAGAGCCTCAATATTTCAATAAATGAAAGTGATGCATATGGATCATTTATGCACTTCCTATAGGGATGGATCTGATCCTTTCTAAACAATTGATGATTATGTTAGGATGAAGTTTAACTATCTATTTGATTTCACTCACCCTTTCAAAAATGTTTAATATTAATTTTATCACAATCATCTTTAGCACAAGGTTTTATTTTGGGAAAATTCCTATCGAAATTTCGACAGCATGCCTTCTGTAAATCGGACATTTTCCCATAAAACTTGTATCTGATAGGTTCACTTTAGCAATTTATAATTAAGTTCAAGGCACACGAGAACCTATATCCACTACCAACATGCAATTCTCATCAACTGCATCCGCCATGCAGGAGGCATTCTAAACTAAGCATGCAATCAAGCAGTAATCAACAAATGATACAAAAGATAAACTATCCATTAAAAGATATACTCATTTAATGCATAATGAATAGTAGGAATTCAGTGCTTTTCATATAAAGGCATATGGGCATAAAAGATAGAAATCATGAGAGCATTTAATGTAAATATATATATTCATGAAGAGAAATGCTCCCCCTGAGTTATGCACTTATTCAATTTATGCCTTTTCTTAATTATCTACTTTCTTTAGCCAAGGTTATTAAAATTTTCAATGACTTTAGACTTGGCATGAATGCTTTAAGCTTAGAGGACCAAGAGGTCATAATGAATATTTCTTTCAAAGTCATAAGCCTCCAATGCCTCTTCTCTTATGAATTTCAATACATGTGAGAGGCACAAGTCCAAATGGCTTTTTATTTTAAAAGTACACATGCATAGGTCTACTTGAATTTTGCATTCATCTAGATTAAGACCTAATGCAACCAACTAAGCCATTCATCTTATCTCTAAGCATATGAAGCCCTAATGGATTTGATTTAATGTTTGAGAGCTTATGAAGTCAGAAAGAGTAAATACTCTTAACAATAAAATTATCATTTAGCTCAGAAGAGTATTTAGAATGAGTGGACATTTTCTAAAATATTTTCGTGCTTAATTATGATTTCCAGGTATGTGCAAAGAGCGTCTAACAGAGTACGAATTTTTGTATACAACTCTTTGGACAGTGGTATGTATCATTTAGATATAATTATTATTATGAAGCAAGGATACAATTGGTGAGTAGAAGGGATGTCTTATGATAAGCACTCAATATATATTAGTCATTTATGATCAATAGTGCTTTAAAACTAGAGTAATGACTGCTACTTGTTCAAGGCTTTTAAGTTCAAGGATGAGTTTAGGATTTAATGATATATAGTATGAGATAGATCCCCTAAATGACAAGCTTGAGCAATGGACAATGTATGCTTACTTTAAGATTTTCATATTTGTGTGTGGGTTAAGCAATAAGAATTGTTTACTACGCAAAATACTTTGTCCATTTTGAAAGTGTATTTTATTTAATTTTTGTATTGGCATGGTTAACTTATGATTCTTAGTATGACAATAGTGTATAGTGAATACATATACTAAGAATTTTCATTTAAAGCACCAACCACTTCCTAAGCCTACAGTCATCACAACCCCTAAACTTAGGAACTAAGGAAGATTAAAAATATTTATGTAATGTTAATCTAGGTCCATTTCACTTTAGGTCCTATGGGGCTTTCTTTCATGATAAGCCATATCATTTTCTTATCCAAGCCACAAGCATCTTCAGAAGAGCAATATTGTTTAGTGTGCCCCTTTCTTTTGCAGTGTAAGCAGGTTATGTATGTGCGTGACAGAGTATGCTTTTTGATTTTATGTTTGCATGAAGAAGCATGATTGTGGGATTTATAATATGAACCCTTTTTGAAAAATTTATTTCTTTTGAATCTTAAGGGTTTAGTATGATTATTCTTTCCATATTTTACTTTGGGTGAAGCTCTAGAATAATCACTTACTTCTTTCCTTAAGCAGATAATTTTCAATATCTTTTTAATTTTTCTCTTATCAAGAATAGCATGATAATCTTTTAATTCTCTCAATTGTATAGCTATCCTTTTGTTTTTGTTTTTGAAAGATACCTTCTTCTTGTTCACCCTAACTAGAAACTTATTCATTTTCAATAAAGCATTTTCTAGTTTTTCACACGAAGGCATGATTTGAACAGTAAATTCAATACATGATTCATCATAAGATATATCATAATTATTACATGAATCATTGCATGCTTTTTCAGCAGGATTATCACAAGGAATATCAAATGATTCATCAAATGAATTAACACAATAATTTTCACATGAATCATTGCATGCAACAACAGCAATATTTTCACAAAGATTAACAGATGATTTCCCATATGATATTTTGCAACAATCAACATAACAACCATCAACCGCATAACAAACTTAAATAGGAGGTGAATCATATACCTCCTCGTTGATTACTAGCTCGTGATTCGCCACTACCAGATCATCTAATTTTGGATCTTCTAGAGTGGCAATCTCCTTTTCCTAGGTCTCTCCATATCGCTTTTCCAGCTCAACCCAGATCTCCTGTGCAGTACTACATGCCATAATCTCATGAAGAATATTAATATCTAAAGCACAGTACAATAGATCCATGGCATATGAATTTGCATGCATAAAATTAATATCATTTTCTACAAGCATATAAATTCCCTTATCAATCACCTGCCAGACCCTCCAATTCATTGATTTTACAAATATGTCCATTCTAATTTTCCAGTGGGTGTAGTTTACACCACAAAATAATGGAGGACTGAAAGGTGATTGTCCCTCACCGAATGGGGATACACCAATGTGAGTCATCTCGATCTTTTAGCAAAAACGTTTAAGTCAATGCAACGAGGCTCTGATACCAATTGTTAGCTTTAATGTATTCCCAAGAGGGGGATGAATTGGGTACTTAAAAATTAATCCCCTAGGTTCAACTAATCTAGTAAGCAGTATTTCACAAACCTAGGGTCTTTCTATGTATTCACAATCTTAATCAAATATTTAAATGATAAATGTAAACATACAGCTGCAGAAAGTAAATTGCGGAAAATAAAATCAACACCAAATATGTTATCGGGATTCGGCTAACTGTGCCTACGTTCCCGCCTTGGCCACACCAACACAAGGTTTCCACAACTATTCACTTAACGAGTGGAGCGACACCGATTACAACCAGGTCAATTCAAGGGGCTGACCTCAACCAACACGCCTTACCAGGATGACGCACCTAGCTTTCCTAATCGGGTCTAAGCCAGTCTGGCACTATTCAACAAAGCTAGTCTCCCTCTTCACGCCCACACCCAGAATACAATCAATGTGTATAAAATTTGTACACGGAAATGCTTCTTACACAAGCAAATATGAACCACTACACACAATATAATAAATGCACCTCAATGATCTAAGAACTATAAGCTCAGTGCTCCACGTGTGCAATCAACACTTAGTAGTGATTGACTCAAGTCAAGCACATAAGTGTTTATACAAGCTAATCTTTGAAACTAGGCAATGATAAACTCTCAATCTTAGTTTAGGGTTTCAAAAATTCAAACTAATAGAAATCTAGAATATCTCCAAAATAATTTTCTCAATAACAATGCACAATAAGATATTCAAATATGAGTTTGTAAAATATTTTTGCACACAAAAAAATATAGGCTAAGGTACCTTGCAATGACAACGCAAGAACCACAAGCCACTAAGTCTTCCCACACAAGATTTATCAAATAAAATTGATGGGAGAACTTCATGCTTTACTCTCAACAAAAATCAAACAATCAATATACCAAATGAGAGTATGGGCAAATTAGAATGATGCACAAGCACACTAAATATACTCACAACACTTGAATGATCAAGGAAAGGGAAGTTTTGAGGTGTATGGGAGTATTATAGGCTAAAGAAGGATTTTTGAACTTGAGAGAGTTTGGCCCTAATCAATTTTGCTAATCTTTGCTAATTATTACAAATGAACATGTATATATAGGCGAGGGTAAATTTTTGACTGTTGCAGACTCAATGGGGATAATTAAATTTGTTTTAAAAGTTATTAAGAAAATTAACCCAGTTTACCCCATTTAATATTCAGTAAAAATTAATTTTACCTAAGCTATTCGGGTGGCTGAACCAAGGTTTGGTTGCCCGAATAGACTCATCTTGAAAAACTCATTTTAAATAGTTTGGTTGCCCACATGTAGGTTTGATAGCCTGAATAAAAGTCACTAGCATTTGTTTGTAGATTCGAGTGCCTGATCAATGGGTCGGTAGCCCGAACACAGAGATTTGGTTGCCTGGGGCCTATTTTGAACTGAACTGCTCGGCAATCTGAGTTGATGAAAAGGTCACATCTAGGGGTTTGGTCGCCCCAGGGTGATAGGGTCTTTCTTGGTTCGACAGCCCGAACCTAAGTCAAACTGTTAACTTCCCAACAATTCGAGCACCTAAGGTGATATGTTCACCTGGGGTTTGGTCGCTCGACCTCTCTCAATTTTTGCAATTTAGCCCAATTTCTCTTCAATTAATTCCCGAGATAATATATGTGATTATGGGGACAATACTAAGTGTTGTGTAAGGACCTAGGGTCATTGCTAAGGCCATTTTTCTTACCAAAAAATCTAGTGTCGGTCGACCGAAGGGTGATCCCTAAGGTCTCTAAGATCTTGAGTTTTATAGTTCTTACATGAATGCAATGCAGATTATTACAGACCTTTCCTACTTAAATATTACAGACCCAATAATAGTGAAATGAATTACAACATGAAAATAGTCTTCAAGGTCTTCAGTCTTCACGTGCCATCAAATGATCTTGTTATTATGAACCTGCGCACAAGCTTGATAGACATTAAATATCAGAGTATTTGTAATTATCAAAACTAGGAATGACCCACAGGGTCAACAATATCACATTTTTGGAAATGTTTATTGCACTTGTATTATCACACTTAATTGGTATGGCTAGGTACTCTAAATTAAAGTCCTTTAATTTTTGTTTCTTATAGAGTGTTTGTGCACAACAACTTCGTACTACCACATACTCAACTTCAACGGTTGATAAAGTTACGAAATTTTGTTTCCTGGAAAACCAAGAGATAAGAGACTGTCCCAGAAAGTGACAAGTCTCACTTGTACTTTTCCTATCAATCTTACAACCAGCGTAATCGACATCTGAATAACTAATCATTTCAAATCCGGTGTCCTTAGGGTACCAAAGTCCTAAATCAATAGTTCCTAGCAAGTATCTTAGAATTCTTTTGACAACTATTTGATGAGATTCCTTGGGAGCTGATTGAAATCGGGCACACATGCATACGCTAAACATTATGTCCCATCTACTGGCTGTCAAATATAAAAAACTTCCTATCATACCTATAGAGGTACTCATGGGAGTCCCTATGGGCTTACTTCCTTCCATGTCAAACTTTTTAAGCATTTTTTTCTTATATTTTGATTGATTTATAAATGTTCCATTTTTAGCTTGCTTGATTTGTAAACCTAGGAAAAATTTAACTCTCTCATCATACTCATCCCAAACTTATCTTGCATACACTTTGTAAATTCCTTACATAATTCATCATTTGTAGCACCAAATATAATACCATCAACATAGATTTGTATGATTAGCATGTCTTTATTTTTGGTTTTAATGAAGAAGGTGCTATCCACCTTTCCTCTTAAGAAGCCATTCCTTCGTAAGAATCAGCTCAATCTATCAAACCAAGCTCTAGGAGTTTTTTTAACTCGTACAATGCTTTTGTTAATCTAAATACATGATTGGGATGGTTTATGTCCTCAAAACTAAAAGGTTGTTACACATAAACTTCTTCATTTATAAAACCATTTAGAAAAGAACTTTTTACATCCATTTGATATAGATTGAATTCTTTATAAGATGCATATGCTAACAACATTCTAATAGCTTCCATTCTTTCTACGAGAACAAAAGGCTCATCCTAGTCTATTCCTTCTTCTTGATTGTATCCTTAAACTACAAGTCTTGCTTTATTTCTTACAACTATGCTATTTTCATCCTTTTTATTCCTAAATACCCATTTAGTTCCAATTATTAAGTGGTCATCAGATCTAGGAACTAATTTCCCTACTTTATTTCTTTCAAATTGATTCAACTCTTCTTGCATAGCTATTATCCAAGAGTCATCACTTAAAGCTTCTTCTATGTTTTTAGGTTCTTCTTGTGATAGAAATGCATAATGATTACATAAGTTTTTCAATGATGATCTAGTAGTTACTTCTCTAGTAGGATCTCATATGATTTGATCTTTAGGGTAATTTCTTACATATTTCAATTCCTTTGGTAACTCAAAATTTTCAATAGGATCATCATTGTGAGTTTCTTTAATTTCCTCTTCTTTTTCTTCTTTGATTTCTAGATCTTCTAGTTTTTGTGAAGTATCATCTTTTTCTTCATTCTCAATTTCTTTTGTAAAAGGGTTTGTTTCATCAAAGGTTACATGGATTGATTCAATAATTGTTAGTGTTCTCTTATTATAGATTCTAAAATTTTTACCATTTGTTGCATATCCTAGAAAGATACCCTCATTTGACTTAGCATCAAATTTCCCTAAGTTATCTTTGTCATTGAGTACAAAATACTTACATCCAAAAACATGAAAGTAAGCTATGTTAAGCCTTCTTCCTTTCCATAATTCATAGGGAGTTTTTTTTAGGCTTGATCAAATGGACACTCTATTTATTACATAACATTCGGTGTTAACCGCTTCGGCCCAAATATACTTAGGTAGTTTGTTTTTATTTAACATTGTCTTAGCCATTTCTTGAAGGGTTTTATCCTTTCTTTCAACAACTCCATTTTGTTGTGGGGTTGTAGGTGCTGAGAAGTTATGTCTAATTTCATGTTCATTGCAAAATGTTTCAACATCTTTATTATTAAATTCTCTTCCTTGATCACTTCTAATATTTAAGCCACCATAGCCCTTTTTCATTTTGAAGTCTTTTACACAAGTTTCTCAAGGTATTACATGCTTCATATTTTGAGGCTAGCAAGAGTACCCCAGGTAAACCTGGAGTAGTCATCTACAATGATGAAAGCATATTCCTTTCCTCCGATACTTTGAGTCCTAGTGGGACCAAATAAGTCTAAGTGTACAAGCTCTAAGGGCTTGCTAGTGGAGATGTGTTTCTTCTTCTTAAAGCTGGTCTTAGTTTTTTTTCCTAATTCACAAGCATCACAAATTTTATCTTTAACAAACTTTATACTAGGTAGTCCTCTAACTAGGTTTTTTTTAACTAGTTTTGATAGTAAGTCCATACTTGCATGACCTAGCCTTCTATGTCATAACCAACTTGCCTCATTCATAGTTTCTAAGCATGTGATGTTTTGAGATTTCAACTTTTCAAAATTTATGCAATATACATTTTCAATTCTTCTAATGGTGAATAGAATATTTTATTTTTCTCTATTTTCAAAAATACATTTGTCTTGCTTAAATATTAGATCAAATCCTTTGTCACTTAATTGACTTATGCTCAATAGGTTATGTTTTAATTCTTCTTCCAATAATATGTCATCAATGGTGAGGGAAGATTTTTTACCTATCTTATCAATCCTAATGATTTTGCCTTTGGCATTGTCTCCGAATGTAACGTATCCACCATCTTTTAGCCTTAATGAGGTGAACTTGGATTTATCCCCAGTCATTTGCCTAGAGCACCCGCTGTCCAAGTACCATTTGTCTTTAGATGAGGTTGTCCTAAGGTAGACCTACAATAAGGGTTCAATATGTTACTCTTAGGTAGCCAAACTTTCTTAGGTTTCTTTATTTCAGATTTGTTTTCTTTAATTTTCCAAAACTTTCTTGATTTTCACATTCTTTCTTTTAAATGGACAATCAAATTTTATGTGTCCCTTTTTCTTACATAAGAAGCACGTAGTATGTTGATAGATATTAGATGAAGATGTGCTTGCATAATACTTTTATTCTTTAACAAAGTATCCCATATAAAGATTCTTCTTCTTTTTGTTCTCAATTCCATTAAATCCTATTCCTTCTTTATCTAATGACATTTTTTGTTTTCCAAGAAATTTTTGAAAGTTCTCATTTCCTTTAGTAAAATTGTAAATGATTTTCTCCTTGTCTTCAATTTTACTTTTAAGGTCTTTTATTTCTAATTCTTTCTTTCTTTCACCACTTACTTGTAATTTAACTAAATCTTGAGATATGTCATTTATTTTCTTCATAAGCTCATCAATGTGCGAGTCTTTTCCCTTTTCAGCTGCTTTTAATGTATCTAGTTGATTTTTAAGTGATTCATTTTGTTCCTTTAAAGCAACGTTCCTTTTAGTTACTTTTATGAACCTATTGTGTAAGGCAAATAATTCAGCGTGAAGTTCTTTGTATGATGGCATACTATCAAATGAAGCACTACATGATTCATCATTTGATTCTTTGGAAGAACTATAGTAGGAATTTACCTCGTCCTTATGAGCCATGAAATATACATTGGACATCTCTTGTTCACTTGATTCGTTCTCCAATTCGCTTGAGCTTGTATCATCCTATGTAGCTTTCATTGCCTTCTTTTTCTTTTTCTTGTCTTTCTTCAACTGTGGACAATCATGTTTAATATGTCCAACCTTTTTGCAATTATAACAAGTAGGAGGTTCATTCTTATTCTTATTTTCCTTTTTACTTGTTTCTCCTTTTTCAGTTTTTGCACCTCTAAACTTTCTAGCAAAATTCTTATTTCTTCTAAAGAATTTTCCAAGTCTTTTAGTAATGAAGGCAAGTTCTTCATCATCTAGTTCACTTGCATCTTCCTTTTCTTCACTAGAGCTTTCTTTGGCAGCCTTAAGGCAAATAGATTTCTTATTTTTGTTTTCAACATTCCTTTCATTCATAGCCATCTCATAGATGAGAAGGGATCCAATCAGTTCATCTAGTGAAGTATTTTTAAGGTTTCTTCCTTCTGTTATAGCTGTGACTTTGGGTTCCCAAATGGGTGGAAGACCTTTAAGGATTTTTCGATCATCTCATAAGTAGAGTAAGTTTTCCATAAAGCATTAACGGAGTTTATGATATGAGTGAACCTAGTGTACGTATTTTTAATAGATTGATCCAGATTCATCCTAAAAGCTTCATATTCGCTAGTAAGCATGTCTCTATTATTTCTCACATCAACGGTACCTTCATAGGTTACCTCTAGTTTGTCCTATATTTCTTTTGCTGTTTTGCATGCCATGACCCTATTAAATTCATTCATGTCAAGAGCACAATATAAAACATTTATAGCACTTGAGTTAACTTGCAACATCTTATGATCGTTTTCGGTCGTGTCTTTTTCTTCTTTGGGAACTTCTTTTCCATCTACAAGTTTGGTAGGGATAATATCACCATGTGTGACAACCCTCCATGCTTTCCAATCCATAGTTTGAAGGTATATTCTTATTCTTTGTTTCCAAAAAGTATAGTTAAGCCCACAAAAGATTGGAGGTCTAGTTGAGGATTGACCCTCTCCAAAGGGAGCTACACCTATGTGTGCCAATTTAATTATTTATATAGCTTCTAATTAAGATTTTCTATAACCCCGCTCTGATACCAATTGAAAGTTAAGGTGTAGTCTCAAGAGGGGGGTGAATTATGTTTTTAAAATTTTTTTCAAATTATTTTACAAATTCACAACCTTATGTAAATTTAGCAAACACACAAGAATGTTTTGATTTATAATACTTAATTAAACCAACCATAATCCACACTCAATATCAACACAAACCAAATACTTTCAATAATAACAATCAGTCAATCCAATCAACCAATCAATCAAACACAAGATACTTAACCAATATATGAGCTGCAGCACCTCCAAGATTCAGCGTTTGCAAAACTTAGCACAAAGTTTGATTAAAGCCTTGTATTTATGGATCTTAAGCTCTTCCTTTTAACCAAGGTTTTTGCAAACGATTGATCAATGTAGTCCTTTTAAGGTTTCCACAAAAGATCAATCAACGTACTTCCTTAAATTAAAAGTTTTTCTCAATCTCAATTGTTTCAGCTTCCTACACTCAGATACACAACCACGCAATTTATATATACTAAAAAATTAAAGAGTAAGGGTTGAGAGTGAGACAAAGTTTTTTACAAGGTTCAGCTTATACTAGCCTACGTCCTCGCCTTAGGCAAGACCACCTAAGGATTCCACTATCACATTCCTTTACGGGCGAAACAAACCGTTACAATCCTTCCTTCAATTAGGGTGGAGCCCCCACTCCAAGTGATACCCCACGCTTGGTACAACGATCAATAACCTTGAACCATCAAGAAAACAAAGAGACAAGAAAGAATTCTTGTGCACAAGAAGTGCTCTCAGATAGAGCTGGTTAGTACAAAATTAAGCACAGCTAATACTTCAAAGTAAATATCAAATAGAATGAAATTGAAGTTCAGAGAAGTATGACACCAGGATTCTTATTTTGATTTGTATCAAACCTCAGAAGTTTGTTTTTAAATCAGTGATCAAAGACTCAATTTATCTCAGAAAATTCTTAGCAAGAGTGTGTGCGCAAGAGGGCTTTGAGAGAGAGTCAGCAATATAGCTTTGAAAACTAATTTTCAATTCTTGGTAATTAATTTGATTTGAGAAACCATGTATTTATAGGCTAAAAAAGTATTAAACTCATGTTGCCCAAGTTACTTGGAGTGTTTCCCAAGTTTTTAGAAAGATTGGGGCACAACCAACTCAAATTTGTATTTTAAAACCTTTTAAAAAACTAGTCGTTTATGAGGGTCTGTTGCCTGAACGCATCATGGTCAGTTGCCTGACCTTTGAACACAGTGTAATTTTTCAGTTCAAAATAGGGTCAGTAGCTTGAGGCTCCAGGGGTCAGTTGCCTGATGGTTCACTGCCTATTCAAAATTAATTCAAGAAAAATATTAGTCGCCTGACCAAACACTGGTCAGTCGGCCTGAACTATTATAAATTTTATTTTTTGGGTTAGTTTCCAAAACTCTTAACCATCTTGCTTTGTTACATTTAAAATGCATTTTTTGGGGTTTCCAAAGTAAGGTCACTAATTCCATATTAATCCCTAATGAGTTTCAAAGAATTTAAAATGATATTTAAAGTGAAGTAATTACATAAGACTTCTTAAAGACTTTAAAACTCTCTTAAACTTGAAGTCTTCATTTATTTCTTTGCTTTGAGTCATCTTTGCTTTGAGCTTGAGTATTCTTTAAGTTTCATTTGTCTTCACCATCTTGGATCTCTTTGAGCTTTCATTTGATCACCTTGTGAGTAGAGTATAGCTTTTATGATTCTTGTGATCTTTGGACTTTCATTTCTCGAAACTTTTGAACTTGTTATAGTAGGTTTCCTGAAATATCATCACTTAATCCATAACTTGTTAAATTATCCTTTATTTGTTATCATAAAAACAAGATCTGAAAGCCATGTTAGGCCAACAATAATCAAAATAGGGATTGGACTAAAAAAGTCAACAATCTCCCCTTTTCTGATGATGACAAACACATGAGCAAAATCGGCTTCAGCCTGAAAGGGCTCCCCTCAATGATATGCATAAATTAAAAATTTATTCAATAAAGTGCAAGCATATACAAACATGAGGACTTCTAAAATTTTAAGTTTTGCATTTAAGCCTAGTGGTTCATTGTGCGTTTGGTATTGAAGATTACTTATCATTTTCCAAATGTTTAAGATATAAAAGTAGGAGAACATAGTTATAAATGAATTATGATTTTGCTCTTTAACTTTTTCACCCTTTTGTCATCAAGCAAAGGGCCAAAAATTAATTTATCATTGGATAAGAAGAATATTGAAATAATTAGAGCCCTTACATTTTTGAATTTCATGACAAAAAAATGATATTAAAGAAATTTGCACATGTCATGAGTTAAAAACAATTTTCCCCTTTGAATATTATAATTAAATGTTAGGGATTGATGCCAAAGCTTACTGAAAAAAAAATAAATTAACATAAAGGATCAAGCAAGCCTTCATTTTTCTGGTGGGCATTTAAGAACATTTCTTATATTAACCATAAAAATATACCATAATGATTCTAAAAATTTTTAGAATTTAAAGCATGATCATATGGCACCAAGAATTACAATGAGCAATAGGATTTTATGCTTTAAACAAAGCATGCCACAGTAACTTTCAAATCTAAGCTAAAGTGTGGGTGAGCAAAAATATAGTATGTCAAAAGCTCCCACTTTTTAATTGAATGTGTCAACCAGTTTTAACAATCAACTTAATATTTTTTTTTTAAATATATACTGAGAAAATGAGTAATTCATTTTTAAATATGCAATCAGTATAATCAACCTAATAGAACACACATGCATTAAAACAATAAACATTAAGGCATGCAAGGTGTTCATGTGCCCCAAGAGCATTCCATATCAAATTATGTTCAATAAAAACAAGACATAATGCTCATGGTATTCAGAACAGCTTTAGGACTCAAATACCAAAAACAATAAACATACAATGCATGTGAGTCGATAATAATAATGATTAGACAGAGCTCAGCTCCTCTATTTATGCTCATGCACATACAAATGTGTTTTAATGATGAAGTTCAATCTTAATTTAACATTCACTTATCCTTTCAAAAAAAATATTTTAGCATGCATCATATCATAATCATTTTAGCACATGGTTTATGGACTTTGATTATTTTGGGAAAATCTAACAAAATTTCGGTACCATACCGTATGTAAATATAACATTTCCCAAACCTGTAGATCACAAAAACATGCACCAGATAGCCTAGTAGATTCTACAGCATGCAGTTAACGAGGTTCTGCATTAGGCAGATGCCATTTAGATCAAACATGCAACAACCTAAAAGTATCTACCAGCATGCAATACACAAGATACTGCATCTACCATGCAGTTGGCATTTCATATTAAACAACATGCAATCCAATAGTTCATATTATAAACAAGAGATAAACTATCGATTAGATACAAGCAATAAGCAAAAATAAATAGTGGGTGTGTGTGCAGTGTAATGTGGTGCAGTGCAGTCAACATAAATTAGAGTGTAAGATGTATATGATTATAGACCCAATAGAATAAATATGTATATCGGCTGAAAATTTTAAAAGGCATGCTCCCCCTCTGATACTGCTAATAGGCCTCTCCATCATGGGGCACTACCTCATCGTCGCTTATGTCTATAGGATTATTTCCTTCCTAATCATCATCGCAGTTCAGTTCATTGAAGCTATCACTTATCGTAGAGAAGTTGTCCTGCACAATGTCTTGCAGCTCAGTAAGATCATTCTACACGTCGATGAACTTGTTCTCTACAGAGACTGCATATTCTCTGAAATCCTTTTATATCGACATGTATCGAGCATCATAAGAAGTTTCCAGTCCCTTTAACTCTTTTTGCAAGGAGTTGAGGCAAGTATATGTTGCCTATATGGATTTGGCTGTGGATTCCCTAAACTCACTGAAGGATGTGATAGGATTTGCAATGGCTGCCATAATCTCATCATTCGTCGGCTGTGGAGGCTGCAGAGGCAGATCCTTTAGAGCACCTAGCTTATCTCCTGCTCTCCTAAGAGCCTGAGGTAACCACATATTTCCTGCTAGCTCATAACCCATCTACTTAACTATGGTAGAGGAGAATATGTCTATGCTTTTCCTCTTCACAAGCAGTGAATACCCCAGCTTTGTGACTCCTAATCTCAAAAAGACCCTATTCAGTATGCCTCTATATGACATAATTATCCTACGCCCTGTGGTCTTGATGAACATCCACTTTATGATCAAGCTGGCTAGGTCCACTTTCTTCCTCGTGAAGGAAGAAAGTGGTGTACAACTTTGGCTTCTAGGGTGAAGGAATTGTAGGCCAGGGTGTGCATATGGTTGACTACATGATGTACCGGTTAACAAAAGTTTCAATAGAAAAATATTGTTTACTAATCCAAGTAGTCCTAGGGTCAGGACATGTGTACTTAACCCTCTGAATCTCAACAGTCTCGGCAAGGTAGTCGGCATCGAACCTAATGGGCATTTGTAGGACTCTGAAGTAATACTGCCGATCATCGAGACCTAGATTTGATTAGAAAAACCCGACAAGGGTGAGGTAGACTCCTCTAGACTGATATGCAATGAAAGGATACCATCCTTGGTACCTAAACATCTCAAGAACGTTTCTAAAATAAACCTCCATAAAAGAGATGTCTAGATCCTTACCTAATAACGCATCCTTCGACCTAAAGTGCGTTTTGTACTTTGTCTTCTCCGCCGCCAAAATAAACCAATTATACAGAGTTTCATTTGTCCCTTGAATAGATTTGTGTTTATTGGCCCTTTGCATGATGATTGAAGGATTGGATGATGGATTTTATGGAGAAAAGATGAGAGAGCATGAAAATGGGAGAGAGTGGTTTTTTGCTCCCTAGAAAGAAGAAAAAATGTGGCTCTCGGGTGCACAAATCTATATAGAACCGAAGGGTTTGGTCAACTAGGGCAGGTCTCGATCGAATGGCATGCATTAAATGAGGCCACTTTTGTCTCTAGTCGGTCAACTGGTGACAGAGTCTAGTCAACTGGCGTTGAATGACTCTTTAAATTTCAGGGTCCGGTCGACTGGGGAAAGGGATCGGTTGACAAACCTTCATAACCGGTTCAAAAAGAAAGTGTCCAGTCAACTAGTGCTCAAATAGGGGCATCCGGATTTGGGTCCAATAGACTGAGGAGAAACCGGAGGGGTTCGATTGACTAGGCAGTCGAGTGGGGCTTTAATATTACTAGCCATAAGGCATGTCCCGTAGATTGGGTGTATAAGTCCAGTCGATTAGGTCTTCATTAATCTTTAATTTTAGTCATCATTTTCAATTTTTTGCATATAACACTTTAATCCAATGGAATTAAGTATTTAATAAGTAAAAATTGGCTTTTAATCTTTAGACCAATTAGACTATAATGTTCAAATTATAACCTTTCAATGAAATAAACTAATTTTTTTTATGTAAAGGGTATAATTAAGTTCTTGAACCAAGATCTAAGGTGGGAATGATGGCATTTGTTTTGGCACCCATATTTCTCTAAGTCTTGGCAAGTTAGAACCCAACGTTTCTTTCGCTCTCCATACCTATTTGGTTTTCACACATTTTCTTTTGAATGGGCAATCAAACTTGATGTGTCCCTTCTTTTTACATAAGAAGGAGGTGGTGTGAGTATATGGACGGAAGGAGGTACTAATATAAAATTTAGATGCTCCTACAAAGTACCCCATGTATAGGTTATTTCTTTTCTTATTTTCAATTCCATTAAAACCTATACCTTCCTTATCTAAGGCCATCTTCTGAGATCCTAAGACCTTATCAAAACTTTCTTTGCCCCTTGATTAGCTTTGTCTTCAATTTTTATTTCTAAGCCTAGAATTTTCAAGTTGGCCCTTGCAAACAACTTGTAATTTTATGAATTCTTCAGTCATTTTGTTTGCTTTATCATCTAGTTCATAAATATGAAGATCCTTTTCATTTTCAATAGAAATCTGGGATCTTAAATCTTTCAGCTCTTTTTCTAACATTGCTTTCTTGTTATCTAATCTCATGATTTTCAAATCATTTTCCTTATTAATAAGAAATTTAGATTATAATTCTTTCATAGATGCCTCATTCTTATTTTTCAAATCAATATATCGTTTGTTAATTTTAACAAGAGACTTATGAGTTCAAATATATTCAATTTGTAATTGCTCATAAGTAAGCATGCAATCACTACCAGAACTATCACATGATTCACTATCAGAATTATCACAAAATATAGCACATGAATCAGTACATGACTCAACAACAGATATAGAAAGAGAAGAATGTACCTCTTCGTTAGTCAAGGCTATATAGCAATGAACTTCTCCTTCTTGGATGTTTGATCTTGAAGCATCTGGAGTAGTGGACTCCTTTTTCTCGGTCTCTCCATATCTCTTTTTCAATTCCTTGCAAATATCCTTAGCATTTTCAAAAGTTGTGATTTCTTTAAAAACATCAGAATCTAAAGCACAATAGTGCATGTTTATAGCACTTGAATTGTAGAGACCTGGTGATTTATATTAATTAAATAATAGAAGGACAGAAAAGGAAATTGTAAATTTGGAATTCAATAGGGTCTCGTCGATGAGAACTTACCTAGGGGCTATTTTCAATTCTGAATTTCATCGACGAGGAATAAGCGTTCGTTGACGAACTCCCTTCGTGGCCTCGTCGACAAGGTGACGTGTTTCGTCGATGAGTGCAGGTGCATAAATAGCCTAAACTTGATTTTTACTGTAGAAATCACATGAAGAACTTCTCTCTCTCTCTCCCCTCTTCGGTTCTCTTTCTTTATCTCTAATATTTTGGGTTCGTTCTTTGCCGGATCAATGATCTGAAGCCGCCACGCTATTCCTGGGGAAGTTCTCTTCAAGTCTGCTAGAGTATATCATTGGTGGGGCTAACTTGGACTTCATCCCAAGTTCAAGGCAAGGCTTTTTATTGAGTATTTGGCATTCCTACAATTGTAGAAAGGGTAGCATTTGGAGAAATACTGAATTTTTGTTTGGGGCAATGTTGTTTTTAGGGTGTTAATCGGGGAACCCTGCGAGTGCAACACTAGTCGTTTTAGGGGCTTTCCAGTAGTCAGATAAGGGAGTAAAATAAAGCAGTACTTTTCGATGAAAATTATTATTAATTATTAGCATATAAATTTTCAGAAAGCATGTATTATGTATAAGTATATTTGGAAATATATATATTTGGAAAAATACTGTTGTTACACAGGAATATAATTTTAGTGTAAAATGTCAGAAAATGTAATTCTAGAACAGATTTCATGTTTTTATTCAGTTTGTGTGGCATGAATATTATTTCACATATATTGTATTATGTTAATTCAGGTTTACATAAAAGGCATGTTCACAGTTATTTTCAGGAATAACATGGATAGTACAGGAAATTATGGTTTCAAAATATATGGTAAACTGTACATATGCTCAGTTCAGTAACTATGATATCTTCGGCGCAAGGCCACAGTTATGTATGTTATCCAGCACAAAGCCGTGATTAATTATGCTATGATAGAATTTAGAAAATGCTATCAATCTACTTATGTTAAAACAGTATATGATCATGTACTATATGTTATTAGAACCCGAATGATAGTTCAAATCAGTTTTTAAGAGCACGGTATTATAGCTATATAGTTGAGTTTAGTCCAGACTTGTACTAACAACCCCTGCTAGTAGAAGGGGTGGGAGATGGATAGTCGATGTGGCTTTTAGTGTAGAGTTGTAGACGTCCACCTAACAATCCGGACCAGGGTGTGGCGGGCCCATCGTACTTGCAAACATTTTGACTTGACAGTGGTTGGCCAGCCATTGTCGGGTCCCGTCTTCGGGTTGCACAACTTGTCATAGGAGGTAATACATGACACCAGCTAGCTATTCATCCTGGGTATATTTCAGTACTACTAGTATAGCATATGATTTTATGAACATTGAGATACAGTATGATTTAGTATAACTATGAAATTGTATGTTTCTTCAGTTATGATATTATTAGTGTTTTCAGGCATGTAATATGTACTGCATATTTATTTTAGCATGTAAATATTCATGTTGCCACATAACTATATTTAGTTTATCTCCCTTATTGAGATGTGTCTCACCCTAACTCTAAACCATTTCAAGGAACCCAGAAAGACAGGTGGACCGAGCTCCGCGCTATTGAGGTAGTTGTTTTACTGCTAGAAAGGTGAGTTTTGAACTAGGGTCAATAGGTTTTTGATGTAAGATCCTAGTTTTATCTTTTGGTGTTTTTAAGGATTGTATATATACATCTACAGAAATATGGTGGAATGTAAGAAACTCTAATATTGTATTTTATGGTTGGATAGATGAAATTTATATTTTTCGCTACTTAGGTGTCCGTTGTGTATGGCAGGTGTGTCACTGTTACCCACGAGTTCAAGTTGACTTTGTTATCTTATAAGTTAATGGTATCAAGGTATTTAATGTGGTTGATTATATAGTAAGATAAGCAGGACGTTACAGTTTGGTATCAGAGCCTAGGATGCTAGGTTCTGTAGACTCTAGAATGCAGCGGTAACAGTACCAGAGTATAGAATAAGGGAATTTGAGGTTTGGTTTTGTAGTCTAGATGCAAGACTTCTGTGATGGTTTGTGTGTCTTTCTTGGGGTGACGATTTCAAGAAAGCCATAGTAAACTATTGTCGAGTTGGGTATCTAGGTTGCAGGATCGAACCTTGAATTAAGATCGCGAATGATAAATCAGTTAAGGATATAATATACTAGTTAGATGACATGTTATGGTAATAGGGTCCTAAGTTAAGTTTATTGTCTTTTCAGGATGGACCTTTGTGGTAGTAGCGCACATGCTAGTGGTAATGAGGGTGCTGGGCCCTCAGGCGCTGTTGATGGCGATTCAAATGCAATACAACATAGTGTGGCTCAACAAGTCATAGCTGAAATTGCTAGAAACTCCAGAGAGTAGGGTGGTCCATCTGCAAGCCATAGTAGTTTTATTGAAAATTTGATTAAAATGAATCCTCTGGCTTTCTCAAGAGAAACTGATCTTGCAGTCACTGAAAACTAGATGCAAGAGATTGAAAAAGTGTTTGTAGTGCTACAGTGTACTGAGGAGCAGAAGGTGTCGTTCGCTACATATAAACTAATTGGAGAGGCCGAAAGATGGTGGATGGCAGTGAAACTTCAAGAGCAGCAGAGGGCAGTGCTTATGGAGATGACTTGGGAACAATTTAAGGAGATATTTTTCGATAGATACTTTTCACCCTCATCCAAAGAAGCCAAGAGGAGTTCTTGAATCTGAAGCAGGGACTGCAGATAGTGCAACAGTATGTGGCGAGGTTCATTAAGTTATCTCGCTTCACCTCGTACATTATTCCAGACGAGACGAAGAAGGTAAGACAGTTTGAAAGAGGTATGAGGAAAGAATTATATAAGCAAGTGTCGATACTAAAATTGCAAGATTTTGTCGAGTTGGTAGATAAAGTAGCTATGGTAGAAGCTAGGGAGCATTTGGAGGCTGAGGAGCAGAGAGAGAGAGAAAGAGATCCATGCCTTCTGGTTCCCAGCAGGGGTCCAGTCAGGATTCGTGGAAGAGAGGTGGTTACTACAGGGATCGGAGGCAGGAGTCAGGGAATTGTGGGTTTCAAGGTACGCAATCTTTTCCAGCTTGTCCGACTTGTGGGAAGAGACACCCAGAGGAGTGTCGTGCTAGGCGAGATATCTGTTACTGATGTGGGGAGCCAGGGCATATGATGAGAGATTTCCAGGCTCAGATTGGAGCTACTCTCGTTCCTAAACCTGCTCGAGGAGGCTATCAAGCGCCTCGTGGAGGTCAGCAAAGGAATACGGCTCCAACAAGAGTTTATACCTTGATGCCTGGTGATTCTAAGATAGCCAGTGACGTGGTGACAAGTATGGTTAGCATGCTTTCATTTAAAGTTATTGTATATTAAATTGTGTGAAGAAGAAACACAATTGTTAGACACTGAACTGTTACTAACCACACTGACCAGGTTAGTAGTGAGGTGTAGTAGGGTGCTCCAAGGCTGTCTAGTGGATATTCAGGGGAAATTCTTGCCTGTTAATTTGATAGTGCTGGGCATGCATAGGTTTAATGTAATATTCAGCATAGATTGGCTGGTAGCTAACTTTTCCAGTATAGACTACTGTTCAAGGGAAGTGATATTCAGACTCCAGGAAAACCAGAATTCAGATTTATAAGGTCGCGAGTGCAATCCCCCCCTCAATTAGTTTCAGCTATTCAGGCAAGGAGGCTACTCCTGAGTGGTTGTCTGTGATTTGTGGCCTTTGTGAAGGAAATGTCAGGGAATGAATTGAAGCTCACTAGTACGCCAATGGTAAAGGAGTTTACAGATGTTTTTTCGAATGAGCTACTAGGCTTGCTACCAGATGGTGAGGTAGATTTTCCTATTGATCTGCTTCCAGGTGCAGTGTCGATCTCTAAAGCACCTTATCGAATGGCACCCACAGAGTTGGCAGAATTAAAGAACCAGTTGCAAGATTTGCTTGATAAAGGTTTTATACGGCATAGTGTATCTCCGTGGGGAGCTCCAATGTTATTTATAAAGAAGAAAGATGGGTCCATATGAATGTGTATAAATTATAAGGAAATTAATAAGGTTACAATCAAGAATAAGTATCATCTACCCCATATAGACGATTTATTTGATCAGCTCCAGGGTACACGGGTTTATTCTAAGATTGACCTCGGATCAGGCTACCATCAAGTGAAAGTTAGGGCAGAAGACGTCTCGAAGACAGCCTTTAGAACCAGGTATGGGCATTATGAATTTCTTGTTATTCCTTTTGGTCTGACGAATGCCCCTGCAATATTCATGGATTTGAAGAATAGAATCTTCCACCAATATTTAGACTAGTTTGTTGTTGTTTCTATTGATGATATACTGGTCTATTCGAGGAGCTCTGAGGAGCATAAGACGCATTTAAGGTAGGTCTTACAAATGCTCAGGGAAAAGAAGTTGTACACCAAGTTCAGCAAATGTGAATTCTGGCTTGAGAAGGTTGCATTTTTTGGGCATGTCATCTCAGGGGATGGAATTTTTATGGATCGTAGTAAAATTGATGCGGTAGTGAATTAGGCTAGACTGAGGAACGTCTAGGAGATCAAGAGTTTCTTGGGGCTAGCTGGTTATTACATCGTTTTGTTGAGGGATTCTTAGTATTATCTGGGTCTCTGATTCAACTGATTAGGAAGAACGTCATATTTGAATGGGACGACAGCTGTGAGCAAAGCTTCCAAGAATTGTAGCAAAAGCTTGTCACGGCACCAGTGTTGATCATCCCATCAGGGGGTGAGGGTTATGTTATCTACAGCGATGCATCCTTGAAGGGACTTGGCTGTGTATTGATGTAGTATGCTAGGGTGGTAGCGTATGCTTCTAGGCAGTTGAAAGAGTATGAAAAGAACTATCCTACCCACAATCTTGAATTGGCTGCTGTAGTACATGCATTGAAGACTTGGAGGCATTACCTGTATTGCAAGCGATGCGAAATTTTCTCCAACCATAAGATTTTAAATTACTTTTTCACTTAAAAGGAGCTAAACATGAGGCAAAGAGGGTGGTTGGAGCTTATTAAATATTTTGACTGCACTATTAGTTACCACCTAGGAAAAGCAAACGTGGTAGCTGATGCGCTGAGCAGGAAGTCTGTGGGACCAACGCTGGCAGCTATGGAGATCCAGTATCCGATCCTGATGGATTTGGAGAGACTCAATATAGAGTTGGCCAAGAGTGATCCTTGGGCATGTATTTCCAGCTTAGTGGTGCAGCCTACTCTACAGGAAAGGATCAAAGCTGCTTAGAAAGAGGATCCAGAATTAGCAGAGGTAATGGTCAGAGTACAGGGTGGTCAGGGAGAGGAGTTTGTATTACAAATGACAGGGCTTTATGGTTCTGTTCTAGACTATGTGTTCCTGCTGATGCTAATATTAGAAGGACCATCCTAGAAGAGGCTCACAAATCTCTATACACAGTTCATCCCGACAGCATGAAAATGTATAGGGATCTGCGAGAGTCTTATTGGTGGAGTGGTGTGAAGAAGTAGATTGCTGAGCATGTAGCACAGTGTTTGACATGCCAGCAGGTAAAAACTGAGCACTAGAGGTCGGCAGCCCAATTGCAGCCACTTTTTCTCATAGAGTGGAAATGGGATCACATATCTATCGATTTTTTTTTCAGGGCCGTCGTTGGCATTGCATGGCCAAAATGCAATATGGGCGACTATAGATCGTTTGACCAAGACCACCCATTTCCTTCCCATCAAGATCAGCTACTCCATTAATAGACTAGAAGAGATTTATATTCAGGATATAGTTCGTTTTCACGGTGTGCCAATTTCTATAGTGTCAGATCGAGACCCGCATTTCACGTCACGATTTTGGAGGAGCTTGTAGGAGGCTCTAGGGTCTTAGTTATCTTTCAGCACGACATTCCATCCTTAGTCAGACGGGCAGACTGAGAGGATGATTCAGATATTAGAAGATATGCTTCGAGCATGCATGCTGGATTTTGGGGGTAGTTGGACACAGTTTATGCTACTGGTGGAATTTGCGTACAATAACAGTTATCAAGCCAACATTGGCATGGCACCGTTTGAGGTGCTCTACGGTAGAAGGTGTTGTTATCCTCTATACTATGATGAAATGGGAGAACGGTGAGTTGTGGGACTAGAGTTAGTACAGCAAGCGTATGATAAGGTTCGGCTAATCAGAGATAGAATCAGTACAGCTTAGAGTCGACAGAAGAGTTATGCCGATACCCGTGTAGGAAATTGGAGTTTGACATTGGTGATCATGTGTTTTTGAAAATAGCTCCATTAAAAGGGGTTATGAGATTTGGAAGAAAAGGTAAACTTAGCCCTAGGTTCATTGGCCCATTCGAGATTCTAGAGAAAGTGGGGCCGGTTGCCTACAGGCTAGCTTTACCAGTTGTGTTGTCCAGGATACATGACATCTTTCATGTCTCCATGTTGAGGAAATATGTTCTAGACCCTTCTCACGTAATCAGTTATGGTGAATTAGAGTTCAGTGATTCACTAGTTTATGAGGAGGTACCAGTACAAATTCTAGACAGGAAATAGCTGGAATTGTGTAATACGAAGATCCCTCTAGTAAAAGTCCTGTGGAGAAATCATGCGATAGAAGTAGCTTCTTGGGAACTCGAGGAATACGTATGCCAGAGATACCAGCATCTTTTCAGGGGGGAGTGGTAGTAGTTAGGAAATAATATAAATGAATATGTAAAGTTTCTTTTGCAAGATAACTAACTCACGTAATAAGTTTTAGTTAGTAGATAGTATTTTGGTTTTGGGAGAATTTTATTTTGTATATGTAATCTCTCAAAACTTTGAATGTAACTACGGTATTCCTCCGCCATAAGTGAGGGTAAGTAATAAAATAAGTAGACTATTTGTCTTTAGGGGATGGTGAATCATATAGATAGTAAATTTCGTGGAAAAAATTTTTATAAGGAGGGGAGAATATAGAGACTTGGTGAATTAAATTAATAAAATAATAGGAGGAGAAGAGAAAATGAAATTGTAAATTTGGAATTTATTAGGGTCTCGTCGACGAACACACTTGATGGGATCGTCAACGTGGACACGCGTCTCGTCGACAAGAACTTACTGAGGGGCTATTTTCAATTCTGAATTTCATCGATGAGGAATAAGCGTTCATAAATGAACTCCCTTCGTGACCTCATCGACGAGTGCAGGTTTATAAATATGTTGAACTCGGTTTTCACCGCAGAATTCATGCGAAGAACTTCTCTCTCTCTCTCTCTCTCTCTCTCTCTCTCTCTCTCTCTCTCCTTTTCAATTCTCCTTCCTTCTCTCTAAGATTTTGGATCCGTTCTTTGCCGAATCGACGATTTGAAGCCGCCACACTACTCCAAGGGAAGTTCTCTTCAAGTCTACTGGAGTAGATTGTTGGTGGGGCTAACTTAGACTCCATCCCAAGTTCAGGATAAGGCTTTTTATTGAGCATTTGGCATTCCTACAATTGTAGAAAGGGTAGCATTTGGAGAAATACTAAATTTTTTTTTGGGGCAATGTTTTTTTCAGGGCGTTGAGCGAGGAACCCTGCGGGTGCAACACTAGTCATTTCAAGGGCTTTTTAGTAGTCAAGTAAGGGAATAAACTAAAGCAGTAATTTTTCATTAAAATTATTATTAATTATTAGTAGATTAATTTTCATAAAGCATGTATTATGTATGAGTATATTTGGGAAAATACTACTGTTACACAGGAATATATTTTTAGTGTAAAATATCATAAAATGTAATTCTAGAATAGATTTCATGTTTTTATTCAGTTTTTGTGGCATGAATATTACTTCACGTATATTGTATTATGTTTAAGTCAGGTTTACAAAAAAGGCATGTTTACAGTTATTTTCAGGAATAACATAGATAATACAGGAAATTATGGTTTCATAATATATGATAAACAGTACATATGCTCAGTTCAGTATCTATGATATGTTCAGTGCAAGGCCGCAGTTATGTATGTTATCCAGCGCAAGGCCGTGATTAATTATGTTATGACAAAATTCAAAAAAATTTATCAATCTATTTATGTTAAAACAGTATATGATCATGTACTATATGTTATTAGAACCAGGATGATAGTTCAGATCAGTTTTCAAGAGCACGGTACCATAGCTATACAGTTCAGTTCAGTTCAGACTTGTGTTAACCACCCATGCCAGTAGAGGGGGTGGGAGATGGATAGTCGATGTGGTTTTCATTGTAGAGTTGTAGACGTCCACCTAGAAATATGGACCAGGGTGTGACGGGTCCATCGTACTTAAAGACATTTTGACTCGGCAGTAGTCGACCGGCCATTGTCGGGTCCCGTCTTCAAGCTGCACAACCCATCATGGGGTGTAATACATGACACTAGCTAACTATTCATCTTTGATATATTTTAGTACTACTAGTATAGCAGATGACTTTATGAATATTGAGATACAGTATGATTTAGTATAACTATGAAATTGTATGTTTATTCAGTTATGATATTATCAGTGTTTTCAGGCATGTATTATGTACTGTATATTTATTTTAGCATGTAAATATTTATGTTGCCACACAACTGTATTTAGTTTATCTCCCTTACTGAGAGGTGTCTCACCCTAGCTTTAAACCATTTCAGGGAACTTAAAAAGACAGGCGGACCGAGCTCCACGCTGTTGAGGTAGTTGTACTACCCTGCTAAAAGGGTGAGTTTTGAACTAGGGTGTAATAACCTAGATAATTATTGGAATTAAATAATATATGAAAGAGAAGCGGAAAGAATTTTAAAAGGGAATATAGCAGGGCCTCGTCAATGAACAGGTAGCATTCATCGATGAATCGTCTGCTTGGGCTTGTCGATGTGGACGCATGTCTCATTGACGAGAATTTACCGAGAGGCTATTTTTCAGGGTTTTAAAATCGTCGATGAGGGCATCGTCTTTTTCAACAAACTTCCTTCATGAACTCGTTGACAAGGTGACATGGCTCGTTGACGAGGCCACGTGGACAGTATTTTTATATATTTGCCTAAAACGAATTTTTGACAAGAAATTCATTTTATAACTCTTCTCTCTCTCTCTCTCTCTCTCTCTCTCTCTCTCTCTCTCTCTCTCTCTCTCTCTCTCTAAAATGGTTTCTCTAACTTCTCTCTAAGATTTTGGCTCCATCTCTCCCCAATTCGACTATCATAAGCTACCACGATGATCCTAGGGAGATTCTCTACAACCTAACTGGTGCGGAAATTCAATTTGAGCAGTTTGGGAATCATTCCAAAATTAGGGTAAGGAGATTTTTAGGTATTTTTGGTGTTACCAGTATTATTTGAGGCCAGATTTCGTATACTATAGGAATATACTGGTGTTTTTTTGAATAAATTTGGGGTTTCATATTTTCAGGAATAGGGTTTTTTAGGCCCCTATAGTCATGGGATGAGGACCCTAGCAAGTGTTTGTTCAGAAACCTATGTAAATTATGGTTTAAGAGATTTATGAATAGGCAATTTCAGGAATTATGGGTGTGTTGATGTACTGGAGAATATGTGTATATAAATGCAGGTTTTTGAGATTGGTACACCTAGGGTGCGAGAGTGGAGTGTTGAGTGGAGGCCAACCTCATAGTCAGATAGGTAAGGGAAATATGCTATGTTAGGGATTTTAGAAAGTATATCAGAAGATTATGTGTGTGTGTGTGTGTGTATATATATATATATATATCAACTTATTATTCAATTTTTTCCCAGAATATCATTATTGTTATTAGAGAAGTTACAGATTTTAGAACATGAGAATTTAATTGCTTAATTGTGTGGCATGAGTTCATAACAGTTTAGTAAAGTATTAATACAGTTTTAAAAATATCATATTTTATAGTATACTAGCAGAAAATATCCATATACAGTTTCTAGAAAATAAAGTTTATAGTATTTTCATAATGCCATGACTACAGAACCATAACACTCAGTTATTCAGCTAGACATACAGATTATGCAGATCAGTTTTGGAATGTTATGGTTATTTCAATATCATGGTAAAAACAATAAGATAATTAAATATATATCAGTACTAAATAGTATCAGACCCTGTGGAAATATTCAGTCAGATTCAGACAGTAGAGCACGATACCATTGCTATTTTAGATTGGAGTACAACCACATATCTCAGATAGTGTGTGGATTCCATCTAACCGTGCCAGGAGAGATTGCAGTCTCCTCAGAAAGCTAGGTTGAGGTGGCCGGTTTGACGAGGTAGAGTAGTAACGTGCCCAGAGAGACTGCAGTGAGCCATATTGTTGTTTAATAGAGATTCAAATTGAATTACCTAGTAGGCCAACCAAAGTTAAGTCCCGCTTATAGGCCACACAACCCTATCATGAGGGGTTAAATCATGACATTCAGTTCCCAGGGTATTATCACATATGTTTATATATATATATATATATACATATTTATAGTGCAGCAGCAATTTTATTATATTATTAAAATTATGTGTAACTAGAAAACTTAGATATACAATTGTATTTTAAACTATAATAAATGTAATCTATATAGTTTACTGAACTATCAGCTTTACAGTTTTAGTATTATAACAGTATATTAAATGTGTAACTCAATTGTCGTACACTAGTGATAGCATATCTTCTCTTACTAAGCGTCGTCTCATCCCAATGACTTAACATTTTTCAGGTGATCCAGCTAGGCAAGCAGATCAGGCTCGTAGGAAGAGAAGTTCTTGCGCTACCCTTTTTGAAGGGTGAGTGTTTCTTGGGTGTTGGTTGTTGGGTAGATCCCAGGGTTTTTTATGATGTCTCTGAGTATTTGTGTGATGTATATTTTGGGGCTTTTAGATTTCTGGTATTGTGTATATTGTTTACAGTTTTATGTTTTCCACTGCTTAGGAATGTGATGTGGACAGAGTTTCCTTAGTGCTCCCATGGGGCTTAAGATGTTTTTAGTGATTAATACAGGAAGATTTGCTATACATTTTGTGTATTAAGGAAAAAAAAAATATGCGATGTAAAAGCAGGTCGTTATATAGGGTCAGTAGGTTTTTGATGTACGATCCTAGGTTTATCTTTTGGTGTTTTTTAGGATTGTATATATACATCTATAGAAATATGGTGGAATGTAAGAAACTTTGGTATTGTATTGTATGGTTGGGTGGATGAAATTTATATTTACTGCTGCTTAGGTGTCCGTTGTGTATGACAGGTGTGTCCCCATTACCCATGAGTTCAGGTTAACTTTGTTATGTTATAAGTTAATGGTATTAGGGTATTTAATATGGTTGATTATATAGTAAGATAAGTAGAATGTTACAAGAATAAATTTGCAATAAATTATAATCATGCTCATTCATTTCACTTTCTATCTTTCGAAACTCTACATTTTGAATGGTTTTCATTGGGATATAGATTACTTGATCGATTACTTTCCAAGCCCTCCAATCAATAGTTTGAATAAAAATAGTCATTTTTTTGTTTCCAAACATTGTAATTTTTACTATAAAACATTGGAAGCCTTGAACAAGATCGACCCTCACTAAACATAGATACACCATTCTAAGCCATTGCAATCTTTATTATTGGCTTTATAAGGCTTAAAATCTTGTTTTGATGATAACAAATAAGAGGAACTTAACATATTTTGTTAAGTGATGATATTTTAGGATTCAAGTATGTGAATACAAGGTTAAATGCTCACAAGGATCATTCAAAGCTTATGTTCCAAAGAAAGATCATCAAATGAAGCTTAAAGAGTCAAAGCAAAGATTCAAAGATGATTTAGTAAAGCTTGAAGATCATGAGAGCATGAATGAGAATTTGATAAAGTATATTAAAGTTTAAAGATCATGAGAGCATGAAAGAGAATGTGTTAAAAGCTTGAAGTATGTTGAAAGCTTGAAGACAAGATAGAGCTAAAGAAAAACAAGCATGAAGACTTAAGCGCTTAGAATGTCAAAAGTCCTAAGAAGTCTTTATGTAAGTACTTCGTATTTAAATATCTTGTGAAATATATTGAAAGCTCTTTAGGGGTAATTCATTGACTTAGAGACCATATTTAAAACCCCGAAAAAAAAATTTATAAGAAATCAAAGCAAGAGAGCAAAAAGTATTTTTGAAAACTAAAATGAAAATTCTGGATTTGGTTTGCCCAGATGAATTAGGATCATCCTCAGAAGTCTGAAGATGTACCTTATATGACTGAAGTTTTACTTTAGACGTCTAAAGAATTTCTTCAGAAGACTAAAGAATTAGTTCAGTCTACTGAAGATTTTTTTTATTGAAACAAAGAACAAGCAGAACACCCTTAGAAGACTAAACCCTCTGTTCAGTTATCTAAGCTGGGACTTCAGAAGTGTGAACATACAATTCATTCATCTGACCCTGTGTCCAAACAATAATTTTTAATGCTTTAAGGAAGATCAGAAGACTGAACCCGATACTTCAGTCGTCTGAACACTGTTAACAGTTAGAAATTTTAAATATTTTAAACTTTAAATAATGGTTTCTTGTGCCCCAAAATTAATGAAAACTTGGGAGATACTCCAAGTAAACTTAGGCAACATGAAATAACTTTTCTAAGCCTATAAATACATGGTTTTGAAAATTGAATTATAACCAAGAACAAAAGAATTGAAAATTTTGTGTGTAAGCTGAAAGCTATCTTGCTGCTCTCTCTTGCTCAAATCTTTGCTCAATTGAAGTGCTGAATTAATGAAGTGCTAATCCATCCTACTTTTGAGTTCTGAGTTGCTAATTCTCATCTAGAAGGAACTCGGTGATAAATTCTCTTGAGCTTCATTGTATTTCATATTGATATTTAATATTGAAGTACATAGTGATTGAATTTGTACTAATCTGCTCTATATGAGAGTGTTCTTGTACGCAGCTATTATTTCTTGTTTCTTGACGATTTGAGGTTGTTGGATTATTAACAAAGTGTGGGGTATCACTTGGAGATGAGTTGCTCTAGCCTATTGAAGGAGTGACCGAGTGTGGGGTATCACTTGGAGAGACATTGCTCTAGCCTACTTAAGGAGTGTTTGAGCGTGGGGTATCGCTTGTAAAACTTTGTTACCCCCAGAAAGGAACAGCATAGTGGAATCCTTTGGTGGTAGTGGCCAAAGACGAGGATGTAGGCTGGGGATAATTCGAACCTCGTAAAAAATGTGGTGTCACTCTCTTTCCCTATTCTCTTTAATTTCCTGCAAATATTAACTGTGTGGTTGTGTTTTAATTTCTGATCATATACACTACGTGGATTAGATGTTAAATAAACTAAATCTTAATTTGTTTTTGGGAATTTGCAGAAACCAAAAGGAAGTATGTTAGTTGATCAATACAAATTGCAGAAACCATAAGGAAGTACGTTGATTGGTTCAACACCCAAGACTTATTAACTGAAAGTTTATTTAAGGTCTAAGTTTTTGGAAAGAGTGTTGGATTACATATTGAGCATTATATGGAGAAATCAAATTCATTAACCACAAGGCTTACATATATTCATAGGGCTACAAACAAGCAAATATCTTGAATTCCTTCAAAAACTGAGATTGCCCAAGAATTGCATACTATATCTTAATTGGGTATTTTGTGATTGTTTACTTTATTTGCTTAAAGTTTTGGTTTACTTGTGTTGTGTTAAGTATTGGTTTGTGGTTTGAATAATTAACTAAGCTCTTCTGTGTGTTTGATAAATCAACAAAAGGTTAAGAATTCATAAAAGGAATTAAAAGAAAATTTCAATAAACCAATTCACTCCCCTCCCTCTTGGGACAACTTGAAATTAAGAATAGCTTCTCAAGAGGGGGGGGGGTGAAATGGCTTTTAAAAATTTCTTTTAACTTCTTTTAAGAATCCTTAACTTCTTTAAACACTTAACCAATTCTTTAACTTGTTTGTTTAATTTCACCAATCACACAAGAACTTAGTTCTTTTATCCAATCAATCACACAATTAAACAACCAATCAATTAAACACAATCTTCAAACCAAACAATCAATTTAATTGCCAAATACAAGTTAAACATCAAACAACCAAACCAAGATATAAAGTTTTTAGCACTTTGGTAATATAAAATCTTGAGATTGTTTGTTTGTTTATATAAGCCCTGTGATTATGAATTTGAAAACCTTGTAAAGAATGTAATTTAATATTCAACAATCTTTTCACAAACACAATAAAGCTTTTGTAGTAAGCCCTAGATATAAATTTTAATCAAGCCCTGTATATATGGATTTGCTTAATATGATGTTCAATACAACATTCAATCACTCTTTCCAAATATTCAAAACTCAAATAAACTTTCAGTTAATTTATCTTTGAGTGTTTAACCAAGAAATGTACTCCCGTATGGTTTCCACAAGATATGGTTTCACCAACGTACTCCCTTTCAGTTTCCGCAACCCAAATCAAAATTAATCTTTAAGTTTACTTGATTTCCAAATATGCATAGTATATTTGATTTTCAATTTAAATCATCCACGCAATTTTAAATATGTACTGAAAATAAAAAATAGGGAAAGAGAGAGTGAGACGGAGATATTTTACGAGGTTCAGCTTATGCCCTGCCTACGTCCTCACCTTTGGCAAACCACCAAAGGATTCACTAAACCTATGCCGTTGACGGGTGGAATAAAACTGATTACAACATTCCTTGGTCAATGCTAGAGTCTGCCTTCTCCAAATGATATTCCCTCGTTCGGTCACTCCTTACATAGGCTAGAGTCCGCCTCTCTAAGCAATATCCCCTTGCTTAGCCAATGATCCAAACACGTTGGAACGTCAATGAATTACTAGAAACACAAGACAAAATTTGTGTACAAGTATACTCTCTCAAAGTGCAAGTTAGTACAATTTCAGCACTATATACTTCAATGTAAAATATCAATAGGAAATAGAATGAAGCCCAAGTGTAGAATTCACCAATATCCTTCTTAGAAGAGGATTAGTAGTAGGAATTCAAAGGAAGAAGGATCAGCACTTCAGAGTTCTCATCAAAAGAATTTTTCAATGAGTGAGCAAGAGAACTTAGGAAGAACAAGAGTACTTTCAGCTTCTCAAAATAGATTTTTCAATTCTTGGGTTTTTTTTTTTTGTTTTGCAAAACCATGTATTTATAGGCTTTCAAACTTGCAAAAGTTTCCTTAAAGAATTTCCCTATTTATTAGAATATTTAAGGTTCAAACGGTTATAATTTAAAACATTAGAATTTTAAAAATTTGCCCGTTGAACAGTGTTTAAATGTCTGACAGTAGTGACCCCATTTCAGTGTTTTGGCCATAACCTTTTTTTTTATAACTCCAAATTAGGTGTTATTGGTTTCAAAAGAAAGTTAAGAGAAAATGCTACAACTTTCATATTTACCACTCTTTAAAATAATAAGTTTTTGATAGAGAAAAATTTACCTCAATGCGACTGTATAAAAACTGACAGCGTTTGAGAAAAACTCTTTTTGGTGCTCTTTATTCCAAAAATGATTCTAACCTTTTTAAAATAATTTTTGACCATATAAAAATATTATTCAGGTATTTTAAAAAGTATCTAAGTCTAAGAAGTTAACCTAAGAGTTTCAAAATATTTCAAACGATATTTTAAACATTAAAGCACTTACATGAGACTTCTAAAATATTAACATTCCAAGTTCTTGAGTCTTCATGCTTTGTCCTTGGATTGAATCCATATTTTCTTCAAGCTTCCATATTCTTTAAGCTTTCTTACTTTGCCTTTCTTTGGATCTTTTGACTTTAATATGCCTTGGCTTTCAACAACTTATTCATGTCCTCATGTTCTTCAACAAGTAATTCATGTCTTGGCTCATTTAAGTTTCATTTGATCCTTGTGAGCACTTTGACCTTGCTTCCATCATATTTGATCCTTGTGGGCACTTTGATCTTACTTTCACATATATGAACCCTGAAATATCATTACTCACACAAATACATTAAATTTCACTTGTTTGTTAACATCAAAACAAGATAACAAGATTTTAAGCCTTGTAAGGCCAACACAACTCCTTAACTTTCATTTATGCAAATAGCGGTTAAGCTTATTGCAACCAGACTCTAATACTAGTTCAGGGGAATGGTGTAATCCCAAGAGGGGGGTGAATTGGAATTTTAAAACCTTTTGCAAATAATTTAAAAAATTCACCCAACAATATCTCAATCAAAGTAAAATGCGTGCATGTAAAGTAATCACAAAAATTAATAAATAAACATACATTTTTAGGAATTTAAAAGAGATAAGAAAGAGGGAGAGAGTGACACCGATATTTAACAAAGTTCGGTTATACCCGCCTATGTCCTTGCCTTGGGCAAACTCCCTAAGAAGTTCACTAACCCTGCTCACTTAATCGGGTGGAGTAAAAACCGTTGCACACTCCTTAAGTAGGATGGAGCCCTCCTCCCTAAGCAATACCTCAGGCCTTGTACGGTTCACTATCCAAACCATTTACCACTCCTTATAGGGTAGATTCCCCCTCTTCAAGATGTTAGCTTTACCGTGATCCCAAAAGGGGGGGCGAATTGATATTTTTAAAATTTAAGCTCTAGATCGATCTCCTAAGACCAGTATATTCACAACTCTATTGTCAATCTAGTGCAAGTAATGTAAAAGTATACCAGAAAGTAAATAAGACGATTTAATCAAACATAAATGCACCAGAAAGCGGTAAAGTAAGGGTGACACGCAGAGATGTTATCGAGGTTCGACCAATTTGCCTATGTCCCTGCCTTGGCTAACAAGCACAAGGACTACCACAATAACTTGCTCACTTAAACGGGTGGAGTGGCACCTATACAAACTTGGTCAATTAGCACAGGGCTGACCTCAACCTTTACATAAAATCCTTATTAGGCTGGATTACCGCCCCCTTAGGCCACGCTTGGAAACACTCAGACTTCACAATCAAACGGTATAGAAATAGTGCTTTCACATAAAGTAGGTTTGTACCCAAATGCGCACAATCAGATACACATCAATAGCATGAATATAGCGTAAGCTCAATGATGCTAGTTTTGTTCAATCAATACTCAACACAGTATACTCAATATCAAGCTCATGAGTATTTAACATAATACAATCAGTGTGATGCACAAGAGTATTCAATGCAAGCAAAGACTTGGAATCTAGCTAAAATATTTTAGTAGCACATCAATATTCCAAGTACACTAAACAGATAATCAAACTAATTCCAAAATGATTTTCCTCAATAAAGTAAGCAACACAATACTAGTTTGAAAGATTACTTGCTTGTTTGAAAAACCTTAGCACACCTAAAGCAAAGCTATTGGATACTTGCAATGGAGTGCAAATATCCTAAGCTTTCTTGGTTTAATCCCACACAAGATTTATAATGAAAAATCCATGGAACAAACCTAAGCTAAACTCCCAAAGAAATAATCTTAAGCACACACACAAATGGGAGTATTAGCAAGGAACAATAATCACATAAACACAAAAAGTATTCTCACATTCTCGGGTTTTTATCAAAGGGATGCAAGATTGAGATTATTGTGGGCAAAGGGATATTTTTCAGTAAAGAGTTTTTGGCTTAATCACTTTGCTAATCTTGCCTTAATTATGCAAATGGACTCATATTTATAGTCAGGCGAAAAATTATTACCGTTCGGGATATAATGGGCATTATTAAAAAAGTCCCAAAAGATTAAAATTCAATTAGCCCGAAATAACCCTGTTTTACCGCGGTTAATTTATTTTAACTGGCTGGGGTTCGAGTGGATGAACCTAGGTTTCGGTCGTCCGACAATGCACATACCAAAAAGTTATTCAATGTAGTTCGGTCGCCCGAATAGAGCTTCGGCAGCCCGAATCAAAGTCAGTAGCAAAGCTACATGACTTAGGGTGCCCGATCAAATGATCGGTCACCCGAATCCCTATGTTTGGTCGCCTTAGGGTATTTTTTAACTAAAAATGTCGGTCTCCCGATTTGGTGAACAGTCCCTTTCGAGGGGTTTGGGATGCCCAGGGAAGACATGTGCATTTAGGGTTCGGTCACCCGAGGGATGGTCAACATTTTGACTTTCAAGGTCGGGCGCCCGAGGAGTTTTGTACTCTAAAGGTTCGGTTGCCTGAGCCATCTTATCTTGCTTAGTTTTGTTCAATTTTGAGCACAATTATAACACACTCATATATTTAATGCTAAGTGTGTGAGTGTTGGGGCCTAGGGTCTTGCTCTGGTCTAATTGAGCTTACACAACATCCTGTATGCATGATGTGCAGGTGATAAACATACAACCACAGCCTAGGTTACTATTACAGACCCATATAAATTACAATTACAAATTACAAGTCTTCGTGGTCTTCTTGTTTCTTCAAGTGTCCTTCCTTGGGATATTTATTTAAGCCTGCACAAGCACTTGACAATTATCAAATATCAGTATTTTTCATTTTCAAAATAAGGTGCGACCAATAAGGTCAACATTCTCCCCCTTTTTGAAGATGACAAATACACCATGCAAAAAATGGGTATAGCCTTAAGAGGCTCCCCCTAACAGTATGCATCATGTATTTAACCCACCCAATTTTTGCGCTTACATCTCCCCCTTTTGGCAACAGCAACAAGGGTTATAGGAGTGAACACTCTAGGTAATAAGTGTTACATTTATACATTAGAAATTTTGGAAAGATTTGGAAAAATTTTGGTAGAGTGTCGTTTGTAAATTGGACTTTCCAAAATAAATCCAATATAAGATGTAACCTGTTTGAGTTTATATTTCCTAGCAGTTTATCCACAACTACTCAAACAGTTCAGTATGATCCAACAATCAAATAAATGTTTCAATATCATCATGAAGTGGACAAAAAGAGTTGTGCATCACAAATAATAAGCAATATGCATTACATTCAATATTATCATGCTATAGATATACACAAGTAATAATCAGTATTCATAGAGTCTAAGGCAATTAAACAAATCAACAATGATATTGGTTGCTAAGAGTTGTTAAATTTTACTTGAGAGCTTCCCCTGAATTTATGCAAACTATGAAACATCTAAGAAGCTTCTCTACTATGCATTCAACCTAACTCACGTCTAAGTTGTATGAACCTATCCTCGGGAAGTGGTTTAGTGAATATATCTACCCACTGTTCATTAGTGCATACAAAATTAAGAGTCACATCTCCTTTTTGCACATGATCACGAAGAAACTGATGTCTAATCTCAATGTGTTTAGTTCATGAATGTGAGATAGGATTTTTAGAGATGTTGATTGCACTAGTATTATCACATTTAATCGGTATTGTTTCATAGTGCAATCCAAAATCCACAAGTTGTTGTTTCATATAAAGAGTTTGGGCACAACAACTTCCAGCCACAATATATTCTGCTTCGACTGTGGATAAGGCAACTGAGTTTTGTTTCTTGGAGAACCAAGAAACAAGAGATTGTCCTAAGTAATGACAAGTGCCGCTAGTGCTTTTTCTATCAACCTTACTATCGGCAAAGTCAGCATTAGTGTAACTAACAATCTCAAAGGTAGTATTCTTAGGGTACCACAAGCCTAATTCTATAGTCCCAACTAGATACCTAAGGATTCGTTCGACAACTTTTAAGTGAGATTCCTTAGGGGCAGCTTGAAACCTAGCACACATACACACACTAAACATAATATCAAACCTACTAGCACTAAGATATAGGAGACTCCCAATCATGCCACGATACAATTTTACGTCAACAGGGATTCCTTGTTCATCTTTATCAATCTTAATGGAAGAGCTCATAGGTGAACCAAGAATTTTGCAATCTTCCATATTAAATTTCTTTAGCAAGTCCCTAATATATTTAGATTGGCATATGAAAGTTCCATGATTGGCTTGCTTAATTTGTAGTCCTAAGAAGAAAATAAGTTCACCCATCATGCTCATTTCAAACTCACTTTGCATGCATTTGGCAAACTCATTACACAACTCATCATTAGTTGCTCCAAAAATGATATCGTCCACATAAATTTGAACAAGGAGCATATCATCATTTGTGGATTTGATGAAGAGTGTAGTGTTAATCTTGCCACGGGTAAACCCATTTTCTAGTAGAAAATCACTAAGCCTCTCATACCAAGCTCTAGGAGCTTGTTTCAATCCATATAAGGCTTTAGGCAATCGGTACACATGGTCGGGATATTTATGATTTTCAAAACCGGGTGGTTGTTCTACGTATACCTTTTCATTAATGTAGCCATTTAGAAAAGCGCTTTTAACATCCATTTGAAACAATTTAAAATTTTTAAAAGTAGCAAAGGCAAGTAGCATACAAATGGCTTCTAACCTAGCAACAAGAGCATATGATTCATCAAAGCCAATCCCTTCCTGCTGGTTATACCCTTGGGCAACTAGTCTAGCCTTTTTTCTAGTTACTAACCCATTCTCGTCTTTCTTATTTCTACATACCCACTTAGTTCCAATAAATGATTGATCATTAGGCCTAGGAACTAGAGTCCACACCTTGCTTCTTTCAAATTGATTAAGTTCTTCTTGCATGAGCATTACCCAAGACTCATCTTCTATTGCTTCTTTAATATTTTTGGGTTCTTCTTGGGACAAGAAAGTAGAATGATTCACTAGATTTCTAAGGGAGGATCTTGTGGCTACACCACGGGATGGTTCACCTATGATTTGATCTATAGGATGATTTCTAATGAACTTCCAATCTCTAGGCAACTCCTGATTTCCATTTTTATTATCTTCAAGTGATTTTTCATTTGCTTCTTGATTTTCACTTGCATTGTTTTCAATAGACATCTTTTCTAAGAATTTTCTAATATCAATATCATCTTCATCATCTTTATTAGAAAATGGATTAGATTCATCAAACACAACATGAATAGATTCAATTATGGTCAATGTTCGTTTATTGAAATCCTTATTTGCTTTACTATTGAGTGCATAACTTAGAATAATGCCTTCATCAGATTTAGAATCAAATTTTCCTAAGTGTTCATTATCCTTAAGCACGAAGCATTTACAACCAAACACATGAAAATAGGAAATATTTGGCTTATGGTTGTTCCACAATTCATAAGGGGTTTTATTAATCGAAGGTCTAATCATTACCCTATTCATAACATAGCATGCAGTATTAATGGCTTCAACCCAAAAATATTTAGGTAAGTTATGCTCATTTAACAAAGTTCTACCCATTTCTTGCAGTGACCTATTCTTTCTTTCCACTACACCATTTTGTTGAGGTTTCCTAGGTGCAGAGAAGTTATGTGATATGCCTTCTAAGTCATAATATTTTTCTATGCCTTCATCTTTCAATTTCGTGCCTCTATCACTTCTTATGTGAGTTATTTTATATCCCTTTTCATTATGGATTCTCCTACAAAATTTGGTGAACTGTTCACATGATTCATTTTTATGTGCAAGAAACAACACCTATGTGAATCTAAAAAAGTCATCCACAATTGCAAAAGCATAAGATTTACCACCAAGACTTTGCATAGAATTTGGTCCAAACAAATCTAGGTGAAGCATCTCTAAAGGTCTAGTAGTAGATATGAATTTCTTTTTCTTAAAACTCAATTTTGTTTGCTTACCCATTTGACATGCATCACAGATTTTATCCTTTACAAAAGACATCTTAGGCAAGCCTTTAACTAATTCTTTCCTAACAAATTTTGACAATAAATCCATGCTAGCATGTCCTATACGCCTATGTCATAACCAACTAGCTTCATTTATAGCAGAAAAACATGTTACTTGTTGTGAGGCTAAATTATCAAGAGAGGTAGTATAAACATTTTCATGTTTATCAACAGTAAAAAGCACTTTGTGATCTATTTTATCTTCTACTATGCATTTGTCATTTACAAAAGATACTTTATATCCTATGTCACACAACTGACTTATGCTAAGCAAATTATGTTTCAGCCCATCAACTAATAAAACATTATAAACAGTAAGAGAAGAATCCTTACCAACCTTACCTACCCCAATGATGCGTCCTTTAGCATTGTCACCAAATGTTACATAGTCTCCATCCTTGGGAACAATTTATGTGAATTTCCCCTCATCGTCGGTCATGTACCGTGAGCACCCGCTATCCAAGTACCACCGATCCTTGGAGGAGGACGATCTTAGGCATACCTGTAAAATAAGCTAAGTAACTAATACTGGTCCCCAAATTTTGTTAGGTCCACAGGGGTTAGTAGCAGGATCTCCTTTAACTACCCATACCTTCCTAATTCTAGCATGCTTATTCCTAAGTGGATAGTCGAATTGAATGTGACCAATCTATTTACATTTAAAACATCTTAATCTACACTTAGGCTCTTTAGGAGGAATATGAGATTTTGACTCACGTGTAAAGTGTCCTAAGTAAAGATTAGGTTGTCTAAGATTCTCAACCCCATTAAAACCAAGACCCTCTTTACTTAAGGAGTTTCTTTGGGCACAAAGTAATTTTTCAAAAATGTTTTTGCTCTTAGTGAATTTAAAAATGATTTTGGAGCTATCCTCCAATTTCCTCTCAAACTCAACAATAGTATCATCTTTTTGTTTTAAGATAGAGGCATGAGAGATTTTTGCTATATTAAACAACTTTGACCAATTTTCACATTTCTTTTTCAAATTATTATATTTTTTGGTCATTTTTCCTAACAATTTGGAAACACGAATATATTCAAACTTTAATTCTCTAAATGTAGGCATGCAAGCAGAATCACAGTCATCGGATGAACAATAAGAAAATAAAGAACTAGATGACAATGCCTCATCCTCGTGTGCCATCAAGCACAGATTAGCGACCTCCAAGTTGCTGTGATCTGATTCTGAGTCGCTACTACTGAGTTTGTCCCATGAAGTCCCGGCCTTCATGGCCTTCTTCTTTTTCTTAGCTTCCTTTTTCAGCAGTGAGCAGTCAAGTTTAATGTGCCCCACCCTGTTGCAGTTATAGCACGTAGGAGAATTTGATTTTTATTTTCTTTTGCTGGATTCTCCCTTCTCATTAGTAGACTCTCTATATTTTTTATAGGGCTTCATGTTCTTCCTAAAAAAACTGCTAAATTTTCTGGTTAGCATGGCTATTTCATCATCAGTGTCAGACTCACAGCATTCACTAGATATGTTATTAGATGCTTTCAATGCAGTCACTTTCTTAGTCCTATTATGCTCATTAAGTCTTTCATTTATGGAAAATTCATAAGTAATCAAGAAACCTATGAGTTCACCTAAGGTCATGGCCTTAAGGTCTCTACCCTTAGCAATGGTTGTAGCCTTGGCTTCCCAAACGGGTGGTAAGCCTCTAAGGATTTTCTTAATCATCTCATATGTGGGATAGGTCTTTCCTAATGCATGCAGTCAGTTTATGATGTGTGTGAATCTAGTGTACATGCTCTGAATGGACTCACTTACATTCATCCTAAATGCCTTTTACTTACTGGTCAACATGTCTATCATATTGTCTTTTACATCCCTAGTACTCTCATATGTGACCTCTAACTTATCTCATATTTCTTTTGCAATAGAACATGCTATAATTCTATTAAATTCATTCACATCAAGATTACAGTATAAAATATTCATGGAAGTGGCATTAAGGCCAACAATTTTCATATCATCGTCATCATACTCATCCTTAGTCTTAAGAACCCTAGTTGCACCCTCAGTTCTCATAGGGACATAGTTTCCCTTAGAGACAATCCTCCACACCTTCCAATCAGTATTCTGAAAGTATATGTGCATCCTCTGTTTCCAGAAGGTGTAATTAACCCCATTGAAAATTGGAGGTCATGTGGAAGATGGTCCCTTAGGGAAAGGGGTCATGGAGCTATGAGCCATAAATGATCATTTTGCAAAATAACAGCTAGTCTATGCTACGTGGCTCTGATACCAATTGTTAGCTTTACCGTGATCTCAAGAGGGGGCATGAATTGATATTTTTAAAATTTAAACTCAATATCGATCTCCTAACACTAGTATATTCACAACCCTATTGTCAATGTAGTGCAAGTAATGTAAAAGTATACTAGAAAGTAAATAATACGATTTAATCAAACATAAATGCACTAGAAAGCAGTAAAGTAAAGGTGACAAGCAAAGATGTTATCGAGGTTCGGCCAATTAGCCTATGTTCCCGCCTTGGCTAACAAGCACAAAGATTACCACAATAACTTGATCACTTAAACGGGTGGAGCGGAACCTATACAAACCTGGTCAATTAGCACAGGGCTGACCTCAACCTTTACATACAATCCTTACCGAGCTAAATTACCACCTCCTTAGGCTACGCCTGGAAACACTCAGATTTTACAATCAAACGGTACATAAATAGTGTTTTCATATAAAGCATATTTGTACCCAAATGCGCACAATCACATACACATCAATAGCATGAATATAGTGTAAGTTCAGTGATACTAGTTTTGTTCAATCAATACTCAACACAGTATACTCAATATCAAGCTCAATAGTATTGAACACAATACAATGAGTGTGATGCACAAGAGTATTCAATGCAAGCAAAGTCTTGGAATCTAGATAAAATATTTCAATAGCACATCAATATTCCAAGTACACTAAATAGATAATCAAACTAGTTCCAAAATGATTTTCCTCAATAAAGTAAACAGCACAATACTAGTTTAAAAGATTACTTGCTTGTTTGAAAAAACATTGCACACCTAAAGCAAAGCTATTGGATACTTGCAATGGAGTGCAAACATCCTAAGCTTTCTTGGTTTAATCCCACACAAGATTTATAATGAAAAATCCATGGGACAAACCTAAGCTAAACTCCCAAAGAAATAATCTCCAGCACACACACAAATGGGAATATTAGCAAGGAACAATAATCACATAAATACAAAAAGTATTCTCACATTCTTGGGTTTTTGTCAAAGGGATGCAAGATTGAGATTATTGTGGGCAAAGGGAGATTTTTCAGTAGAGAGAGTTTTTGGCTTAATCACTTTGCTAATCTTGCCCTAATTGTGCAAATGGACTCATATTTATAGTCAGGTGAAAAATTATTACCATTTGAGATATAATGAGCATTATTAAAAAAGTCCCAAAAGATTAAAATCCAATTAGCTTAAAATAATCCTGTTTTATCGCAGTTAATTTATTTTAATCGACTGGGGTTCGGGTGGCTAAACCTAGGTTCGGTCGCCCGACAAGACACATACCAAAAAGTTATTCAATGTAGTTTGGTCACCCGGATAGAGCTTCGGCAGCCTAAATCAAAGTCAGTAGCAAAGCCACGTGACTTCAGGTGCCCGGTCAAACGTTCGGTGGCTCGAATCATTGTGTTTGGTCACCCAGGGGTATTTTTAAACTAAAAAGTTTGGTCGCTTAAGTTGGTGAACAGTCCCTTTCGAGGGGTTTGGGCGCCCGGGGAAGACGTGTGCATTTTGGGTTCTGTCACCCAAGGGATGGTCAACATTTTGACTTTCAAGTTCGGGCGCTTGAGGAGTTTTGTACTCCAAAGGTTCAGTCGCCTGAGCCCTCTTATCTTGCTTAGTTCTATTCAATTTTGAGCACAATTATAACACACTCATATCTTTAATTCTAAGTGTGTGAGTGTTGGGGCCTAGGGTCTTGCTATGGTCTAATTGAGCTTACACAACATCTTGTATGCATGATGTGTAGGTGATAAACATACAACCACAACCTAGGTTACTATTACTGACCCACATAAATTACAATTACAAATTACAAGTCTTTGCGGTCTTCTTGTTTCTTCAAGTGTACTTCCTTGGGATATTTATTTGAGTCTGCACAAGCACTTGAAAATCATCAAATATCAGTATTTGTTATTTTCAAAATTGACTGCGAACAATAAGGTCAACACAAGTGATGTACCCTAACTTGGCCCACGGTTCACAACCCAAACTGTGAAGCACTTGTTTGAAAAACATTTTTGTACAAAGAAGTTCTTCTCAAAAGTTAAGATGTACATGTTGAAAACTATTATGTACTCTAAATGATTTATAAAGTGAAGCTCAATAGAGTATATGATTTTCCTCTTAAAACATTTTTAAAGTAAAAAAGAGTATGGAAAAATGATTTTCCTTATGATTGACCTTTTGTAAAATCAAAACACGAGAAGCTTTTTCAAGAAAAAGTATATGAACGAATATATTGCTCAAAGCTCTATTAATTTACTCAAAGATTTTCTCCACAAACAAATTTCAATGATGAAGTGTAAAGGAGAGATTGATCTTTGAGATTAACACCAAATAGAATAAAAAGGCTTTCAAGCTAGATATATGATCTTGAATATAAGCTCAAGCCTTTTTCCAAGAAACCCTTAAAAAATTTCTCCAAGAAGATTTTTCAAAAAAAAAGTTGGAAAAATAAAAAATTTCTCTTTGAAATCTCAAGAACAGAAGGCTTCTCAAGCAAGATTTATAACTTGAATAATTGCTCAAAACCTACTTGTATAACCCCAAGATTTTCCCAAAAAGATTTTTCAAAAGAAAGAATATGGAAAAATGAAAATGATAATTGAAGTGGAGTATAAAGTATAAGTTGAAACCAAAGAATATTCAAATATACTTTCAATATAATTCTCTAACATTTCAAATGAGGTTTGGCAAAGTATTTATAGGAACTTTGAAAATATGGCCATTAGGTGACCATTGGGCATTAAAATAATAATTTAATTTGAATTTTTTTTACTGTTTGGAGCTCAAATGAGGTTTGGCAAAGTATTTATAGGCACTTTGAAAATATGGCCATTAGGTGACCATTGGGCATTAAAATAATAATTTAATTTAAATTTTTCTGACTCTTTGGAGCTCAAACTGGCTCAACCCGAGAGGTCTAGTTAACTGGCCCAAGGTCCAGGCAACTGACCAAAGGGCCATTTCCATTTTCGTGAGCTTCGGTCTACCGGGCTCAAGATATGGTCTGTCGGATCATATAGCCGGTCGAATAGGCCAATTAAGCCTTCAAAAGGTTGGTCGACTAGGCACTTATATAATTGCCCATTTGTTCATTCCGGTCAACTAGGCCACAAAGGCTTAAAGTGGCCGGTTTGCCCAGCTTGTTCAAATTACCATGTTGGCCCTTATTCCCTCACCGGTCGATTGGCCCAAGTATAACTATGGGAGATCGGTTGTTTGGGCTTGTTCAAATTACCATTTTGGCCCTTATGCCCTCGCCAATTGACTGGCCCAAGTATAATTATGGGAGGCCGGTCGACCGGGCCTTAACAAAAATGAGTTTTGGCCTAGTCTTTGATTTCAAAAGCATTTAAAACCTTTTGTGAAAAATAATCTTTAAGTATAAAAAGGTTTTCATTTAATTTAGGGTTCCTAAAGTCAATATAGGTCATGATAGAGCTTCAATTTACATCAAGTGAGCATGCATGCACAAACAAATCCTAATTACTATTACAACTTAAAAATTGAAGTCTTTAAGCTCTGCTCTCCTGGAATGGAATATGATTTTAGCTGCTTTTCATGGCTTCCATATTGCATCATCATCTGTGTTATCAAAAGGATGAAATTGTGCAAACACTAAGCACACAATGAGATGTTGTGATTTGTCATAATCAAAATAGGGATCGGACTCAAAAGGTCAACATTTATAATTATTCAACTAAGGTAAACACCTTTGTCCATAAGAAGTGGATTTGCTAGGGCATGTTATCTCATCCCTTGAGTTATTGTCAATATTTTCATGTATTAACCATTCACAATGATATACAAGTTAAAAGATCATATTGGATATATCCTTTGAATTTCTCATATTCGCTTGATTCTCTAAAGTCCTTAATAATGTAGATGCACATACTAAAATTTGATATCTTAACTCCTTTCCACTATCAAGACATTGCTATCCCTTTTCATTTAGGTATGATTGACTCTACTTAACCCTAAATGGATGACTAATCCTAAGATCTAAGGAAGAGCAATTTTAAAGATTATGTAGTTCTTCTTGGTACCCATTCTTCCATTGGTCTTAAGGGGTTTGTTTTCTTGACTACCTATACCATCTTCCTATCTTTGCCTCTAGCACCTCTAAAGGGGCAAGTATAACGGATGTGCCCTTTTCTTTCACAATAAAAGCATGTTGTGTATGTATGTGAGATATTTGGCTTATTAACCCTAATTTTGCTTGATGAGGCATAAAAGTTATTATGACCATAGGATTTATAAGATGAACTCGAATCCTTTTTGAAAAGTTATTTCTTTTAACTCATGAGGATTTATTTGAGTTATCTTTTTCACTTGTAAATTTGGAGATTATTCTAGAATACTTTTCCATCTTTCCCTCTAAACTAGTGATTTTCAAATCCTTTTCTTTTTCTAGAGTCGCATGAGATTCTTTTAAATCTTTTAATTCTTTTTCCTAACTCTCATTTTCACTTTTCAAAACTACGCTCTTTTTAAACATCTTTATTAGAATATTATGAGTCCTAAATAATTCCTTTTGTAGTTCTTCGTAAGATGGTATACTTTCATCACAAGAATCATCGTATGATTTATCATAGGATTCATTATATGAATCATTAAATGAGGTAGAAGGAGAGGCGTGTACCTCTTCATAAACTAATGCTATTAAGCAACAATTTGTTACTTCTTGATCACTTGAGTCTGAATCATCCCAATTTGTGGACTTCTTCTCTTCGATTCCTTCATATGTATTTTCTAGTTCTTCCCATATTTCTTTAACACTTTGACAAGTCATTATCCTATTAAATTTATTAGTATCTAAAACACAATACAATGCGTTCATAGTACTAAAATTAATTTGCATTAAAACAATGTCATTATCATTTATCGCATTTTCTAGTTTGGGAATTTCATTATTATTAACAATTTTCATTGGAACATAATTCCCTTAAACAATTACTCTCCAAGCTCTACAATCCATTGCTTGGATAAAAACACTCATTCTTTTTTTCAAAGAGGTGTAATTTACACCACTAAACATTGGAGGCCTTGTGTAGGATTGATCCTCACAAAATGGGGACACACTAAGGTTTGCCATTTGACCTTTATGCAACTACTAGTTAAGATTTATTGCAACCTAGGCTCTGATACCAATTGAACGTGATGGTGTAGTTCTAAGAGTGGGGTGAATTTGGTGTTTTAAATTTAATGCGCGGAAGCTTGATGTATTTTGATGCTTATTTATTACGTTCCTTTTAAATAATATTAATCAACACAAAAGTCTAATTAGCGAACGACTATACCAATGAACAATCCTAAATATATATATATATATATATATATATATATATATATATATACATATATATTCATAACACAAAGCTTATTTTAATTCTAACAGATTAATATAGGTGAATAGATATTTAAACCATACAAATATTAACCTTTGTGTTTAACTAATGAATATGTCAATAAACAATCTCAACAATTTCAACCAAGAAAATATTCTTCTTGTATTTAAGCAATTATTCAACTCAAAGAAAATTATCTCAGCTGATTTAAATCAATTCAAAATCACAAGTTCAACAACGTTTGAGTCATAACGGAAAGTTAATTTATTCACAATATTCACAAGTCTATCTAAGCATTCACAATATCCTCAAATCAATATCAGCATCCAACAATTCCTAGTTGAATTTTAAATCATTCACAGCAGATAATAAACAATCTAAAATTGCAGAAAAGTAAAAAGATTAGGGAAGAGAAAGACACCTAGATTTTTTACAAGGTTCGACAGTTTGCCTATGTCCTTGCCTCAAGTAACTCGCTGTGAGGATTTCCTTTACCCACTTCATTAACAAGGTGTGCCCCTCTCTCGGTTCAAGGTGGAGACGCCACTCTAACAAGAACAACGCTCTCACTAGGCAAAAATTTTATCCCCAAACCATCAAGTTACAATACAAGTAACAGCAAATTTTCATAAAATGAAAACTCTTTCAAAATAGCGGCTTTGTACACGTTAAAAGCACTACGATACTCTCAAAACAAATTTGATATGAAGCTCAAGAGATTTCTAGGTTTTTTGGATTGAAAAACTATGAACTTGAAGTGTAAAAATCAGAAAAATGTTTAATAAAAGGGAACAACGCACAACAACATTTTAGAGATAAAATCAATGTGCTTTGATGCTATTGGGTTGTCCTAACACATTTAGGATTAGCTTTTTATAGATAGGTTTGAAATATGACCGTTTGGGCATTTTTTGGTAACATTATCTTTCAAAAATAGAAAGATTTTAGGCCACCATGAGACTTATCACGTGCTTCAGTCACTTGACCTAGGAGGTCAGTTGCCTAAACTATTTAAAAATAGCACATAAGAAAGTCAGTTGTAGGTCAGTCACCTGAACACGATGGTTTAGTCACCTAATCCTATTCAGTCGACTGAACTAGGAGTCTAGTCGCTTGAACTGCTAGGAAATTTCAATTTCGAACACCTTTCAGTATTTTGAGCATAACTTTCACTCGAAAACTCCAAATAAAGCGATCTTGGTATCAAAAGAAAGTTAAAAAAAATCTCATAACTTTTGTGTTGAATATTGTTTAATATGGGAAGTTATTGATAGTAAAAATCGCACATCAATGCGGCTTTATAAAAAAGAAAGGATTTTGGAGAATCCTATTTTGGGTATTTTCATTCCAAAAATAATATTAACCATTTTGAAATAAATTTTGACCTTATAAAAATATATTCCAAGTATTTTAAAATGTGTATAGGTCCTAGTAATTAACCTAAGAGCTTCATAAACAAACCTAAGTTTAAAAAGTACTTATGTGAGACTTATTTTACATTACACATGAAAGATTAACTTAGTCTTCATATCTTGAAGCTTGACTTTCATCCGAGCTCTAGCCAATCTTCATTTTACTTGTTTTATTCATGGCTTTTAAGCTTAAATAAGGTACATTGTGCTTGTAAGATATAATACCTATAAATTCACTTGAAAGCACAATCAAATACCTTGGTTTGTCATTATTGAAACGAGATTAAGCCTTGTTAGGCCAACACCACATCATAGACTTCCTGTTTGGATTCAAGTGCAAACCTTCTACGATGATTTGTAGCCTACAACACTCCATGGAGTTCAAGAAGTTGATTCTTTTTTTGCTTTAGCTACTCAAGTTGTAACTTTAGCTAAGAAATTAGACAATATCAATGTGAGTGTCATTCAATCAACTAATATAATTTGTGAATTTTGTGCAAGGAATCATATAAGGGTAGATTGTCAAGTGGGAAATCCATTCGCTAACAATAGTTGAGAGCAAGTAAACTTTGTGTCGAATTACCAATGACAAAACAATCGTTATTCCAATACTTACAATCTAGGATGGCAAAACCACCCAAATTTCTTATGAAGCAACTCCCAAAATGTTTTCAAGCCTCCACCAGGTTTCCAAAATCAATAACAAGAGAAGAAGTCAAATATTAACAAGGTGATGACAAAATTTTTGGCCAAGTAGGATGCTAGATTTCAACATCATGACATTAGTCTAAAGAACAACGAGAACACTATGCGGAGCATTGAAAGGATGGTTGGTCAATTAGAAAAATTAATGTCTGAAAGACCTCAAGGATCACTTATAAGCACCACGGAAAACAATCCAAAAGAGCAAGTGAAAGCCACTACAATAAAAAGTGTGACAGAGCTTAATCTATAAGAGAAATAGCAAAATTTCAAAAAATGTTGGCCTAACTAGGCTTTTCAATCTTGTTTTGATGATAACAAAATGAAGGACATTAAACATGTGTTGTTGGGTGGTTGTATTTTAGGACCAAGCCAAAGGACACTCATGGTTAATCATGGAAGTAAGCTGGAAATCAAAGTTAATCAAGTGAAAGCTTCTCAGTATATTAAAGCAATGAATGTAAATGAAGAGCTTAAAGGCTAAGAAGGACTTGAAGTAAAGATTGAACCTCAAGAGGCTGCAAGACTTAGTGATTAAGGAGATCATGCTTAGAAGAATATTTGTAAGTACTTCAAATTCATTACTATTTAGATATGTGAAGCTCTTTTGGATAAGAAGACTTAGAAACCATTTCTTCTAAAACCCTTGAAAATGATTTTGAAAGAGTGGTACTTGAGCTTTTCAAAATGAACTAGAGTTTAAAAATAAAAAATGAAAAAGAGAGGACTGGTCAGCCGATTGACTATTTTTGAACTGGGATCAATCAGCCGACTGACTCCCTGGTCTGTCCAACTGACTAACTATTTTGAACATAGTTGAGTCAGCCGATTGACAATTTATCAGAATTAATTTTTTGAGAGACAAAATGTTGTCAGTCTCCTATCCAACCGACTGACTAGTACAAAAATGACCCAGTTGAGTGAGTCAGTCGACTGACTCTACAAAAATTTTGAATTTCGAACTATACAGGAAGTTTTTCAAAATTAATTCTATGATTTATTATTTTTGAAAAGTTACCTAAATACTTCATGTCAACTTGTTAAATGAGAAAATTTTTCTTTAAGAAGTCTATAAATACTTCTCTTGCTCAATGAAAACATACGCTCAAGCATTACACGATTTCTACGCTAATCCTAAAGCTCATACTTGCTGACAATTTATGGTTGATTAAAAAGCTTTAGTTCTGATTTGCAACTAAGATTTCTATATCAATAAGAAAGAACCATTGGTCACTTCTAAACCTTGAGTTTCATATTTTCTATTTAGCTTTGGTACAACTTGCTCTATGTTTGAGAGTGTTTTTGTACGCAGATATCTGTTCCTTTCTATTAGATCTTCTAGGGTTCAAGGTATAGTTGGATCATTGCACCAAACATAGGTTGTTGCTTGGAGAGGTTTCTTTTCCTGAAAAAGAGGTTGGTTATTGTAAAGGTTTTTGTTCCACCCGGAAGGAAAAAGGTATAGTGGAATCCTTAGGTGGTTAACCTAAGGTGAGGACATAGGTTAGGGTAAGCCGAACCTTGTAAAAACACCATGTCACTCCCTTCTCTTATTCTCTTTAAATTCCAGCAACAATATAAATTGCATGGATGTGTTAATCTTACAAACAACCTTGGATATTAAATAAACCTTAGATTAAAGTTGATGGGGTTGATCATCATTGATTGCGGAAACCGAAAGGGAGTACGTTGGTTGATCAACTCCTAAATTCTTTTAACTAAGGGTTTATTTAAAATCTGAGTTATTGAAAAGAGTGATTGGATGTTATTTTAATTTTCAGTTCAAAGGCGAACTATAGGACTTGCATATTCATATACAAGGCTACTAATAATAAAGCTGAATATTACAAAGCATACATTAATTGATTACTTGTATAGTGTTTGATTGGTTTGAATAGTTGATTATTTAGTTGTTTATGTTGTGGATGTGGATTGAATAGAATATATAAGTTTTTCGGGTGGATTTCCTAATCAACAAGAAAAAAAGAGGTCTTTAAAAAGAATTGTAAAAGGTTAAGATTTTAAAAAGAGACTTAAAAGAAAAATTTTAAATAACCCAATTCATCCCCTCCCCCCCCCCCCCACCTTCTTGGGCAAATCCTAACAAGTAGCTATATGAAGATCTAGATGCCATAAATAGGAGTAGCTCCCTTTGGTGAGGGTCAATCCTCAACTAGACCACCCATTTTTTGTGGACTCAATTACACCTTTTGGAAACTACGAATGGGAATCCACCTTCAAACAATGGATTGGAAGGCATGGAATGTTGTCAAATATGGTAATTTGATCCCTACTAAACTAGTGGATGGAAAAAAGTACCTAAAGAAGAAAAAGAACTGATCGAATCAGATTACAAAATGCTGCAAATTAACTCAAGTGCAATAAACGCCCTATATTGTGCACTTAATGCGAATGAATTCAATAGAGTAATGGCGTGTAAAATAGCAAAGGAAATTTGGGATAAATTAGAAGTAACCTATGAAGGCACAATAGATGTTAAAGACAGTAGAATTGATATGTTAACTAGTGAGTATGAAACTTTTAGGATGAACTCCGATGAAACCATCACAAGCATGTACACTAGGTTCACACATATCATAAACTCACTAAGTGCCTTAGGGAAAACATATTCCACCCATGAGATGATTCGTAAAATTCTAAGAGCACTTCCACCCTTTTGGGAACCAAAAGCCACAGCAATAACAGAAGGTAGGAACCTCCAAACAACTTCATTAGATGAACTCATAGGATCACTTCTAACTTATGAAATGGCTATAAAAGAAAGAAGCACTGAAAATAAAAATAAGAAGTCTATAGCTCTAAAAGCCTTGAAAGAAAATTCAAGTGAAGAAGATGATGACTCTAGTGAATTAGAAGATGAAGAATTAGCTTTCATAACTAAAAGACTTGGAAAATTCTTCAAAAGAAACAAGAAATTCACTAGAAAAATCATAGGATCAAAAACTAAAAAAGGTGAAAATAGCAAAAAAGAATACAAGAGCAAAAATGAACCACCCACCTGTTATCACTGTAAAAAGACCAGACACATCAAGCCGAACTGCCCATAACTCAAGAAGGAAAAGAGGAAAAAGAAGCCAGCAATGAAAGCAACTTGGAAGACACAAGTTCGAGTGAATCGGAGAGCGAATCCAGCAAACAAGAAGTAGCAAACATGTGCTTCATGGCACACAACGAAGAGGTAAACTCTTACTACTCTTTTTTGGTAGATTCGTGTAATGATCGTGTAATGATTCATGTGAAAGTATGCCTTCTTATAAAGAACTTCAAGCTAAATTATTCTCTCTTCATAATAAGTTCATTAAGGTCTCAAAAAGGAACATAAGTTTGAAACAAAAAAATGAGACACTTAGAAATCATCTTGAATCTTCAAAAATTGTTGAAAAGAAAAAGACCTTAAGATTGATGAGCTTGAGAAGAAAGTAGATAACATGCCTCAGAAAATAGTTAAGCTTCAAATGATGAAGATATCAAGAGAGAGCTAGAAATAATTGATCTTAAAAACTTAGTTCAAGATAAGGAGAAAATTATCTACAACTTTACCAAAGGTAAAGAAAACTTTGAAAAAATGGTAGGATAACGAAGAATGGCTAACAATAAAGAAGGAATTGGTTACAATGGAACACCAAACAAAAGAAAGAAAAACTTGTTTATGGGATATTTTGTAAATCAATCTAAACACTATGCAAGTACTTCATTGACAAACATTTATAAGCATACTACTTGCTACATGTGTAAAGATAAAGGACATATCATGTTTAATTGTCCACACAAGAAAAAGTACATCAAAGTGAAAAATGAATGGAAGATAAACACAAAAGCTAGACAAGACTTAAGGAGAATTAAGAAAGTTTGGGTTCCAAAAGTAACCACATGAATCCTCTTTTGTAGGTTTGCTTTAGGTCCACTCCGTCTAAAGAAAAATGGTATTTGGACAGCTGATGTTCAAGAAATATAACGGGAGATAAATCAAAGTTTACTTCTCTCACTCAAAAGGATGGAGGATATGTAACCTTCGGTGACAATGCAAAAGGCAAGATCATTGAAATTGGTAAAATAGGTAAAGACTCTTCACTCACTATTGATGATGTCTTGTTAATAGATGGTCTAAAGCATAATCTAGTAAGCATTAGTCAACTTAGCGAAAAAGGATTTGAAATAATTTTTAAGAAAGACAAATGTATAATACAGAATTCTAAGGATCATAAGACACTATTCACTGCACATAGAATGAATAATGTGTATTGCATATACCTTGATAGCCTGATCTTTCAAGATATAACTTGCTTAGCTGCCATGAGTGAAAATAGTTGGCTTTGACATAGAAGATTAGGACATGGCAGCATAGATCTCATATCTGAACTTTCCAAAAAGAATTTAGTTAAAGGCTTACCTAATACCAAGTTTATCAAAGATAAAATTTCTGATGCATGTCAACTCGGAAAACAAATCAAGACAAGCTTCAAAAGGAAGAAACATATATCAACTAGTAGACCCCTAGAACTCATACACTTAGATTTGTTTGGTCCTACTAGAACTCAAAGCTTAGGTGGAAAACAATACGCGTTCGTAATTGTTGACGATTACTCTAGATACACATGGGCATTGTTTTTAGCTAACAAAGATGAAGCTTGTAATTTATTAATCACTCTATGCAAGAAGCTTCAAAATTAGAAAGGGTACAATGTTTCAAACCTAAGAAGTGACCAAGGAAGAGAATTTAAGAATCAGGATGTTGAAAATTTTTGCCATGATCATGGTTTAAGTCACAACTTTTTAGCACCTAGAACCCCACAACGAAATGGAGTTGTGGAGAGGAAAAATAGAACTCTTCAAGAAATGGCAAGAACTATGTTTAATGAAAATAACTTACCCAAGTATTTTTGGGCCAAAGCTGTAAATACAACTTGCTATGTAATTAATATGGTTTCTATTAGATCAAGTCTAAACAAGACACTTTATGAATTATGGAAAGGAAGAAGGTCTAACATAACTTAGTTTTATGTTTTTGAGTGTAAGTGTTTTGTTCTCAATAACAAAGATAACTTAGGAAAATTTGATGCAAATTCGGATGAAGGAATTTTCCTAGAATACTCAACAAATAGCAAGGCCTATAGGATCTATAACAAAAGAACACTCACCATAATTGAATCAATTCATGTAGTGTTGATTTAGGTGTAATCCCAAGAGGGGGGGTGAATTGGGTATTTTAAAAAAATTTGAAACTTATTCACCACTTAGTCCCTATGTCTAAATTTAACCAATTACTTATCAAGTTCGTGTGAGATTATTCAACAAACATACATGCAATGTAAATAATGAAGTGTGTTGCAGAAATTAAAAAGATAAGAGAAGAAAGAATGCAAACACAGTTTTTACGAGGTTCAGCCAACCTGGCCTACGTCCTTGCCTCGACCAACCCACTCAAGGATTCCACTATAATCCCTGCTCCTTAAATTGGGATGGAGCTTCCCTTACAATCCGCTGCTTACAGGAGTTAAAACTTCCTCCTAATCTGCTGCTTACAAGAGAAACAACTCTCTCCTCAAACCCGGTTCACAACCCGAACCGTGAATACAATAAAATCTATAAAACACTCAAAGTTGCTTCCAATAAAGCTAGTGAGTACAATTTGAATTCCTAATACATAATCATATGATGAAACTTGAAGCTCAGAATGTATGTAATGATACAATCATTTAATGAATGATATATGCTTCAATATGCAGTTTTCCTTTTCATCAAAACTCCCAAGTAATGAAATATTTAAACGCTTTCGAGAATATTAGTGTTCTAGTTCACTTTGCAAAAATGCAAGAAAATCTAATGTGAACTTATTCAAAAAAACTTTGTCCTGAATATTAGATCATTCAAAATCAACAACTTTCTTTCAAATATTCAATCACACAATGATCTTTGTAATATGCAAATACATACATATATATATATATATAATATGATTTCCAAAAATCACAAACTAAATATAATGTTTTCCTGAAGATATCCCTCAATAAAATAAAAAATTTTGAACACTAAGGATATTCAATCAAGTGTTTTAATATATCTAAAAAATAAATCATTTAACTGAACACACACTTGAATCAAAACTGGTTAACCTATGGCAAAAACCTTTCTTGAGTAGTGAGCTTATTTAAATAACCTATAAATAAATACACTCAAGATCAATCACTATGCTTATGTTCAATAACTAATTTAGAGATGAAAAGTTCTTTGAAAGATATATATATCAATAAGAAAATTAGTATATATGAAAAACTCTTATGAGAATAAACATGAACATGCAAATTGATATACCAAACCTCAATACCAAAAAGGAGTGCACAATGATTGCTAGATTGTCTTTTGAAAAACGAGGTAGCCTTAGCTCAGATTCGATGTAAGAACTTGAAATCTCAATCTAAAGTTTCAGCAATATGATCAAAGTTGAGCTAAACGTGCAATCTTTTCAAGCGAATGTCAAAGGTTTGTTCTCTTCTCTTTCAAAAGTCTTAGCTTTAGCACTAAGGTTTAGATGATGTATAAATAGGTGTCTTACCCTTAGAATCAACCCTAACCGTTGGATCAAATAAATATCTCGCAAGTTCTCTTATTAAAAAATAAATTTTTAAGTATTCCCGCAAGTTTAGATGACTGAGGTCAAAGACCCAAACGACTGAAGTTCCTTAAAACTTCGAAAAATCAACCTGGACATAGGGTCGGACGACTGAAGTTTGGGGTTCATACGGCTGAAATGTCGGGTTCAGACGATTGAAGTCTGAGTTCAGTCTTCTAAGGTGCTTCTGTCAAGTTCTGTGTTTCACCATAAATTCTTTAGGCAACTAAACTTAATCTTCGGTCTTCTGAAGAAATTCTTCAGACAACTGAGGTTAACTTCGGTCTTCTAAAGTGGCAACTTCAGGCGACTGACCACTGAGTTCGGTCGTCTGAAGTTCTTAAATCCAGGATTTTTTCCTTTTCAGTTCAAAAATCTGTTTTGCTCTCTTTCTTTGCTATTGTATAAAAATATTTTTCGGGGTTTTAGAAATATTTCTAAGTCCATGAATGTTCCCTAATGATGTACATGAAATGCATAAGTCATAAGGTCATTCTAGATTATGATTTGAGTCTCAAATTAAATCATATGAAAATGTAAATACATTAGTTCTAAGTACCCATTCCCATGACGCTCTTGAACTTGGTGCTTGCATCTTCATTCTTGTGCTCTTTGAGTTCCATGGATCTGCCAAGTTGTGTATACTTTATTCTTTATGGCTTCCATGACTTATTATCTTTCCGTGCAAGCTTAATATAGTTTCTGTTCACAATCTCAATGCACATATCAATACCAAGTGATTCGTCATTATCAAAATAGGATTTGACTCATAGAGTCAACAATCTCCCCCTTTTTATGATGACAAATACACGAGCAAAAATATATAATAAAATAGGTTATGCCTAACAAGGCTCCCCCTCAAATAATGCATCCAATATTTAGTAAGTGAAATATGCTTATGCCAAATACAATATGCTCATGTTCATACACATGTTGTTTAGCCTGATTCCAAATAAAATATGCTCATGTTAGCCTGATTCTTCTCCCATAGTCTGATTTTTCTCCCCTTTACACAATTAGATTTGCCAACAAATTTTTCTCCTGATTTTTCAAACAATTTTTTCTATTATCTATCCTTCTCCCCCTTTTGCACAATTAGTTTTGCCAACAATTTTTTCCTCTTGATATTTCTCCCCCTTTTGACATCAACAAAAAGGTATATAATATTACTACATGAATAGACATAACCTTATGTTCTCCCATTTGGAATCTTAAAGTTTTAAACTTATTCAACCATCATATTTAACAAAAAAAAAATTTACTTCTCCTTTTGACATCAACCATCCCCCTTGCTAATGCATAAATATGTGTTATAGAATATAAATTGCATTATGAACATACACAGTGTGCCAAATGTCAAAGAGTATATGAGGATACCAATGTTGATTAATGTGATACCAAATGTTTACATCTTAAAAATGTGATACCGAATTAGAATAAATGAGTCGAAAGTGAAATGTTTTAACAAATTGTGAATGTTAAGTGTCGTTGCTCCCCCTAAATTATGTTATCTAATATAATTCTAGGCAACCTCTCGACTATGCATTAGGCCTAATTCATGCCTAATTTTGATAAACCTTTCCTCCGCAACTAGTTTCATGAATATGTTTGCCCATTGTTCATCCGTGCATACAAACTCAAGTGTTACATCCTCTTTTTGCTCATGATCATGAAGAAAATGATGTCGTATTTCTATATGCTTAGTTCGTGAATGTAATATGGAATTTTTTGAGATATTTATTGCACTCGTATTGTCGCATCTTATAGGAATTATTTCATAGCTTAATCCAAAATCTTTCAATTGTTGCTTCATGTATTGCGTTTGAGCACAACAACTACCTACAGCTATGTATTCTGCCTCAGCTGTGGAAAGAGCAATTGAATTCTGCTTCTTCGAGAACCAAGAAACTAATGGATGTCCTAAGAAATGACAAGTACCACTTGTGCTCTTCCTATCCACTTTGCTACCCGCAAAATCAGCATCTAAATAGCTGATAATCTCAAAAGATGTACACTTAGGATACCATAATCCAACTTCCATGATTCCTATCAGGTATCTAAGTATTCGTTTAATAGCTAGCAAGTGTGACTCTTTTGGTGCAGCCTGAAATCTTGTGCACAAACATACGCTTAATATTATATCAGGTATACTGGCAGTCAGATATAATAAGCTACCAATCATTCCATGATAAAGCTTGACATCTACTGGTATACCTTGTTCATCTTTGTCTAATTTCACTAAAGCGCTCATAGGTTTACCTAGTATTTTCCCATCTTCCATATTAAAACTTTTTTAGTAGATCTCTAATGTACTTCGATTGATTTATAAATATTCCATGTTTCGCTTATTTGATTTGAAGTCCTAGGAAGAAATTTAGTTCACCCATCATACTCATTTCAAATTCATTTTGCATAGTATTAGCAAATTCATTACAAAATTCTTGATTTGTAGCTCCAAATATGATGTCATCTACATATACTTGAACTAGGAGAATGTCATCTTTCTTAGTCTTTATGAATTGAGTTGTATCTATCTTTCCTCTAATAAATCCATTCTCTAGTAGAAATTCACTTAGCCTTTCATACCAAGCTTTAGGAGCTTGCTTTAAACCGTACAAGGCTTTTGTCAATCTATAAACGTGATCTGGATTCTTATGGTTTTCAAAACCTAGGGGTTGTTCTACATATACTTCTTCACTTATGTATCCATTTAAAAATGTGCTTTTGACATCCATTTGATATAATTTGAAATCCTTAAAAGCTGCATAGGTTAAAAGCATTCGAATCACTTCCATTCTAGCTACAGGTGCAAAGGTTTCTTCAAAATCTATACCTTCCTCCTGGTTATATCCCTGAGCTACTAGTCTAGCCTTATTTCTAACAACTATCCCGTGTTCATCTTTCCTGTTCTTATATATCCATTGTATTCCAATGATTGACTTATCCTCAAGTCTAGGAACTAATTTCCATACTTTGTTTCTCTCAAACTGGTTTAACTGTTCTTGCATGGACAATACCCATGATTCATCCTCAATTGCTTCACTCACATTCCAAGGTTCTTCTTGAGGTAGAAATGCAAAATGACGAATCATATTCCTAAGTGAGGATCGTGTGGCTACTCCACGTAATGGTTCACCTATTATTTGATCAATGGTATGATTCTTTATGTGCTTCCATTCTTTAGGTGGTTCATTAACCTCATTTTCAATTTGATTAGTTTCAGTGGATGGTTCCTCAATTTCATTTTTCTTTTTTGAATCATTCTCAATGGATAGTTTTTCAAGTTCCTTGTTTATCTCAATTTCATCTTCATCGGTTCTTTTGGAGAATGGGTTTGACTCATCGAACACTACATGAATAGATTCTATAACCGTCAATGTTCGTTTGTTATATACTTTATAGGCTTTACTATCTAAGGCATACCCTAGGAAGATTCCTTCATCTAATTTCACATCAAATTTTCCTAAATGTTCATTGTCTATAAGCACAAAACATTTAAAGCCAAAGACATGAAAATATGATATGTTTGGTCTATGGTCATTCCATAATTCGTATGGAGTCTTGTTAAGAGATGTTCTAATCAATACTCTATTTAGAACATAGCAGGCGGTATTCACTACCTCGGCCCAAAAAAACTTAGGTAATTTATGTTCGTTAAACATAATTCTGGTCATTTCTTGTATAGACCTATTCTTCCTTCCAACTACATCATTCTATTGTGGTGTTCTAGGTGCCAAAAAATTATGAGCTATTCCTAATGAATTACAGTAGTCTTCCATGCCTTGATTTTTAAATTATCTACCCCTATCATTTTGAATTTTGGTGATAGTATATCCCTTTCCATTTTGGATTTTCTTGCAAATGTTTATGAATTGTTCACACGCTTCATCTTTGTGACCTAAGAATAGTACCCATGTATATCCTAAAAAATCATCAACTATGACAAATGCGTATGATTTTCCTCCTAAACTCTGAATTGGGTTTAGACCAAATAAGTCTAAGTGTAGCATTTGGAGTGGCCTAGTAGTGGAGATTTCTTTCTTCTTCTTAAAGCTTGTTTTTGCTTGTTTTCCTAGTTGACTGGCCTCACAAATTTTATCTTTGACAAATTTTGTCTTAGGCAATCCCTTAACTAGTTTAGATATTAAGTCCATGTTTGCGTGTCCTAGTCTCCTATACCAAATCCAACTAATTCATTCATTCCAGAGAAGCATGTCACACTCTATGAGGTTAAGTTATCAAAATTGGTAGTATATACATCTTCATGACGCTCAGTCTTGAATAGTATCTTATTATCAGTTATGTGTTCAACTATACACTTGTCATGTTCAAAAGACACTTTGTAACCTTTATCACACAGTTGACTTATACTCAACAAGTTGTGCTTTAAACCGTCAACCAGTAAAACATCATCTATAATTAATGACGAATCATTCCCAACTTTACCTACACCTGTGATCTTTCCCTTAGCAATATCTCCAAAAGTGACAAATCCTTCGTCCTCGGGTGTGATGGATGTGAACTTCGCTTTATCCCCGGTCATATGACGTGAACATCTGCTATCCATATACCATCTGTCTTTTGAGGATGATGATCTTAAGCATATCTGCAAGACATAATCAAACAACTAGCTTTGGTACCCAGATTTTCTTGGGTCCAAGGGGGTTAGTGCTAGATTCTCCTTTTACCTTTCATACTTTCTTAATTTTGACATTTTATTTTTTAAAGAATAGTCAAATTTTATGGGACCCAACCTTTTACATTTAAAACATGTAATATGTCTATGATAATCCTTTGTTGGAACATATGATTTTGACTCTCTTATAAAATATCCCATGTGAAGATGTCTTTGTTTTAGATTTTTTTTCCCATTAAAACCAAGACCTTCCTTTTCTAGGGAGTATCTTTGAGCTCCTAGAAGTGTTTCAAAATTATTTTTTCCTTCAATAAACTAACAAATAATGTCAGATTTATCTTTCAAATTCTTTCATAACTCCTTAATTTTCAATTCTTTGTCTTTCATGAGAGATGCATAAGATTCATTTTGGCTTTCAACTAAACTTGAAAGTTCTTTGACTTTACTTTTTAGATCAGATATTTTCTTTGTTTTCTTCTCAAGCATTTTGATAGAGTACAAGTATTCTTGTTTCAGTTCATTATATGAAATCATGTCATTTTCTTTTTCAAAGTCACTAGAATAATAAGAAGATGAAGAAAATGATGATTGTACCTCAAGGTCATCATATGCCATTAGACACAAATTGGCAATCTTGTCATCGCTGGATTCAGATTCTGAACAGCTAATGTTGTGTGTATCCCAACCGACTTTTAGCGCCTTCTTCTTTTTCTTTAAGGCTTTCACTAGTTTGGGACACTCAGGCTTGATGTGTACAACCTCTCAGCAGTTGTAGCATGTTGGAGGATCTTCCTTCTTTTTCTTCATGCTTGACTCTCCTCTTTCTGATTTTGAGTTCCTAAATTTTATGTTGAACTTCTTATTCTTTTTCAAGAACTTCCCAAACTTCTTTGTTAGCAAGGCCATATCTTCATCTGATTTTGAATCGATTTCCTCACTAGAGTTGTTTGACAATGCCTTAAGTGCTATAGCTTTCTTTTCTTTGCTTTGCTCATTCTTTCTCTCATTTGTTCCTAGCTCATAGGTGATGAGCGATCCAATAAGTTCATCAATCGACATCTCCTTGAGATTTCTCCCTTCTGCTATTGCCATAGCTTTTGCTTCCCACACTGGAGGTAGTCCCCTAAGTATTTTCCTGATCAACTCATAAGTAGGGTAAGTTTTTCCAAGTGCATTTAAAGAATTTGTGATGTGTGTGAATCTAGTGTACATGGATTGAACAGATTCATCAGCAGTCATCTTAAATGCTTCATATTCACTGGTGAGCATGTCTATTCTACTATCTTTTACTTCCTTAGTGTTGTCATATGTAACTTCTAATTTTTCCCGAATTTCTTTAGCTGAGTTACATTCCATTACCCTATTAAATTCATTTACATCTAATGCACAGAAAAAGCAAGTTCATTGCAGTAGCATTTATTTGTACCAATTTCTACTCTTCTTCAGTATATTCATCTTCAATTTTTGGTACATTTATTTTATCAATTACTTTCGTGGAAACATGGTTTCCCTTAGTTACTATTTTCCATACCTTCCAATCTACGTTTAACAGGTATATGCTCATCCTACATTTCCAATAGGTGTAATTTACACCACAAAAGATTGGTGGTCTAGTGGATGAGTGTCCCTCACCGAATGGAGTTACACCGATATGTGCCATGTGATCCTTTTACAAATAAACTATTAAGTCTATGTAAACCTGCTCTAATACCAAATGTTGATTTAGGTGTAATCCCAAGAGGGGGGTGAATTGGGTATTTTAAAATTCTTTGAAACTTATTCACCACTTAGTCCCTATGTCTAAATTTAACCAATTACTTATCAAGGTCGTGTGAAATTACTCAACAAACATACATGCAATGTAAATAATGAAGTGTGTTGCGGAAATTAAAAAGATAAGGCAAGAAAGAATGCAAACACAGTTTTTACGAGGTTCAGCCAACCCGGCCTACATCCTCGCCTCGAGCAACCCACTCAAGGATTCCACTATAATCCCTGCTCCTTAAATTGGGACAGAGCTTCCTTTACAATCCACTGCTTAAAAGAGGTAAAGCTTCCTTTTAATCCACTACTTACGAGAGATACCGCTCTCTCCTCAAACCTGGTTAACAACCCAAACCGCAAATAAAATGAAATCCATAAAACACTCAAAGTTGCTTCCATCAAAGCTAGTGAGTACAATTTGAATTTCTAATACATAATCATATGATGAAACTTGAAGCTCAGAATGTATGTAACGATACAATCGTTTAACGAATGATATATGCATACACAATTTCCCATTTCATCAAAACTCCCAAGTAATGATATATTTAAATGCTTTCGAGAATATTAGGATTCTAATTCACTTTGCAAAATTGCATGAAAATCTAATGTGAACTTATTCAAAAAAAACTTTTTCTTGAATATTAGATCAATCAAAATCAACAACTTTCTTTCAAATATTCAATCACACAATGATCTTTGTAATATGCAAATACACACACACACACACACACACACACACACACACACACACATATATATATATATATATGTGTGTGTGTGTGTGTGTGTGTGTGTGTGAGTGAGTGTGTGTGTGTGTGTGTGTGTGTGTGTCTAATATGATTTCCAAAAATCACAAACTGAATATAATGTTTTCCAGAAGATATCCCTCAATAAAATAAACAATTTTGAACACTAAGGATATTCAATCAAGTGTTTTAATATATCTAAAAAATAAATCCTTTAACTGAACACACACTTGAATCAAAATTGGTTAACCTATGTCAAAAACCTTTCTTGAGTAGTGATCTTATTTAAATAACCTATAAATAAATACACTCAAGATCAATCACTCAGCTTATGTTCAATAACCGATTTAGAGATGAAAAGTTCTTTGAAAGATATATATATATATATATCAATAAGCAAATCAGTATATATGAAAAACTCTTATGAGAATAAACATGAACGTGCAAATAGATATACCAAACCTCAATACCAAAAAGGAGTGCACAATGATTGCTAGATTGTCTTTTGAAAAACAAGGTAGCCTTAGCTCAAATTCGATGTAAGAACTTGAAATCTCAATCTAAAGTTTCAGCAGTATGATCAAAGTTGGGTTAAGCAGGCAATCTCCTCAAGCGAATGCCAAAGGTTTGTTCTCTTCTTTTTCAAAAGTCTTAGCTTTAGCACTAGGGTTTAGATGATGTATAAATAGGTGCCTTACCCTTAGAATCAATCCTAACCGTTGGATCAAAGAAATATCTCGTGAGTTCTCTTGTTAAAAATTAAATTTTAAAGTTTTCTCGCAAGTTCAGACGACTGAGGTCAAAGGCCCAGACGACTGAAGTTCCTTAAAATTTTGCAAAATCAACTTGGACACAGGGTCAAACGACTAAAGTTTGGGGTTCAAATGACTAAAATGTCTAGTTCAAACGACTAAAGTCTGAGTTTAGTCTTCTAAGGTGCTTCTGCCAGGTTCTGTATTTCACTATAAATTCTTTAGGCAACTAAACTTAATCTTCGGTCTTGTAAAGAAATTCTTCAGACAACTGAGGTTAATTTCGGTCTTCTGAAGTGGCAACTTTAGGCGACTGACCACTGAGTTCGGTCGTCTGAAGTTCCTAAATCCTAGATTTTTTCCTTTTCAGTTCAAAAATCTGTTTTGCTCTCTTTCTTGGCTATTGTATAAAAAAAAATTTTGGGGTTTTAAAAATATTTCTAAATCCATGAATGTCCTCTAATGATGTACATGAAATGCATGAGTCCTAAGGTCATTCTAGATTATGATTTGAGCCTCAAATTAAATCATATGAAAATGTAAATACATGCGTTCTAAGTACCCATTCTCATGAAACTCTTGAACTTGGTGCTTGCATCTTCATTCTTGTGCTCTTTGAGTTCCATGGATCTGCCAAGTTGTGTATACTTTATTCTTTATGGCTTCCATGACTTGTTATCTTTCCGTGCATGCTTAATATAGTTTTTGTTCACAATCTCAATGCATAGATCAAATACCAAGTGATTTATCATTATCAAAACAGGATTGGACTTGTAGAGTCAACACGTAGACTTTGATGAATCAAATCCTTTTACAAGAGAAGTCAAAAATGAAGAAAAGGATGATATTTTCAAAAAGGAGGATGAGGTAGAAATCAAGGAAGAAAAGGAAGTATATGAATAAATCCCAAAAGATGAACCTATAGAAAATCCTAAATTACCAAGAGAATGAAAGTATGTAAAAGATTGCCCTTAAGATCAAATTATAGGTGAACCATCTAGAGGTGTAACTACTATATATTCTTTAAAGAATCTATGTAATCACTATGCATTCCTATCTCAAGATGAACCTAAAAATGTTGAACAGACCCTTAAAGATGACTCTTGGATAATTGCGAAAACCCTAACGCAGGATTGCGTAGCATCACCCAACAGGTGATGGTCGAGATGGCTAAGAGCTTAGGGGAGCGGAGCTGTACAATCGAGCAGTTCATGCGTATGTGATCCCCATCTTTTGCTGGAGGAGCGGACGCACTGGTAGCAGAGAATTGGGTCTAGGACATAGAGGACATATTGGCAGTCCTCTTGTGTACAAACGAGTAGAGGGTGTTATTTGCCACATTTAAATTGACTGGGGAAGCAAAGCGCTGGTGGAGGTCGATGAGACTATTAGAAGAGCAGAGGCCTGACCTTGTAGTGATAATGTGGAGTCACTTTAGGGAGATTTTCTTTGAGCTGTACTTTCCCGCTACTATCAGGAGTGCGAAGGCATCAAAATTTCTATATCTGGCACAAGGGCCTTTTACGATGCAGCAGTATGCAGCGAGATTCATGGAGCTATCCCAATTCGCCCCGTATCTAGTGCTAAATGAGGAGAGGAAGATAAGGAAGTTTAAGGAGGGCCTAAGGCAGAATATGTATGAGCAGGTGGTAGGCTTCCAAGCTCAGACCTTCTCAGAGATAGTAGACAGAGTTGTAGTGATTGAGAGCAGCCTATAGAGAGGAACAGTAGCACAAATGCAATGAAAGAGGCCCGTGCCTCCGATTTTCAGGCAAGGTCCAGTCGAAGGACATGGAGTAGATATGATAGCAGAGGGAGACGATGACAAGGAAGAGGAGATCGAGTAGTACAGGGCAAGCAGATGCCCCTTGCTTGTCCCAGATGTTTCAAGAGGCATCCAGGAGAGTGTCGAGTAATAGAAGTTGTCTGTTATCAGAGCCACCAGCTTGCACATATCACAAGAAATGGTCAAGCACCGCCAGTGATAGAAGATGCTCCTCAACCATATAGAGGAGACTATCAAGCACCTTGAGGCAGATAGCAGAGGACTAGTGCTCTAGCGCGAGTTTATCCACTGATGCTAGGAGATGCTGAGGTGGCAAGAGATGTGGTGATAGGTAATGTTTCAATACTATCATTTAAAGCTATTGCCTTGTTTGATTCAGGGGTGACTCATTCTTTTATCACCCGGGAATATGTTAAGTTGTGTGGGTTTAAACCTCAGCAGTTAAATATTAGTTTGTCTGTTGCTATGCCAACTGGGGCTATAGGGATATGCAGAAAGGTACTCAGGGACTGTCTAGTGGGTATTCAGGGGAGGTCTTTGTCAGTTAATCTGGTCATTTTAGATATGCATGGATTTAAGGTAATCTTAGGGATGTACTAGGTAGCTGCCCACTATGCCAGCATTGACTACCATTAGAGAGAGTTAGTGTTCAGACCTCTAGAGGGACAAAAGTACAGATTCTTGGGATCATGTGTGTGCACCCCACCTCAGTTACTATCCACCATTCAGGCGAGGAGATTTCTGCTAGAAGGCTGTAAAGGATTCTTGGCCTATGTGATGGTAGTATCAGAAGGGGAGCTGAGGATAGAGGATATCCCAATAGTGAGGGGTTTTCCTGATGTATTCCCCAAAAATTTATCGGGACTACCCCCTGATTGTGTAGTAGAAGTTTGCTATTGATCTGGCTCTGGTGATGGCGCTGATTTCGAAGGCACCATACAGAATGGCACCGGCAGAGCTGAAAGAATTGAAGGAGCAGTCGCAAGAACTATTAAATAAGGGGTTTATTCGGCCCAGTGTGTCACCCTAGGGAGCACTGATTTTGTTTGTAAGGAAGAAGGATGGGTCGATGAGGTTATGCATCGACTACAGGGAATAAATAAAGTAACTATCAAGAATAAATACCCGCTCCCTCATATCAATGATTTATTTGATCAGCTACAGAGGACATAGATCTTTTCAAAGATAGAATAACGCTCCGGGTACCATCAGGTGAAAGTCAGGGCGGAAGATGTTTTGAAGACGGAATTTAGAATACGATATGACCACTATGAATTTCTGGTGATGCCATTTGGTTTAACGAATGCTCCTGCAGTGTTTATGGATTTGATTAATAAGGTTTTCCACTAGTATTTGGACCAATTTGTGGTAGTATTTATTGATGATATACTGGTGTATTCGAAGAGCCCAGAGGAGCATGAGGAACATCTGAGGATAGTGCTTCAGGTGCTGAGAGAAAAGAAGTTGTATGCAAAGCTCAAGAAGTGCGAGTTCTAGTTGGAACAAGTTACCTTCCTTGGACACGTTATATCCAGGGGTGCTATTTCTATTGATCCGAGTAAGATTGAGGCGGTAGTAGACTGGGTACGACTGAAGAATGTGCAGGAGATTAGAAGTTTCCTAGGATTGGCTGGGTACTACCATAGGTTTGTTAAGGGCTTCTTTAAACTTTCAGGCTTACTGACTAGATTGACTAGGAAAGGCGTGAAATTTGAGTGCTCTGATGAGTGTGAATAGAGCTTTCAGGAGTTGAGGCAACAACTCATCACTGCACCTATGTTGATAATTCCTTTAGGAGAAGAGGGATTCGTAATTTATAGTGGAGCGTCCCATAAAGGGCTTGGATGCGTGCTAATGCAGTGAGGCATAGTGATAGCCTATGCCTCATGATAGTTGAAAGAATATAAAAACTACCCTACCCATGAACTGGAGTCGACAACAGTTGTTTACGCGCTAAAGATTTGGAGGCACTATCTATATAGGGGTAGGTGTGAGATATTTACTGACTATAAGAGCTTAAAGTATTTATTCCCGCAGAAGGAGTTAAATATGAGGTAGAGGAGATGGCTGGAGCTAATAAAGGATTACGACTGCACTATCACCTACCACCCGGGAAGGGCTAATATGGTCACTGATGCTTTGAGCCAAAAAGCAGTCATGTATATTTGCAGTGGAGATTCAGCATCCGATCCAGATGGATCTAAAGAGGCTCGGTGTAAAGCTAGTAAAGGATGATCACTAGGCATTTATTGCTAACCTGGTTTTGCAGCCAACTCTATATGAGAGAATTAAAGTAGCTCAGAGGAATGATGCAGAACTAGTAGAGCTTATGGAGAAGGTATAGGATGGTCAGGAGATAGAGTTCAGCATCTCAAATGATGGATCCTTAAGGTTCTATACCATATTGTGTGTTCCTGCCGACCTTGAGATCAAGAGGGTTATCTTGGAGGAGGCATATCGGTCCCTATATACTGTACATCCGCGTAGCACTAAAATATACAAGGATCTTTGAGAGTCTTTATGGTGGAGTAACATAAAGAGGGAGATAGCCCAGTATGTGGATCAATGTTTGACGTGCCAGCAGGTGAAAGATGAGCATTAGAGACTAGCAGGATCATTGCAACCGCTCCACATTCTTGAGTGGAAGTGGAAGCATATAGTGATGAATTTCGTCATAGGACTACCACTAACTTTGTATGGACAGAACGTTATTTGGGTAGTTATGGATCGACTGATGAAGACTACCCACTTTTTGTTGATTATAGTTAACTACTCCATAGGCAGATTGGTTGAGTTATATATCCAGGAGATAGTTAGACTCCATGGCATTCTAGCGTCCATAGTTTCAAATAGAGACCCACGGTTCACATCTCGTTTTTGGAGGAGTTTGCAAGGGGCCATGAGTTCTCAGTTGCAAACAGATGGGCAGAGAGAGAGGATGATAGATATTATGGAGGATATGCTGTGAGCATGTGTGCTAGACTTTTGAGATCGTTGGATGTAGTATTTGCCACTGGTCGAGTTTATGTATAACAACAGGTACCAGACCAACATTGGGATGGCACCGTATGAGGCATTATATGGTAGGAGGTGTCGATCCTCATTATATTAGAAGGAGATTGGGGAAAGATAAATTTTGGGGCCAGAGCTGATACAGCAGACTCGGGATAAATTAGACTCATCAAAAGCAAGATCAGAACAACACAGAGCCGATAGAAGAGTTATATGGATACTCGCTGGCGAGAATTGGAGTTTCACGTAGGAGATCGCGTATTCCTGAAGGTGGCACCGTTGAAGGGAGTTATGAGGTTCGATAAAAAAGCTAAGCTGAGCCCTAGGTATATTGAACCATTCGAGATTCTTGAACGAGTGGGTCCAGTTGCCTATAGGTTGGCATTGCCACCGGTCCTATCTAGGATCCATGATGTATTTCACATTTCTATGCTGAGGAAATACATCCTAGACCCCTCTCATGTGATCATTTATGAAACACTAGAGTTGGGTGATACATTAACTTATAAAGAGGTGTCGGTGCAGATTTTGGACTGGAAGGACCAGGGGCTACGCACGAAGAAGACTCCACTTGTAAAATTTTTATGGCGCAATCATACCATTGAGGAGGTTTCATGGGAATTAGAAGGACAGATGAGCCAGAGGTACCCACATATATTCAGTGGAGCTTAGTGTTGAGTCAGTCAGAATAAAAGTGAATAATAATATTGTATTTTCATTTGTATAGTATAACGTAGGATAGATAGAGTTTTTAGTTTTGGATGTGAATGACTTTGGGAAAATTTTGCATAGTTGTAATCTCCCAGAACCCTCTTTGTAATCACTGTGTTTCTCTTCCATAAGTGAGTGTAATTAATAAAATTGGAGTTTTTTCCTTTAAGGATGAATTAAACTGTGATGAATAGTATATTTCAAAGACGAAATTTTTATGAGGGAAGAATGTAACACCCTTGAAAGTGAGGGGCTTAGGAATGTAAAAAATAATAATAATAATTTAATTAATTAATTAATTAATTTATTTATTATTATTATTAATTATTTAATAAAATATAATACAATATAGTAATAATATTTTATATATATATATATATATAAAACTTCCTAATGAATCAGGAAGTTCAAAACAATGCCCCCCCCCTTTCTTTTCTTCCTGCGCACGCCCCCCCAGCATCTTTCTCCCTCTCTTTGTTCTGTCTCTCTCTCTCTCTTTCTTTGATTTTTCGGCCAAATGGGTGTCGATCGAAAATCAAGAAATATTGTTGGGCTCCATTCTCTACCACCGAAATTTCTACCGAAACGGATTTATTATAGGAGCGGCGTAGACATATCTCCTAAGGTAAGCTAAATTTTCACTCTTACCTCAATTTCTCGTAAATCTTAAGCCTAATTAACGATCAGACACCACCACAAGAATCTAGGGATAATTCTCTACAAGTCTAGCCGAGTAGATTTCTCCTGGGGTCGTCGTAAGCATTATCCCAAAATTAGGATAAGGGGGTTATTAAGGGGCTAATTATTATTTAATTAATGTAGATTTAGAAATGCTAGAGTAATTGGCCATTCTAAGGTTGAATTTGGGTTATTGAATTCAGGGCTCGAGTAAGCGTCGTTGGTGTAATTTCGGGGCCTTGCAGGCATAGTTCAGGAAACCAAGTAAGGGTGTTAAATATTAGTTTAAATGTTAATTTGGAGTATATGGAGCTTAGGGAAGGTTATATGGGTATTATTTTGGGAAATGAGTTAATTAATATGGGGAAAACACAAATTGCAGGATTTGAGTTTCGAGCACCGGAGACGTAGGATCTAGGTTTTAACGAGACTCTCAGTAAGCCAGGTAAAGGGAATAAATTATAGTAGTATTTTTTTATATTATTGATTGAATGAATTTGTGGAAAATGAAGCTATGATATTTTTCCCTATGAAATTAATATATTATGAATATTAGATGAAAATTGTGTGGCATATGACGTATACTGAAAAATGTAAAATATAATGATGGGTAATTTCTGAGAAAATAATGAAATGAGAATTATTGATATGTTAGTGGAAAATGATGAAATGTGGTATTTATATGTGATTAGAAATTATTTCTATGAAAATGAGAATGTGTGAATTAATGATATGGGTATTTTGAGAAATGTTGAAATATGTGAAACATGATATATACTATTATGAGGTGATGAAATGTGCACAGAAAATTATGAGAACATTTTTATTGAAATGAATTGAGATATATTGATATGAGATTAATATTGTATATTGATATGAAAATATTGAAACGTGAAAATGGAAACGTGAATTTTGAAATGTGTATACTAGAATGTAAATATGGGAAATATGAAATGCAATATGGAAATTGAAATGTGATGATTGAAATGAGAATTCTGATTGTGAATACTAGAGAAATGTGAACATTGCAAAGTGTAAAAGCTGCAATGGGATCATTGAAATGTGATTGATGAAATGCCAATACCGCATAATGATTGCGGCTATGTGACAATGATTAACCCTGATGGATGGATATGGGAACTCTAATGATGGGTTGTGATATTGAGCACGGTACCATTGCTAGTGGTTTTAGTGCAACCACACGGACTCGTGGAGCATGTGGTGTGATAGTCGACTAAGCTATTAATAGAGTTGTTGTGCCCCCTTAGTCCAGATCAGGGCTATAGGTCGACTAGTCGTACTACAGAAATGAGATATGTAATATGATATTTTGATCTAATCAGGTCAGCCAACTGCGATTAGATCCAGCCTTCGAGCCACACAACCCTGACCATGGGGGGAAGCATGGCATAGTGAATATCCTCAGGGCAGTCATGAGTCACAGATATGGGTATGTTGATTACTTGAGACACTCATGAGCTAGATAAAAGTGGAAATGAAATGGAAATGGAAATGTGAAAGAAAATGAGGAAAGAAATAGTGTGAGTTAATAATATAAATAACAAAAACGAAGTAAAACACACCACTTGAGGGCTTACTGAGTAAGGTGAATGCCCTGATAAGTATCAGTTGTTGCCAAACCCGGGTTATCTTGGTAAGAATACAAACGATATTAGGGCAGACGGAAGCTGCTTGTATGGGCGGGTAAGTTTCCTTATTCTCAAGAACTTCACCGATAAACATAGATTGTGTAAAAATGGATTTGGAAATGAAATTAAAAGCTTTTGAAAGCTTGTGTTGTATATTTATATGTTTGTATATATAGAATGGTGTATTTTCTCAGAAGATACAATCACTGAAATGTTTATATATTATGGTATAATTAAACTCATATTGTCATGCACTGTAAATTATTCATTCCATCTTACTGAGATGTGTCTCACCCAAATTATCTAAACTTTTCAGGGAATAGAGATAGGCCAGGTGAAAGAGCTCCAAGATAGTAGAAAGCTGAGACCCTGATACACAGGGTGAGTTCTTGGACTAGGGAGGTGTAATTTCCCTAGGGTTGTGTTGTTTTTGGGTATGAGATGGTAATGTATATATATGTATGTTTATACTCTGTGTATTGTATTCTAGTTGTTATGTATATACTGTCTTTCGCTGTTAGATTGTATAAATGAAATGACTATTTACCCGGTACCCAATGCGGGTCGGGTCATATAGGTGGTAATAGGGTTGTTGATGTGGCCGATTTGTGAATATTGCTGATGACGTGTGAATATTTATTATTGTTCATATAAAAAAAATTGGTATGAAAATCGGGGCGTCGCATAGAGCACCTTCTGCTCATCTATGCAACAAAGAACCACCAAGATCTTCTTGATCTCCCGAATCCAATTCTCTACTCGGATCAGGTCTGTACTCCCTGTGAAGGCAGGAGGCTTCAGTTGGGTAAACTGATCAATAGAACCTCCCAGCTCAGCTATGGTACGGTCCTGCCTCCTAGCATTCCGCGTAACCTCTGCCATACTCTGTTGGTCGAAGTCCCAAAATCCTACTATAGAGTCACTGCCCCCCTTATGGGCAACTCCCTCGCTGCTACTGCCTCTAGTGTTGGCAATATTATCCCATAACTCCATCCTGAAGAGATAATTAAGAAAACTATTTACAATCTTAGTACCTTACATATTTTCTACAACTACAATACCATAAAATTTACTTCAATAACCTATCGTCCCTAATGTCGACATACTTTGCCAGCTTAACACTCTAATTCTAACTCATGTTCTGCCCCTCCACTCGGAAACGAAATCGTCAATAGATTGTCATGATTTTCTGAACCCGTCAACTGATCTAGAAAAATACAGAAGTCCGCCAATGGATTTCTGTCTCCAAGCTTACAAAGCAAAACTCAACATTCCTATTCTACTCATTTCTATCTTCATACACTCTGGTATGACCTCCTAACCTCGTCTAACCAAGTTTACAAGACCTAACAACCTAGTTAGCTCTTATACCAATTGTAATGCCCTGACTCGCCACATGGGCCTGGAGTGCTAGAAAACATAACATAAAACAAAATACTCTCCGATACCATTTATAGGAGGGTCCAACCCTGAAGAGTTCATGATTGCCCTATCCATAAACAACATACAATAAAGCAGTAGAAAAGTTTCAATCTCCAAAATATCATACCAGAGTTCTAAGCCATTACTATTACATAAATATTTCCAATGTTTCTATTACAATCCCAAAAAGATAACCTAACCATAGCCTAGTACTTACACGAGTACTTACAAAAAGGACTCCCAAAAACACTACACTCCAGAACCCTCTAGAGCCCTAGGTCTGGTTTCCTACAAGACCTGAAACAAGATTTGTATATTGGGATGAGACACTTCTTAGTAAGGTGGATCATATTACTTCAGTGTGTGACTACATGAGTTTATTCCAACAAAAAACAATAGTGGGTTTAACTTAAATGAATTACACAGTTAAAACATTCTCAATTCTGTAATATAGAAGATATATATAATTCCTACAAAAGATAGTGTAGCTCATTACCAACGAGAGTTCCCGAGGTTGGGGTAGGATACAGGCCTATACACTCTAAAATCCCTCGGCTCAGTACTCAAAGTTCTAACTCCACCCATTTTATTTTTAAATCATGTATATGCATAGTGAACTCATCCCTGCCTAGGAACACCATATAAACACCATTTACTTCCCCCATGGTATGGGTTGTGCAGTCCGTAGACCTGATCTAGCTCTAGCAGCCCACTAGTCTAATCACTTCAATGTTACAACTCCACCTTGGTCATATCCCACCCTAGATCAAACACCAGAGCCAGTGACCAATCGACTTTTTAGATACCCACCCTTACCGATAAGGCGTGGTTGCACTATATCACCCACTAGCAATGGTATTGTGCTTCCATAGTAACCAGTTCCTTAGGTGGTTCATACATCATATATACATTTATAATGAAATAATAGTAACATGTTTCCATTCCATAAAGCATTTAAGCAATTCTAGTATTTTTCACAAACTCATTCATTTATCAGCATTAACAGGCATACATAGCCCTCAGTCTTAAACCGATATCTGATTTTCTACAGTTTCCTGAAAAAAAATTTGGAACTCATGTTCCCATATTTCATACCAAATATTCCATAAGTTCAGTTCCTTCACATTAACCATCTCATGTCACACTCATTTGATTAAATATGCTATAATATAATAAACGGTTTTTAAAACTACGATTTACACAAAACAGGGTTTCAAGCATCTCCAACTTTTAATATAATAAGAATATCTAAGTTTAAAGAAAAATGGAGACCATACCCCAAAACCCTAATTTTTCTGAAACGATAAAATACAGTTTAACTAGTTTAAATCTCAAAAATAACTTATGTAAGACAAATCCCCTTACCTGGCTTACAAGAAAGCCCCCTGAAAATCCCAAACTCTACGCCCTACAACATTTGCAGTTCAAAATCCTGAAACCACAATTTCCCCAAATAAATCAACACAAACTCTAGATCAGCAACCATTATTCATTTCATAGGCCTTCCTATAGCTCACAACAACCATAAAACCTTAAAAAAAACCTACTTACCTTGATTTTGGAGTAACACCCGAAATGATCAAATCAAAGATCTGCTCCGCTAGACTTGTAGAGAGTCTCCCCTAGATCCTCGTAGTAACTTCCGTTTGTCGAATCTGTCAACAAGCGGCAAGAAATTGTAGAGAGAGAAAGCGTAGGGGCGTGGGTTAGAGAGGGAGATGGAGAGAGAGAGAGAGAGAGAGAGAGAGAGAGAAAGAGAGAGAGAGAGAGAGAGAGAGAGATTATGTTTCTTAATGAAGAAGAAAACAAAATATCATATTTATAGATCCCTTGACTTGGTCAAATTCGTCGACGAGCCACACAAGGCCGTTCGTCGATGAAGTAAGGGCCTCATCGATGAATCCTAAGCCTAATATTTTCCAAACACTCTAGATCTCTTCATCGGCGAAGCTTTGAATTTCAGCGATGAACCACTTTGGGACTTCATTGATATGAACATGGACCTCGTCAACGAAACCTGCTAAAACACCTTTTTATTTTCCCTTTCTTTCTTTCTCATTTATTTCTTTATTTTCCTGGATTCGGGTCTCTACACATAGCATGAAGTACACCCAAACCTTTCATGAGTAGTCATAAAAAAAACTCACGAAGCACATATGTCCTCCCCGTTATGATACCCTTACTGGCCCCCAAACATCTGTATGAAAATAGTCAAGAATTCCCTCTGTCTTGTGTGTGGCTGTCTTAAACTGCACCATGATTTGTTTCCCAAGAACACAATACCTACATAAATTAATCTTTCATGTTTTGACACCCTTCAATAGATTTCTCTTATAAATCTCCATCATCCCATGCTCACTCATATGACCTAACCGCACATGCCATAAGACTATACTATCTGACTTAGACTTTAAAGCTATAACTCCACCTACAATTGTGGTACCTAATAGTTTGTAAATATTTCCTACTAGTTTCTGCCCCTTCATCACTATTAAGGCACCTTTACTCACCTTTATTACTCCATTTGCAGACTTGTAATTAAACCCATTACAACCTAAAGTGCCCAATGTCTAATATCACACAACATTCTAACAACACCATTAGATATTTTAATTACGATATTCCTTATTTCAACAACTTTGCATGATGCATCGTTACCAATCGAAATATAACCAGAATTTACTAACCTATAGGTGTCAAATCAATCTTTTTGGGTGTCATGTGATAGGCGCATGATGAATCCAGAATCCTAGAATCTTTGAGATGATTTGAACTAGATGAAACAGAAAGCATATGCTTGTCACTGCTCTTTGAGTCTTCTTCTTCCACTACATGCGCATAATTTGATGGACACTCTTTATTCTCTGTATTCCCTTTTTTTTTTCTCTGGACAATCTCATTTTATGTGCCCCTTTTTCCACACTTATAACACTGTATGTCCTTCCTCTTCCTGGATTTAGACCAAAATTTATTGTTACTCAATCTGCTCCAGGACTTGCTTATTCCTCATTCCTGGTTACCCCTCACCACAAGCCCTTCACCTTGTAAATTCTCATCACTGGCTTTCTTCCTCTGATGAAAACCTAATAGTGCACTTGTGATCTCCTCCAATTCGAGAGCTTCATTTCTTCACTTCATAGTTGTAACCAAATTTTCGTATGAAGGAGAAGCAGGTAGGGAATTTGGTAACATCAATGTCTTGTCTTCGTCTTTTGATTTCACATCAACTCCCTTCAAATCATTGATAATCTAGTTGAACACGTTGATATACTGGTTTAGATCTCAGCCCTTTGACATCTTAAGACCATACAATTGCTACTTAATAAAAATCTTGTTCGTTAGTGACTTGGACATATACTAACTTTCCAGTTTTAACCAAACTACCATCGATAATTCCTCATCTATGACGTGATACATCACGTCATTAGTCAAATAAGTATGATAGTTGCCACGGTCTTCGCTTCTAGTTCCTAATATCGTGCATGCCTTCTGGATACTTTCCTTATAATGCCTTCACCATATCCTACTACACTAACAAATACTTGACCCTCTTATGCCATAATCCAAAATTTCTAGATTCGTCAAACCTGACCATGTCGAACTTCACAGAAGATATTTCAGACATCGTGACCTATGTTGACCTTATAGGTCACGTTCGGTTTTGATAATTATAAATACCTATTATATTTGATGAATGCTTGACGTTATGTGCAAGTATTCTAATTGAAAAATTATAATGATAGCACAAAGAGAAAAATCGGTGCTGAGTCAACAAATTGACCACAGCCCGGTCAACCAAACTTACGTAGTTCATTTATACCCGATCGACCGAACTTCCTAAGAGTCAACATAATTGACCTTCTCGTCAACCGTGCCCAAAATGAATAACAACTCCCTCATCGACCGAGTTCCCATATATGGAACTCAACAGTCTGGTCAACCGAACTAGATAGTTCAAAAAGTTCCCAGTCGACCGAACTGCCCTAAAAGGGAAAAATTGCCCTAAACCTCCAAGTCCGGTCGACCAAACTTGTAGTTCAATTAATACCCGGTACACCAAACTTTAAGCAACTCGGTCAACCGAACTTGCCTCGGTCGACCGGTGCTCTTGAGTTGCCCTAGTATTTTTACCGTGGTTAATATTTTTAAACGGGGTTAAAATAATTAAATTGTATTAAAACTTTCCTAATAGTTCCATATGTGTCCTGAACGGTTATATTTTTGGAGATGTATATATATACCCCTTCATTTGGAATAATTAGCATGAAATTAGCAATCATAATTAGGAAAAATCCTTTGAAATTCCAAAATCTATAATACTCATTTTTTAGCCTCCAACACTCATTCTTACCTGATTTTTTTGCTCAAGTATCTTTGTAAGTGTGATTTGAGGAGTGTTGTTATATAGGTTTGCTCTTTTAAGATTGTACTTGTTTGATATTATTTTATTTGAGTTTAAAACGTCAAGTGTTCTTAGCGAACTTCATTGATAAGTTTATCCTAAGAAGACTTCACTTGAGCTTCTGAGTATTGCATTGTCATTGCAATTTCTTGAGAAGTTCTTATTTGATTTTGGTTGCAAAAATCTTTTCAAATCATTTTCAAATATCTAGTGTGTTTCATCTTGAGAAATCTTTGAAGAGATATTTGTTTATGTGGTGAAAATCTTTGTTGCAATATTCATTGAGTTATATCATTTGTTGAATATAAAGATTAAATCCTCTTTGCAAACCATATATATATATATATATATATATATATATATATATATATATATATATATATATTTCTTGAGCTTTATACGTTGAGAAAATCTACTCATTGAGATATCTGAAGTATTGCTAATATCTTTGTTTGAGCATCGTGATTGAAAATATTTTGTGATACAAGGATCATATTGTTTGCACTCTTACACACTGATTACATCAATCATATAACTATTTAAAAGTAGAACTCTAAGACCACATTAAGCTTACTTTATGTGATTGAGTAGATTGGGTACACATCTGTTTTACATGTAAGCATAATCACTGTACCAATTTCATATACTGTTGTATTCCAGGCATGGGCCTGAAAAGGGAGACTAGTCCTAGTAAATAGTCTTAAATTGGCTTAGACCCAGTTAGGAAAGATAGGTGCGCCATACTGTTAAGGCGTGTAGATCAACCTCTTGAATTGACCTGGTTGTAATCTGTGCCACTCCACCCGTTAAGTGAGCCTTTAGTAGAATCCTCGGGCTTGCGAGTTAGAGGCGGGGACGTAGGCACAGTTGGCCGAACCCCGATAACATATCTTGTGTGTATTGTTTATCTTTTTGCAATTTACATTCCTGCACATATATGTTATAATTGTGAATGTTACGCATGATTTAATTTGCTCACGTTATATTTATATGCACATTTGGAACTGCATAGACAGACCCTAGGTCACATAATACTGATAATCTAACTTAACCTAGGAGGAATAAATTTTAAAATTTCAATTCACCCCCCTCTTGAGAATACATCAATTCTAACAACTTTACTCTGATACTAATTGTTGTGAAACGTGCGGCAATTATAATGAATAGTGTGAAAAAATAAAGAGATTGAGCAAAAAAATAAATAAATACACAAATGTAACGTGGTTTGACTGTATGCCTACATCCACAGGAGTGAATAGTGGCTGGATTTTTTTATGTAAAAGTAAGGTTACATCATATGTATTTATACTAACCATATTCGTACAAAGGTATTAGAAAAATTCCTCAAATACACCTGTACAGTATTGCAGGGGCGTCGCCCCTGCACCCCCAACCTATTATTCGTCCCAACCAATAAAACAATAAATTTAAAGCCCAAAAGGCCGATATCGTCGTCCCGTTTGGCTCGACTTCCTGCATAAGTTTACTTTCTTTGTATACATGTTCCACTCGATATGAGTCACATACTACAACTTGTCCTTTTATGCTCAGATTAAAAAACATTGGATGATTCAACATATATTTATTTAAAAAACGATTTGTATTAGGAAAAGTTTATAATAATGTTTGGTGTAACTATGAGAAGCAAATTGAAACACTGAGCATTATTGTCCTAAATTGATCTTTATTTTTTTGTTCTCTTGCACGGGGCATGCAAAAAACATTGAATGATGTATCATTTTTCAGATAAAAATGATAGTTGGTATAATGTCTTTTAATGGTCACGTGTCACTTGTGTTTTTATGCCCAAATTAAAAAACGTTAGATAGATCATCGTTTTTTTTTTTTGACGCATTAATTTGAAAAATAAATTCCATCTGAACTATTTTTAAATAATTTTAATTAAAATAATATTAAATTTAAAAAAAAAAAACTCGTTTTTCATAATCTAGACAATTTTGCACCGTTATGGGAAATACATTGATTTACACTTGCAAATACCCATGTCCACGACGTGCACGTGGCTACGTGGCAAATACGAATAGCGAGTATATTGCCGTTTAGTCGCATACGCAACTGCGAATAACATGTCTGGGTATGCTGATGTGGAAGGTCGAGCTTAGCTGAACAGAGAGAAGGCACGGCACGTGAGTGAGCGAGGAGCGTGACACGTGTGAAAGCGGCGTGCCGGAGAGAGAGAAAAGCAGTGAGAGAAAGTAGAGAGAGAGAGAGAGAGAGAGAGAGCGTTCGTTAGTGGCGGTTAGAGGAGTGGAGAGAGGTGGTTAAAAGTCGGGTTAATAATGGAGTTAATTAACTTAACCATGGTTAAGAACTTACGTTAACTAAGTTAGGCAGCTTTTCCCTATATATACATGGCTTCATTAGAGCTCTGCTTTGACCCGCTTCGTTTCTCGTCTTTCTCCTTTTCCATTAGGCATACTCTGAGAGAGAGAGAGAAAGAGAGAGAGAGAAACAATCAGACATTGCTCTGTTATAGGGAGAGAGCTGTGAGCCGACATTAATGGCGGTTTCTCTGAGATGGTTTTCTGTATTGGCATTACTGGCTGTAATGCTTGTTGTGGGTGTGAAGGCTGCAATTGGGAGGGACGACCTTGCGCAGTCAAGGTTAGATTTCTTGGTCTTTTTCGCAGCTCTATATATACAGTTGGCAGTGTTTGTCGGGGAGAAACAGGGGATTTCTGTAAATGTTGTGTCGAAGCTCGCATTCTGTTTTCCGAGTTTTTCGATGCTCTGTTTGTAATGTCTTCTCCTTAATTAATTTTTGTGTTTTAAACTAGTTTTATGGCGTAAGCTCAGTGAATTTCTCACATTATGCTTCGTTCCAAGAAACAGGAGAGTAATTGCAGATTTAGCTTCCGAATACCTTCAATCCTTAACCCAATTCTTTCGCGTTTTATCTTCTGACAGGACTAAAGAAACAGAGGAGTTGAAGAGCTCGTCAATGGCGGAAAGGTGAGTCGCGGCCGTCTCAATTTCCACGCTTTAATCTCGATCTTCTCCAGCATTTCACAGGGAATCCAGACCGTACACCCAGCCTCGGGCTGAACCTGGATCGTAGGATAACTAGGCGTAGCCGTGAGATAGAGATCCGATAAATCTGGATCGTTTATTCCGTTATGTTAGTTCCCCTGCTTTCGTTCCTCGAGAGCTACACAGTTCGCTCGCAAGCCAGTTACTTTCTTGAATGGCGCTTAGCCCCTTTTACTAAATTACCCTTAATAAAATCTTAATCCCTCCTCAACCAACGGTCAACCCCAGGTAAGTTCCTACAACACGAGGTCAAATTAGTCATTTCGAAGACATTCCTCCTTCAGTCTCCAACCAATGGCCTCTCTCTCTCTCCCTCTCTTCCTGCCTCGAGCAATGTGTACGGAATTATCTGCTTTGTTTATGGAAAAATTTAAGAGATCACATGGAAGTACTGGCACTCGTATACCGACATAGTTTATGTAGTCAAAGCACAGTCACGCAATGCCTTTTCTGGGCAGGAAAAAAAAAGGTCAAAAAAAAAGAAAAAACAACGAACTCGGACCCGAAAACAGGCACAAAACGAGCTCAAACTCGGAATGTGCCAAAATGCAAATCGTATCAGCTCTGATTTTATGCTGTTTTATTACCCAGATCTGAATTTTCCTTTCTTCCTCGCTTTCATGTTTGACTGACGTGAGCAATCTGATTCAGGTCAGAGGAAGGTGAAGCCTGGAAGAATGAGCATGCTGTGGATAATCCTGAAGACGTTGCTTCAATGGTTGATTCGTAAGTTCCCATTTGATCGGCTTTTATTTTATTTTTCTTTCTTCATCTCACAATCTGGTTGTTTGGCACATTTCAATTTTAATAATCAGCGAGAGCGAGAGCGAGAGCGAGGAGGTCCAGTTTTGAGTTAAGGAATTGACCCATGTTCTCCCCACTGGTAGAGATATTTAGCTCTTTTTCATTGCGATCACGCTTGTTGTCAGCTTGCCCACATGCCCTTGCCATGAGATCCGCACATCACGCTACTTGGTTTATTTCTTGTCTTCACCCTCATCCAAATTTCCCTCATTGCCTACATTAGCTCTACACTGCTTCTAATATTTAACCCTGTTGTGTGTCTAAAATGATGAAAGTGGCGATTTTGGGTAAAGCACTTGTTTGGCTGCATATGACTTATATTATGCGTGGCGTGCAAATTGTACAATATAATACTAAAATTTTCAGAATGAGGCTTTCACAAATTGCGAAAATTAACGACCGCCAGATTAATTGCTTTCCCTTTTACTGGATGACGGGAGGTCCTTCACATGAATCCAACCGCTTGACACTTCATTGCACCCATAAACCCATCGAATTGATCAAAATAGAGATGCCCAATTTGAGTTTTCATAAGTGGAATCCAATGCGTTAATTAGTAATTGATGCTTCGGTGAAAACAGCCACTGATCAGTTTTCAACTTCTCACCAGTGCATTTGATTGAAAGCCACAATTATTCCCAACGCTGTTGCCCAAACATTTGGGTCGGCGACATAAATCATGCACCCTCTTTCCAGCCTGTCAAAAAGGCATGAAGATCGATCCTCCCAGTTACAGATCTGGATAGGATTTTAGTGAAAGACTTTTGGGGCTGCTGCAGAGCCATTCATTGTAACCAGCATGATCTCATTAAGTCTCATTCCATTTAGGAGATACCCGCACCGACACACTCAATATACTAAACGAGAAGTGCTCATCCCCACCTCTTGCATTTATTCCTGGTAGCCAATCACCCCATTTGTCCGTATGCACCTTAACGGCCCATCCGTATACGGTATACAATCCTCCCACCAACTCACATGGCCTGCCTCCCCCACATCACAGTGAATGAGCTAGCTATGTAGCTGCAATTGGTGTTTGGTACGCAACCTTAGTGTCAAAAGTCTCCAACTGGCTAATTCCCCCTTGGATCATCTCTGCCAATAATCGCCGACTCACTTATTATATTTAAGGATTCAAATTCAAATATTAGGCCATAGAGCCAAAAAAATTTAGTCTGGAACTATTCCAAATATTATAAAGATTATGTTGTTTTAAGGATCGCGCAATAATAATGATAATAATTTGTTCTAAAATTTACAGGAGTATTCGGAATAGCACGGAGAGGAGGAAGTTAGGATTTTTCTCGTGCGGAACTGGAAACCCAATTGACGACTGCTGGCGGTGTGACCCCAACTGGCACCGCAACAGGAAGAGGCTGGCCGATTGTGGAATTGGCTTTGGACGAAATGCGATTGGGGGTCGCGACGGCAAGTACTATGTTGTGACGGACCCAAGCGACGATGACGCAGTGAACCCGAGACCGGGCACGCTCCGGTATGCAGTGATCCAGGACAGGCCGCTGTGGATACTGTTCAAGCGGGACATGGTGATCACTCTGAAGCAAGAGCTGATCATGAACAGCTTCAAGACCATCGATGGTCGTGGGGTGAATGTCCACATTGCCAATGGGGCTTGCATAACTATCCAGTTCATCACAAATGTCATCATCCATGGCCTCCACATCCACGACTGCAAGTCCACGGGGAATGCCATGGTTCGAAGCTCCCCAACTCACTATGGGTGGAGGACAATGGCCGATGGCGATGGGGTTTCCATTTTTGGAGCAAGCCATATCTGGGTTGACCACAATTCACTGGCTAATTGTGCTGATGGCCTTGTGGACGCCATCATGGGTTCCACTGCCATTACCATCTCCAACAACTACTTCACTCACCACAATGAGGTCTTTCTTCATAGTTCCTGTTTTTCATGCATAAATTATATATCCAATTGAAAAACTGCCTTTTGATTTCAATACTACATATCCACTTATTTCTGCTGAAGAAAAGGACTAAACTAGTTGCTTAATATATGGAATTTATTCAAATTACAGGTGATGCTGTTGGGTCACAGTGATTCTTACACCAGAGATAAGCAAATGCAGGTCACCATTGCCTACAACCATTTTGGCGAGGGTCTTATACAGAGAATGCCTAGGTAACATTTTATATATTGACGATCATTAGTTCTGAAGTATGAACTTAGGACAGTTTTTCCCATTTTGAGAACAATCAAAAAACATAGAGAGATGCAGTTGAATGTGAGCTCGTATTGGAATCAATATCTATGTGTGAATAATGCAGGTGCAGGCATGGATATTTCCATGTGGTGAACAATGACTACACTCACTGGGAAATGTATGCAATTGGTGGAAGTGCTGAACCCACCATTAACAGCCAGGGCAACAGATATCTTGCCCCTGCCAACCTTTTTTCTAAAGAGGTATTTTTTATAAAGAGATCGAAGTATAATTTTCACCCATTATATTTTTGTGTCTTCCCATAGGAATTCTGCAATGTGTAGTTGATAACAAATAATTATGTGGACATGCAGGTTACGAAGAGAGTTGACACTGAAGATGGTGTATGGAAGAACTGGAATTGGAGATCAGAGGGAGACCTTCTGCTGAATGGGGCCTATTTCACTCCATCAGGAAATGGAGCTGCCGCCAGTTATGCCAGGGCCTCTAGCTTAGGTGCAAAGTCCTCTTCCATGGTTGCCTCCATTACTTCTGGTGCTGGTGCTCTTTCCTGCCGCAGAGGATCACAATGTTAAAACTCAACCCCATCCGAGGACCAAAAAAAATACATAGTTCAATTTTTTTTCCTTCTTTCCCCTTTCTACTGTTAAAGCACTGCTCAAGCTCCCAATCAATTCTGTTTCCAACACCTCATCGTATGTCTCCAGTGATTCCATATTGGACAAGTGTATATCAGTCATTATGTTGTCACAGTACTCGTAAACATTATTCCACTTGTCATCTCACCACCAATGCTCAACCTCGGCCTGCTTCAAATGCGAGGATTACATCCATTGGGCGGGTGCAGAAGTGTTGTTCATTTCCTTTCTCCCCTCATTGATCTGTTCCCTGGACGTTGGAACCATCCTTGTCTTAATCTCATCTTTGAAATACATCGCTTGTATTGTGGTCCATATGCACCAAGTGTCCGCCTCTTTCTCGTTTTTCAAAATCTTACTTGCATAGTGGAGAAAAGAGTGAAAAAAAAAAAAAAAAAATCAGTTCATGTATTGAAAAAAACTCTCTTATCGTGATGATGAAGATGATGTTCAGCTTCAATGACTTCATTTTGATTCTTACGTTCTGTAATTATGGTTTGTATCATCTTTATGTCTGCTTCAATCTTTTCCCTCTGTATGCGTCTGTGCTGCTTCTGCCTCTGAATTAGTTAATGCATAAATTACACATGATGACAGCCAAACCAGTGATGATTGAGCCCTTTACCCTTACCCCTCCTCTTCAGACAAATTAAGCTTTAACTAATCCTTTGCCTGCATAAATTAAGTGTGGTGGGGGAGGGGGGGATGTTGAGAATGCATCACATTGGGTTGCATGTGAGGTAGGGACCCCAAGAGCATGTGAGGCACTCCTCACCTGCAAATCATCTGCCATTATTTTTGCCAACCATTTACAGCTCACGTTGAGTGTATGAACCTCACTGAAGGCGCCAGTGTCACCTCAAGCCCATGTGTACCGGCAACTTAGCAATATATGCCACCGAGTTCACTTGGATATATGGTTGGCAAAATGATTGAACTTGCGAAAATTCAATTTGGCTACTGCTACACATACATATGCTACAATGAAGGACTTCAGAGATACATGGTTTACTCTTCAATTAACATGCCCTGTGGATGCATTGGCTCAAAGGTTCAATTAATGCACCCGCTGATGCGGAGGCAGCAGAGTTCTGTTGGTAATTATGAAGCAGATGAAATAATACAAGGAAAAACAACAGATATTTTTTTTATTACCCATCCCCCATCCTATACTGAACTCCTCCAAAAATCCAAATTTTTAACTACTAAATGTTCTCTAACTAACTTCTCTCTCACAGATTTGAAAGAATACAAAAATAGCTCAACCAAATATGACACAAACACACATACACTGTCAACTTAGTTTCTTCCTTTCCCCTCCCACTTATTGTGTGCCTTTTTGTTTCCCCTTTCTGTGTTCAAATAAATCCAAAGCTAAATAAAATTTTGATTTCTGCCATCTTCAAAGCTCGATGCTAGCGTACCTCTTCTATTAGACAAATAGCCATAGCCTCGACAATGTTCGTGCCATAGCCATAGCTTCACTGCTTCAGATGCCTATCCAACGATTTGAAAAGTCAAACGATTCGAAATTAGGACGCAAGAGAAGAAAAAAAATTTGAACCGAAACCTAATTTCACCAAAAACCTCAAATTTCGCTTTAAAACTCCAAGTCTTGAAATCCCAATCTGAGACCCCATTCCACTCCAAATTGCAAACTAAAACCAAATCGATACTCAATTGGTCTCAAAACCTTAGATTGAAACCTAATTCGCCTCAAAATTGCGATTTGAAACCCAACTGAAATTTCTATTGTGCCAAAAAAATTCTCAAGCTGAGATTCAATTTCGCTCAAAATAGAAAAATTAAATCACATATTGGAACTTAGTTGAAATCCAAATTTGTACAAAAATCTCAAACTGAAACTTGCTTGCGGTCAACTTCTCAACAAAAATCAATTTGGCACAAAATTACAAAGTTGAAATATTATTGAAACCCAAGTCCATGCAAAATCGCAAATTGAAACTCAAACTTAATAACCCAATTTCCTCAGAATTCCCAAATTAAGACTCAATTTGACCCGGAATTAGGAAACTGAAACACAATTAGAATCCCATCCCACTCAAAATTGCAGTTCAAAACTCAATTGGAACCTACTTGCCCAAGAGATAAAAAATTCAAACTAAATTGTGTTGGCGTGAGTCCCGCAATTAGCCAATTATGGAAATCTTAGGTTTAAGAATTCCTTCATTCAAGGGTAAAACATGATTGTAGCTGTAAATATTGTACAGACATAAAATAGCTTCCTAAAATAATTTCTTGTATCTCTATATCTTGTACTCAATTTTATGGAAATGGAATGAATGAAAGTTATGTTTGACATGGTATCAGAGCATGATCTTGGGTTCCTTGTTTTTTTATTAGGCAGGGTCAAGTTTTTGCTCGGCCTTCATGGCTAACTCCACAGAAAAAATCCTGGATAATCTACATAAAAAATGACAGAGGTTTTGTCAAGGGTCCAGACCTCTTCCTCTCCCATCACTGATTCCCCGATGGTTCCAATCAACATCAAGTTGGATGCTCCTGCAACTGAAGACGTTCCAGGTCGAGTAGCGGTAGCCACAGCTGAATCTCAACTCTCTCTTATTCCCGTGGTTGAACCATCTACCTCAACCCCAGATCAAGATAATTGTGGTCAAGTTTTTTGCAGCTCTACTACTCGGAATGATGGAGCCTGGATTATCAACTCCGGAGCGACGGATCATATGACATTTGATCCAAATGACTTCTCCAACACAACTCAGCCATGGAGGACTTGCATTGCCAATGCCAATGGGGCTACTTACCCAGTCACAGGGGCTGGAACCTTTCCCCCGTCTCCCTCTCTCTCTCTCTCTAACTCACACACTTCTTGTTCCATCTCTCTCCAACAAATTGATGTCTATGAGTCAATTTACCCAAGAGCTTAATTGTGTTGTGCTGATATACTCTACTTTTTGTCTTCTTCAGGATGTTCTCAACAAGGAGATTATCGGGCGTGGTACTAAAAGGGGGGGGGGGGGACTGTACTACCTTGATGACTTCAATCCAGGCAAAGTAAATCACACGAACCATCAAACCAGTCGCCATGAACGACAAATTTGGCTATGGCATAAGCACTTGGGGCACCCATCATTCGGCTATCTCCGGCATCTACTCCCGTCTTTATTTTCCCATTTGCAGAATGTGGACTTTAAATGTATACATGTATCAAGGCTAAAAGCAACGAGTTTCTTATCCAAATAACTTGAATAAAACTAATATTCTATTTGCATTGATACAATCTGATGTGTAGGGACCATCCCCGATACCTACTTCCTCTAGTCACCGTTGGTTTGTAATTTTTGTTGACGATTGTACTCGAATGACATGGCTCTATCAGGTAAAAACCAAAGACGAAGTTTTAACCATTTTTCAAGCATTTCATGCCATGGTTCAAACTCAATTCTCTTCCAAGATAAAAATATTCGTTCCAATAATGGTGGTGAATTCATCAACCAAAGATTTCAGGCCTATTTCCAACAACATGGCCTCCTCCATGAGACCTTATGCTCTCAAACACCACAATAAAATGGTGTCACCGAGAGGAAAATTCGGCATATTTTGGAAACATCACGTGCCCTACTCCTTGGAGCAATGGTGCTGAGTTGCCATTGGGGGGATGTTGTGGCTACTGCAGTGTACTTAATCAACCGTATGCCATCTAAAATTTTACACTTTAAAACCCCCTTACAAGTCCTCTCTACTCATATATCCCTTCCCTCAATATTGATGCTTCCTCATAGAATTTTCAGGTGTGTTGCTTTTGTCCACCTCCACAAGAATCAACGTACCAAACTGGACCCATGTGTCATTCGGTGCTTATTTTTGGGATATAGTTTACATAAAAAGGGCCAATGTTGCTATGACCCCACTACCAACCCCACCTATATCACCATGGACGTTACATTTCTTGAGACCAAGAATTTCTATCCTTCACTGGTACCCAATTCTCCCCTTCAGGGGGAGACTCAAGTAGAAGAGACGAATTGGTTGATGGCCCCCGTAGGTGAGCATGGAACTGGAAATAGAGAGGTTGAACAGCATGAGGTACCACAAGAGATTGAATATGTCGAATTGAGGAATGATGAAGCCGAAGAACCTAGAAATGAAGAAGCCGAAAATGAAGAAGCAGAAAATATAGAGTACCCTTAGTCCCCTCACTCCTCAGTACCTGAAGACCCTCCTCCTCCTGAGAATGTCCTTGAGGTAAGTACTCCTTTTGCACCTTTACATGCTAATATTTTGGATTCCCCTACTGGTTATGTGTTTCCTTTTAGACATAATCATGGGAAACCGCCGAACAGATACAACCCAGATGAAGAAGGAAGGAAGTTCAAATACCCAATTGCAAATTATGTATCTACTCAAGGTTTGTCCAAGCCGCTCAAGACTTTCACTCAAACACTATCCTCCTACCATATTCCCAGTAGTGCTAAAGAGGCTTTATCTAATCAAGAGTGGGTGCAAGCAATGCAAGAAGAACTAGAAGCCTTAAAGAAAAATAATACCTGGAAGTTGGTCCCATTACCGGAAGGAAAAAAAAATAGTGGGATGCAAATGGGTGTTCTCTATAAAGTACAAAGCTGATGGATCAATTGACCGATACAAGGCGAGACTTGTGGCGAAGGGTTTTACCCAAACGTAAGGCATAGACTACTCAGAAACCTTCTCACCAATAGCTAAACTGAATACCGTTAGATTCTTACTATCTCTTGCAGCAAATTTGGACTGGCCACTACATCAACTTGACGTGAAGAATGCTTTCCTTCATGGCAACCTTGATGAGGAGGTATACATGGATATCCCGCCAGGATATACAGGATTGGCTAGGAACAAAATTGTTTGTAAACTGGAGAGGGCATTATATGGACTAAAACAGTCACTGCGAGCATGGTTTGGCCAACTTAGTTCAGCTACGAGGAAGTATAGCTATAGCCAAAGTAACTCTGACCATACTCTCTTCCTAAAACACCGACAAAGCAAGGTGACAGTATTAATAGTCTATGTTGATGATATGATAATTACGGGGGATGACGCTGATGACATCTCAAGGCTACAAGAACAATTTTCTACTGAATTTGAAATGAAAAACTTGGGAGGGCTTAAGTATTTTATGGGAATAGAGGTGGCGAGGTCAAGAAAAGGCATATTCCTCTCTCAGCAGAAATACGTACTAGACTTATTAACGGAAGTGGGATTACTAGAGTGTCAAACCTGTGGATACACCGATTGTGCAGAACCATAGGCTTGGAGAATATTCGGACCAGGTGCCAGCCGATAAGGTGAGGTATCAAAGACTAGTGGGGAAGCTCATTTACTTATCTCACACTTGTCCATACATTGCTTACGCTGTAAGTGTGGTAAGCCAATTTATACATAATCCGAGTGAAGACCATATGGGTGCCGTAATTCGAATTCTCGGCTATCTAAAGTCATCACCAGGAAAAGGACTAATGTTCTCCAAGAATGCTCATTTGAAGATTGAAGGGTACATGGATGTGGACTGGGCTGGGAATATCTTGGATAGAAAGTCTACTTCAGGCTACTTTACATTTATTGGAGGAAACTTAGTTACATGGAGGAGTAAATATTTTGAGCCTCAGATTAAATCATATGAAATATGTGATACTTTAGTTCTAAATACCCATTCCCATGATGATCTTGAACTTGCCGCTTGTATCTTCATTCTTCAACTCTTTTAGTTCCATGGATTATTCCATTATGTATATTCTTTAATCTTCATGGCTTCCATGACTTGCTAGCCTTCCGTGCGAGCTCAATATTGTTCCTTTTCACAATATCAATGTACAAATCAAATACCAAGTGATTTGTCATTATCAAAACAGGATTTGACTCATAGAGTCAACAATCTCCCCCTTTTTGATGATAACAAATACACAAGCGAGAATATAAAATGGGTTACACCTAACAAGGCTCCCCCTCAAATAATGCATCAAATATTCAACAAGTGAAATATGCTCATGCTTATACACAATTAGCTTTGCCAACCATTTTTGCCCATTTTTGCTATCGCTTGATTCCCCTCCCCCTTTTGACATCAACAAAAAGGTGTATAATAATAATACATGAGTGGACATAACCTTATGTTCTTCTCCCCTTTTAAATCTTAAAGTTTTAAACTTGCTCAACCATTAGATTTTAAAAATTATATTATGAAATGTGTCTCCCAGTGTTACTTCAATTTACTTCTCCCCCTTGCTAATGCAGCAAGTTGTGTTGTTGAATGTAAATTGTATTGTGAACATACACAGTGTGGCAAATTTCAAAGATTATGTGATGATTAACATGTGTAAGTCAATAAAATCTTATCAAGATGTGAGTTTAATACCAAATGTTAACAAATGTGATACCAAATGAGAACAAATGAACCGAAATTGAAATTTTTAACAAATTGTGAATATCAAGTGACGTTGCTCCCCCTGAATTATGTCGTCTAATATAATTCTAGGCAACCTCTCGACTATGCATCAGACCTAATTCTCGCCTAATTTGGATAAACCTATCCTCCGCAAGTTGTTTCATGAATATGGCTGCCCATTGTTCATCCTTACCTACAAACTCAAGTGTCACATCTCTTTTTTGCATATAATCACGAAGACAATGATGTCTTATTTTTATATGTTTAGTTCGTGAATGTAATATGAGATTATTTGACATGTTTATTGCACTCGTATTATCGCATCTTATAAGTATTGTGTCATAGCTTAATGTAAAATCTGTTAGTTGTTGCTTCATGTATAGTGTTTGAGCACAACAACTTCCTGCTGCTACGTATTCTGCCTCAACTGTGGAAAGAGCTACTTAATTTTGCTTCTTGGAAAACCAAGAGACTAACGAATGTCCTAAGAAATGACATGTACCACTCGTGCTCTTCCTATCCACTTTACTACCAGCAAAATCAGCATTTAAATAGTTGATAATCTCAAAATATGTATATTTAGGATACCATAACCCAAGTTCCACAGTTCCTATTAGGTATCTAAGTATTCGTTTGACAGCTAACAAATGTGACTCTTTTGGTGCAACCTGAAATCTTGCACACAAACATATGCTAAACATTATGTCAGGTCTACTTGTAGTCAGATAAAGTAAGCTACCAATCATTCCACAATAGAGCTTGACATCTATTGAAATACCTTGTTCATCTTTGTCTAATTTCAAAGAAGCGCTCGTAGGTGTTCTTAGTATTTTTTTCATCTTCCATATTAAACTTTTTTAGCAGATCTCTAATGTACTTTGATTGATTTATAAAGATTCCATGTTTTTCTGGTTTGATCTGAAGTCCTAGGAAGAAATTTAGTTCACCCATCATACTCATCTCAAATTCATTTTGCATAGTGTTTGCAAACTCATTGCTCAAGTCTTTATTTGTAGCTCCAAATATGATATCATCTATGTATACTTGAACTAGGAGCATGTCATCTTTCTTAGACTTTATAAAAAGTGTTGTGTCTATCCTTCCTCTGATAAATCCATTGTCAAGTAGAAAGCCGCTTAATCTCTCATACCAAGCTTTAGGAACTTGCTTTAAACCGTACAAGACTTTTGTTAGTCTATAAATGTGATATGGATTCTTATGGTTTTCAAAGTCTAGGGCTTGCTCTACATATACCTCGTGAGGATCACGTGGCTACTCCACGTAATGGTTCACCTATTATTTTATCAATGGGATGATTCTTTATGTACTTCCATTCTTTAGGTGGTTCATTAACCTCATTTTCAATTTGATAAGTTTTAGCAAATGGTTCCTTAATTTCATTTTTCTTTCCATCATCTTTAATGGATAGTTTTTCAAATATCTTATTTATCTCAATTTCATCTTCATCGATCCTCTTAGAGAAAGGGTTTGACTCATCGAACACTACATGAATGGATTCAATAACGGTCAATGTTCGTTTGTTGTATACTCTGTAGGCTTTACTATCTAAGGCATACCCTAGGAAGATACCTTCATCTGATTTCACATCAAACTTTCCTAAATGTTCATTGTCTCTAAGCACAAAACATATACAGCCAAAGACATGAAAATATGATATGTTTGGTCTATGGTCATTCCATAATTCATAAGGAGTTTTATTTAGAGATGGTCTAATCAAAACTCTAATTAGAACATAGCAGGCGTTATTTACTGCCTCAGCCCAGAAGTACTTAAGTAGTTTATGTTCTTTAAGCATAGTTTTGGCCATTTCTTGTATAAACCTATTCTTCCTTTCAACTACACCATTCTGCTGTGGTGTTCTAGGAGCCGAAAAATTATGAACTATTCCTAATGAATTACAGTAGTCTTCCATGCTTTGATTTTTAAATTCTCTACCCTTATCACTTCGGATTTTGGTAACATTATAACCCTTTTCATTCTGAATTTTCTTACACAGATTTATGAATTGATCACACGCTTCATCTTTGTGACCTAAAAAGAGTACCCATGTATATCTTGAATAATCATCAACTATGACGAATGCATGTGATTTTCCTCCTAAACTCTAAATTGGGTTTGGACCAAATAAATCTAAGTGTAGCATTTGAAGTGGCCTAGTAGTAGAGATTACTTTCTTTTTCTTGAAGCTCGATTTTGCTTGTTTTCCTAGTTGTCATGCATCACATATTTTATCTTTCACGAATTTAGTCTTAGGCAATCCCTTAACTAATTCTTTCTTAACAAGTTTAGATATTAAGTCCATGTTTGCGTGTCCTAGTCTCCTATGAAAAATCTAACTAATCTCATTTATAGTAGAAAAACACGTAACATGTTGAGAAGCAAGATTATCAAGGCTAGTGATGCATACATTTTCATGATGATCAGCAGTAAACAATATTTTGTTTTCAGATTTGTTCTCTTTAGTGCATTTTTCATGTTCAAATGAGACTTTAAAACCTTTATCGCATAGTTGACTTATACTCAATAAGTTATGTTTCAATCCATCAACTAACAACACATTATCAATGACAAGTGAAGGTTCCTTATGTAACGACCTGCTATTTAACTGGGATTTTTTTATTTTTTATTATTACTATAACATTTATAATGCTCTAATACCACACTAGATTAAACCCATCATCAACTTAAGCAGCGAGAAGCAGAAATCAAATAAACATAATCATATGTAATTATATACAATACCAGAGTACTAAAATGTTTCCCAAAATACCCTCAACTGGCTAGGTCTACACAAAAATACTCACTCTACTGTCAGGGCAATATTGAGGCCTCCCTATCTGCGAGCCTGGTCTGCTCGCCTACCTGGATCACCTGAAAAATGTTAAAGTAATGGGATAAGCCAACGCTCAGTAATACGAAATATGCTATTGCTAGTGTGTGGCAAGTTACGATATTATGAAAATTTGTTTCTATATAATCGTGTATAACTGGATCTGTAAATACAGTACAAGTAATAAAAACCATCACCATTTCCATGTTGCTTAACACATTTGTATTTTAGGTTGCTATTCAAAATACTTCTAATGTACATAGGTATATTCTTTGTCTCTGTAAATTTGTATATACATAATAATAACTGAAAACTTCCATGTGGATAACTATGTATCATGATTTAACCCCTCATGACAGGGTTGTACAGCTCGTAGGCGGTATCTACCCTAGCTAGCCGACCAGGGTTAATCACTATACTTCTTCAGTCATATTGTCCACTCCTCAACCCATATCTGATGGGGAGCCTGTCCATGTTTGGGCACGATCGACCTAATACCACGTATTATGTAAATAGGTGGTTGCACTCTAAACTGAAATATCTGTAACTACGGTACCGTACTCTGTAAACTGTAATAGTCGAATAGGGTCTGATACTATATAATATATTTTTATATACAACTATTTGAATTACCATGATCTTGAAATAACTGTAATAACCATGACACTGAAATAAACGGTAACTGTGTCAACTGTATTTCTGAACTGAACTGTAATCTGTAAGTCATGGTACTGGAAATTGTATAATCATGGTACTGAAAACTATATAATCATGGTATTCTGTAATTACTATAAAACATATCCACTAGTTGTATATTTTGTAAAACATACCCTGAAAATACTGTAAAATATGCTTTTGTACTATATTTACATTCTCAAGCCACACAATGACTTAATACATAATATTCATAATTAATAATTTGTATAATGTCCTTCTGTGAATAATAAACTGCTAAAAATATACATTTCATACTAGAAATCATTTTAGAACTACCTAGCATAGCATATTTCCTTTACCTGTTTTTTGCTAAAAACTTCCTACTATAGCGGGTCCTACACCCACAAGGCTCTCCACTCAACACCCTGAAAACAACATTTTCCAGAATAGAATATCAATATTTCTTTACCTACATCATTTCCTACAACTACCACAAGGCTAAAAATTAACTAAAAGACCTTACCCTGATTATGGGAAGAAATTCGACTCGATCCCACCGACGATCCACCCCAGTAGACTTGAAGAGAACTCTGCCAGGAGCATTGTGGTGGCCTCAAATCGTTGATCCGGCGACTAAAGGGACCGAAATTGAAGAGAGATAGAAGAGGGGTTGTAGGAGAGAAAGAGGAGAGAGAACAACGCTGGATTTCTGAATTAATCCAATGTTTTGCACTATTTATACTGCAGGATTCGTCGACGAATCTGCACCCTCGTCGACAAATTTTAGACTTCCTAAAAATCCTCTCTCGGTATATTCTCATCGACGAGGTCTTAAAGAACCCTCATTGACGAAACCCCTATGTTCGTCGACAAGGCCTAGGAAATTTCTTGGAATTATCACCTCCAAAATGCAATGTCGTCAACGAATGCTTCGTCGGCTGCCTCCTTCTATTATTGTTTCCATTTTCTTCCTCTTTATTATTTAAATATTATTATTCTTCAGGTCGTTACACCTTACCTACTTTACCAACTCCAACGATTTTACCTTTACAATTATCCCCAAATGTAACGAATCCTTCATCTTTGGATATGATAGATGCGAATTTAGCTTTATCTCCTATCATGTGTCATGAGCATCCACTATCCATATACCACTTTTCCTTCGAGGAGGACAATCTCAAGTACATCTGCAGGACATAATCAGATAACTACTTTTGGTACCCAGATTTTCTTGGGTCCATAGGGGTTAGTACTAGATTCTCCTTTGATTTTCCAAACTTTCTTAAGTTTGACATCTTTATTTTTGAAAGGACAATCAAATTTTATGTGACCCAACCTCTTATATTTAAAACATGTAATATTTCTATGATAGTCTTTAGTTGGAACATACGATTTTGACTCTCTTACAAAATATCTCATGTAGAGATGTTTCTATTTTAGATTCTCCTTCCCATTAAAACCTAAACCTTCCTTTTCTCGGGAATTTCTTTGAGCTCCTAGGAGTTTTTCAAAGTTATTTTGACCTTCAGTAAATTTATAAATAATCTTAGTTTTATCTTTCAAATTCTTTTCTAACTCTTCAATTTTCAAATCCTTGTCTTTCATGAGAGATGCATAAGATTCATTTTGATGTTCAACTAACTTTGAAATTTCTTTCAATTTTAATTTCAAACCAAATTTTGTCTTATTCATTTTCTCAAGCATTTTAAGGGTGTACAAATATTCCTGATGCAATTCATCATACGAAAGCATGTTATTTTCATTTTCGGAATCACTAGAATAGTAAGATGAAGTAGAACATAATGATTGTACCTCGTGGACATCGTGTGCCATCAGACATAGATTTGTCATCTCGTCATCACTGGATTCAGATTCCAAACTATTGGTACTGTGTGTGTCCCAGCCCATTTTTAGAGTCTTCTTCTTCTTAGACCCTTTCTTCAGCTGGGGACAATCTAGCTTGATGTGTCCAAATTCTCTACAGTTATAACATATGGGAGGATCATCTTTTTGCTTCCTTCTGCTTGACTCTCCCTTTTCCACTTTTGATCCCTTGAATTTTTTGGTGTATTTCTTATTTTTTCTCATAAACTCTCCAAATCTCTTGGTGATAAGTGTCATGTTGTCATCCGATTCCAAATCACTTCCCTCACTGGAGCAGTGAGACAATGCCTTAAGTTCTGTGATTTTCTTTATTTTACTTTACTCATTATTCCTCTCATTTATTGCAAGCTCATAGGTGATGAGCGATCCAATTAGTTCGCCAACCGACATCTCCTTGAGATTTTTTCCTTCTGATATTGTCGTAACTTTCTCTTCCCAAACTGGTGGTAGTCCCCTGAGTATTTTCCTAATCAACTCATAAGTAGGGTAAGATTTTTCAAGTGCATTTAAAGAATTTGTGATGTGTGTGAATCTAGTGTACATGGATTGAATAAATTCATCAGCAGTCATTTTAAATGCTTCATACTCACTAGTGAGCATGTCTATCCTACTATCTTTTACTTCCTTAGTACCTTCATATATGACTTCTAATTTTTCCCAAATCTCTTTAGAAGAGTTACATGCCATTACCCTATTAAATTCATTTACATCTAGTGCATAGAAAAGCAAGTTCATCGCAGTAACATTTATTTGTGCCGATTTCCAGTCTTCCTCTGTATACTTATCTTCAATTTTAAGTACATTTACCTTATCAATTACTTTTATGGGAACGTGATTTCCCTTAGTAACTATTTTTCATACCTTCCAATCTACATTTAATAGGTATATGCTAATCCAATGTTTCCAATATGTGTAATTTACACCACAGAAAATTGGTGGTCTAGTGGATGAGTGTCCCTTATCGAATGGAGTTACACCGATGTGTGTCATGTGATCTTTTTACAAATGAACAATTAAGTCTTTGTAAACCCTCTTTGATACCAAATGTCAAATTAGGTGTAATCCCAAGAGAGGGGTGAATTGGGTATTTTCAAACTCTTTCAGATTATTTACCACTTAATCTCTATTTCTAAATTTGATAAATTATTTACAGGGGTTTAAGACTGATTAAAATTATTATACCAAGGAATTCTTTTCACCCAATTAATTATCAAGTGCATGTGGGGTTATTCAACATACACATGCAAGATAGATATTAAAATGCGTTGTGGAAAATAAAAAGAGTAAAGGAAGAGAGAAGGCAAAGACAGTTTTTATGAGGTTTAGCCAACCCTGTCTATGTCCTCGCCTTGAGCAACCCACTCAAGGATTCCACTAAATCCCTACTCCTTTAACCGAGACGGAGCTTCCCTTACATCCGCTGCTTACAAGAGGCACAGCTTCCTCCTCACCCAGTTCACAACCTGAACCGTGATTACAATATAGAATTTAAATCTCAATACCAAAATGAAAGCACAATGATTGCTGGATTGCCTTTTGAAAATCGAGATAGCCTTAGCTCATATTCAATGTATAAACTTTGAAATCCCAAGAAAAATTTTCAACAATGTGTTTCCCAAAGTTGTGCTAATTTTACAATATGCTCAATCGTATGCCAAAGGTTCGTTCTCTCTTCACTTCTTGGGGGCACAAGGGTTCAGATGTTGATTATATAGGTAACTTTGCCTTTAGAATAAATTCTAACCGTTGGATCAACTTGATGTAAAAAATAGCTCGTATGTTCTCTCATTAAAAATCAAAATGTTAACTTTCCTGTAGGTTCAGATGACTAAGGATTAGAGCCCTGATGGCTGAAGTTTCTTAGAACTTCAAAAAATTAACCTGTACATAGGGTCAGATGATTGAAGTTGGGGTTCAATCTTCTGGAGTGTCGGGTTCAGACGACTGAAGTCTGAGTTCAGTCTTCTGATATGCTGTTGTTAGGTTCTGTGTTTCACCATTAATTCTTCAGATGACTGAACTTAATCTTCGGTCTTCTGAAGAAATTCTTCAGACGACTGAGCTTAACTTCATTCTTCTGAAGTTAAATTTTCAGACAACTAAATGTGGAGTTCGGTCTTTTGAACTGATCATTTTCTAGATTTTTCCTTTTTAGTTTCAAAAATATGCTTAGCTCTCTTTCTTCGCTCTTTTATAAAACAATCTCTAAGTGCATAAATATCTCCTAAAGATGTTCTTGAGATGTATGAGTCCTAAGGTCAATATAGAGTATATTTTGAGCCTCAAATTAAATCATATGATATATGTGAATACATTAGTTCTAAATACCCATTCCCATGATGATCTTGAACTTGCCGCTTGCATCTTCATTTTTCAACTCTTTTAGTTCCATGGATTGTGCCAAGTATATTCTTTAATCTTCATGGCTTCACTGACTTGCTAGCCTTCCGTGCATGCTAAATATTATTTCTATTCACAATCTCAATGCACAGATCAAAGACCAAGTGATTTGTCATTATCAAAACATGATTGGACTCATAGAGTCAACAATCTTACTAGATAACTATTAGGGATGTGGCTCCGATGTGTTTAGCACAATATGATGAAAGTGTCAAGATGACCCCACTCGATTTGAATCTCATATGCCTGACTTGGACACGTGAGTACTTAAATCCACAAAGTTTGCTAAGTTTTTTTGTATTCTAACTTTAATTCTAAGTGCATAAAAAACTCCCAAGGAGAAGTTTTGAGGCACCATTAGCTCTGACACATCCAACTCAATGTCAGAGATATGTCAAGACTGTACCCACTTGGTTTGGACATTGAATGGCCAACTTGGAGACCAGAGTGCATAAATCCATTAAGTTTGCAAAGTTTGTTTGTATTTTAACTTTGCTTCTAAGTGCTTAAAAAGCTCTCAAAGATGAGTTTTTGGGCACCGTTAGCTCTAATACGTCCAGCTCAATGTCATGAACGTCTCAGGACTAACCCCACTCGTTTTGGACCTTGTATGCCTGACTTGGACACCTGAGTGCTTAAAATCAACTAAGTTTACTAAGTTCACCACTAAGGGCATAATTTTCAACCAAGAAGGAGTTTTTGGGTACCGTTAGCTCCGACATATTAAGCTCAATGTCACAAACATGTCGGGACTAACCCAACTTGGTTTGGACCTCGTATTCCTTACTTGGACACCTAAGTGCTTAAATCCATTAAGTTTACTAAGTTTGTTTGTATTCTAACTTTACTTCTAAGTGCGTAAAAAACTCCCAGGGAGAAGTTTTTAGGCACTATCAGCTCCAAAACGTACAGCTCAATGTCACGGACGTGTTGGGACTAACCCCACATGGTTTGGACCTTGTATGCTTGACTTGGACACCTGAGTGCTTAAATCCACTAAGTTTGCTAAGTTTGTTTGTATTCTAACTTTACTTCTAAGTGTGTAAAAAACTCCCGAGGAGGAATTTATGGGCACCGTCAGTTCCACCACGTTTTACTCAATATCATGAACGTTTAAGGACTCACCCTACTTAGTTTGGACCTCATATGCCCTACTTGGACACCTAAGTTCTTAAAATTAATTACATTTACTAAGTTCACCTCTAAGTGCATAATTTTCAACTGAGAGAAGTTTTTGGCTACCGTCAGCTCCGACACATCCAAATCAATATCACGGACATGTCAGGACTGGCCCTACTCGTTTGGACCTCGTATGCTCCACTTGAACACCTGAGTGCTAAAATCCACTAAGTTTACAAAGTTTATTTCATTCTAACTTTGCTTCTAAAGTACATAAAAATATCCTCGGGAAATTTTTTTTGTCATTGTCAGTTCTAACACATCCAGTTCAATGTTAGGGGTGTTTCAATGGTGACTCTACTCGGCTTGGATCTCATATGCCCAACTTGGATACATGAGTTCATAAATCCACTACACTTGCTAAGTTTGTTTGTATTCTTACTTTCCTTCTAAGTGCATAAAAAACCATTCGGAATGAGTTTTTGGGCACCATTAGCTCCAGCACGTCCAGCTCAATGTCACGAACGTGTCAAAACTCATCCCACTCGATTTGTACCGCATATGCTCAACTTGGACACCTAAGTTCTTAAATCCTTTAAGTTTTCTAAGTTTGTTTGTATTCTAACTTTGCCTCTAAGTGTGTAAAAAGCTCCCAAGGAGGATGTTTTGGGCACCGTTAGCTCCAACATGTCCAGCTCAATGTCATAGATGTGTCAGGACTGACCCCACTTGGTTTGGACCTTGTATACCTAACTTGGATAGCTAAGTGCTTAAAATCAACTAAGTTTACTAAGTTCACCTCTAAGTGCATAATTTTCAATTGAGAATGAGTTTTTTGGTGCCGTAAGCTCTGACACGTCCAGCTCCATGTTATGGACATGTTAGGATTGATCCCACTTAGTTTGGACCTTGTATGCCCAACTTGGATACCTGAGTGCTTAAATACACTAAGTTTTCTAAGTTTGTATTTTAACTTTGCTTCTAAGTGCGTAAAAAGCTCTCGAGAAGGAGTTTTTGGGCATCATCATCTCCGGCACATCCAACTCAATGTTATGGACGTGTTGGAACTGACCTCACTCAATTTGGACTTTGTATGCCTGAATTAGACACCTAAGTGCTAAAATCCACTAAGTTTACTAAGTTTTTTTTGTATTCTAACTTTACTTCTAAGTGCGTAAAAAGCTCCTAAGGAGAAGTTTTTGGGGACAAGCAACTTCGGCATGTCTACCTCAATGTTACAGACATGTTGGGACTAACCCTACTCAATTTGAATCTCGTATGCCCAACTTGGACACCTAAGTGCTTAAAATCAACTAAGTTTATTAAGTTCATCTCTAAGCACATAATTTTCAATCGGGGAGGAGCTTTTGGGTCTCATCAGCTCAAACACGTCTAGCTCAATATCACAAATGTGTCAAGACTGACGCCACTCATTTTGGACCTTTTATGCCTGACTTGAACACCTGAGTGCTTAAATCCACTAAGTTTTCTAAGTTTTTTTGTATGCAATCATACCTATATGTGTGTATTGGAATGTAACCGAGACACAAATCATGCATGTATGTCTTCACCTCATAAAAATAATTTGGAAGTGTTTCACTATCAGACAATTTCTACTTAATTAGACTTAAATTTATGTTGAATGCACTCTGAGATAACTTATGCATTGTCCTTGCATGAAGCAACCTTATTAGGAACTCCAATTTTGAGAATTTTTTTACAATTTGGATATAGGGACACCCATGTGTCCCTCATAAGATTAGAAATTTACCGAGTTGATTTAATTAACTAAGGTCGCAAGGAATGCTACCTACTAAAGTATATTTAGGACCAGTACGTGACAAATTGCCATCCTCCGTGTCCACTGCATTCCCCCTTTGCATGTCACCTAACACTTTGATTAACCCATTTGAAGGTGTATCACCACCTCCTATATTGACCCCCTCATCTTCATCTTCATCATCATCGCTTAGAATTGTGTAATCTTCACCATGGAACACCCATCTTGTGTAGCTATTGTCTATTCCATAGTCTAATAAATGTTTTCGAATGAAATCAATGTGTTGAAATGTTATGTTTTGGCATTTCTAGTAAGGACGCCTTATTTTATTGGATTTGTCAGCACAAGGACGCTCAAACTCTATGAAATCATGTACCCCTTTGATGTATTCTTACATAAAGCTACCCTAAGCCTTCATCCAACTCTTATCTATATTCATTAAGTATCCTATAAAATGTTCGAGTAAATTATGTTGATTATATTCTTATAATGTTTATGAGGAATGCATCGTGAATCCTAAAATCAACTACCTTTTGTCTAAAGGGTACAGATCCTATCCCATTCAGGAATGGTGCATTTACATTATAGCCAATCCCTCAAATTCCTTGATCATAGTCATTCTAAATTTCGTCAGCATCTCTCCATGGTTCTCCAAGTACATGAGATGGGGGAAGTGAATATGTTGCTAGTTTTTTATCACTAACAAATTGTCATGACACTCCACTATGCACCCATGGAACATAAGTAGAGATGCTCTCAAAATATCTAATGACAATAAACAAAGCATGAATGATGACAACAATGTTAATACAACTTCCTAAATAGTCCACACATTGGACAATTCAAGAATTTTTGAAATACAAACATCATTAATCGCAAATGAAACAAATATTTAACATGTTCCATTGATTATTAATCTACATAGTATGACTAATAATCAATTGAATATTAATTGATTTGTCTCACATTTACGATAAGATATGAATGCATAGTAATGATTCTTGAACGGGTCTAAACTTCAATGAACACATGCATATAATGAATGACTAAAGAAGGTTTCCTTCAAGTCTCATATGAAACATTCATTTGTAACATGTGTTAACAATGCATCTAAAACCATATCATATATAGAACCTTGTTATAAAGAATAAGAAAGCATAAGTATGGGGAGTTAAACATAACCAAAGCCAAGAAAAATCTCAAATTATTTCAAGTGCAACCTCCCAATATTTAGCCTTGCGCAACTCCTTCTCACTCAAACTAATGCCTAAGGGCTACTGCCCTTCTCATCCAAACTTAACACCATGGCCTACACAAATCATGCCTACACAGTAGCCAATGCATATGCTACTACCTGCCCATACTAACGAAAACCTAGAAAAATGACTAACTCAAGCAACCCTCACAGCTACTGCCACTACTTTCATGCAAACAATAATAAAGGAGACCACCCTAACTACCCTAGCAACGGCTATGATCACTCTTGCTTCATTCCAGCTCATGCACACTATAGAAAAGTGGAAAGCAAGGTGTAGTCTCAAGAGGGGGGGGTGAATTGGACTTTTTAAAAATTTTCTCTTAATTCCTTTTAAGACTTCTTTGTATTTCTTTTAGCCAATTATTGACTTGTTTGTTCAATCACACAAGAGCTTAGTTCTTTTAATCCACAACACTATTGTTTAAACAAACAATTAATCAATTAATCAACAAAACCAATTATCCAATCAAACACAACATTCAAACCAAGATATATAAGATATAAGATATAAGATTTCAGCTTTTGTTTGTTTGCAACCTTGTTGTTAATGCAATCCCTTTGATAATGAATTAGCTTTCTCAAAAATGATTTTCTATCAAAACATTCACACTCTTCCCAAAATTCAGAATTCAAATAAACTCTTAGTTAATTTATCTTTCGGATGTTAACTAAGTAATGTACTCTCGTATGGTTTTCGCAAAATATGGTTTAACCAATGTACTCCCTTTCGATCTTCACAACTCAAATCAAAATTAGACTTTAAGTTTACTTGATTTCTAAATATACGTAGTATATATGATCACCAATTAAACCATCCACGCAATTTAAATGTGCTGAAAAATAAAGAGTAAGGGAAAGAGAGAGTGAGACCAGGATTTTTACAAGGTTCGGCTTATACCCAGCCTACGTCCTCACCTTTGGAAAACCACCCAAGGATTACTAAAATCGATTCCTTTTCTGGGCAAAACAACACCGATTACAACACTCCTTTGTTAAGGCTAGAGCCCACCTTCTCCAAACGATGTACCCTCGTTCGGTCACTCCTTCAATTAGGCTAGAGCTCACCTCTCTAAGAAATATCCCCTTGCTTAGCCAACGATCCAAACAATCCTTGGAATCATCAATCTACAAGATGAAAATCAAATAGATGTACAAAGAATGCTCTCACAAAGAGCTGATTAGTACACTTCGAAAAACAAATATACTTCAATTCAAAAATACCAAAAGAATGAAGCAAGAAGCTCAATGTAAGTATTACCGGTTTACTTCTCTTTGATGAGGATCAAGAACTTAAATCATATGCTTCAGAGAAGATGTAAAAAGCTTAGAGTTTTCTTAAGAAATTCGCAGCAATTCAGAGCTTAGAGCAGATAGCAAGCTGGCTTTATGTGAAAGAGATTTTGAAAGAATGTTCAATGCTTGGTTTTTTTTATTTACATAAACCATGTATATATAGGCTTTAAAAACATTCACATTCGTGCTTCCCCAGTTTACTTGGAGTGCCCCCCAAGTTTCTAAAAAGATTAGGGCACAAGTCAATTAAATTTGAAAATAAGAAGTTTGAAAAATTTGGCTGTTGCCGTATTTCGGTTGCCTGAAGTGCATCCTCGGTCGCCTGAAGTGGGTTCAGGAGCCTAAAGATACAGGGTCAGGCGCCTGAAGACACACTTCCTATTTTAAATTGATTCAGCAAAATCTTCTAAAGTTGTCTTTCTCTAATTTTTCTTTCCTTTTTCAAAAAATATTTGACTTCTTTGCTTTCTTGCTTTTGAAAAATATTTTCTGGGGTTTTTAAAATAAAGTCTTAAAGTTTATATCAATCCCCTCATGAGCTTCTTTACATTCACAATGATATTTTTACCTTTAAAGTACTTACATGAAGATTTCTAAAATTAGGAATAGCTTCCCAAGAGGGGGGGGGGGGTGAATTGGCTTTTAAAACTTTCGTTTTAGTTCCTTTTAGAATTCTTAAACTTATTTTATTTCTTTTAACCAATTCGTGACTTATTTGTTTAATTTGTTAAGCACTCAAGAACTTAGTTTCTTTATTTAATCTTTCACCATACAAACATTTAATCATTCAACCAAACCAATCAACTATAATTAGAATGCAAACAAACAAGCCAATATAGCACTTATGTAATATAAAAATTCAAGACGGTTGTTTGTTTATATTAGCCAAATTTGAACCAAACCTTGCAGTGAATGAGAATTTATGCTTGCTGATGTAAAGCTCTGTATAGATGAATCCAATCACTCTTTCCAAATATTTGGAACTCAAATAAACCCTTGGTAAATTTATCCTTGGGATGTTAACCAAGTAACGTACTCCCGTATGGTTTCCGCAAGATATGGTGTAGCCAACGTACTCCCTTTCGGTTTCCGCAACCCAAATCAAAAATAAACCTTAAGTTTGTTTGATTTTCCAATATACGTAGTTTATATGATTTTCAAATTTAAACCATCCACACATTTTAAATATGCACTAAAAATAAAGAATAGGGAAAGAGAGAGTGAGACAGAGATTTTTACGAGGTTCGGCTTATACTCAGCCTACGTCCTCGCCTTTGGAAAACGACCAAAGGATTCACTAAACCTATCCCGTTGACGGGTGGAACAAAACCTTTACAAGAGATACCCCATGCTCAAACACTCCTTCACTAGGCTAGAGTTCGCCTCTCCAAACGATGTCCCCTCGTTCAGTCACTCCTTAATTAGGCTAGAGCCCGCCTCTCTAAGCAATGTCCCCTTGCTTAGCCAACGATTCAAACAATTCTTGGAATGTAAAAGAACTACAAGAAACACAAGATAAGATCTGCGTACAAGTATACTCTCTCAAAGAGTAAGTTAGTACAATTTCAGCACTATATACTTCAATGTAAAATATCAATATGAAATAGAATAAAGTTTAAGTGTACAATTTACCAATATCCTTCTTAGATGAGGATTAGCAGTAGGAATTCAGATAAGGGAGGATTAGCACTTCAGAATATCTCAACAAAATAAATTTTCAATGAGTGAGCAAGAGAACTTTGATTGTTGAAAACTTCTTGATGTATAAAATCTTTAAAGTTTGGGGCTACTTATAGATGTTTAAAAGTAATTTCATACCCCCCAAAGTTTCCTTGAAGTAGTTTCCAAGTTTTTCAAAATAATAGTGACCAAAAACTTCATTTAGAAAATCTTCCCGTTGAGAGTTTTTAAGCCAATGTTCGAGTGGCAGTCGCCATCCACGACTTGGTAGTCTTCTGTCATAGAACAAACTCACAACATAGAATACTGGCAGTCGCCTGCTAGAACCAAGGCAGTCGCTTGGCATAACCACCCAGGCGCCTGGCATGTTTAGGCAGTCGCCTGGTATGCTACTATCTCTTTGAAAAATTCTTCATTTAATTTGGAAGTCGCCTGCCACAATAGGACAGTCGCCTGACCCTTCTGTTTTACAAAAAATTTTCTCTTTTTCAAAAACCTTTCTTTTCATTGATTTTTTAAAAACATTCTTTAGAGTTTCTTTAAGAAATATATTTCTGAGTTTCTTTTGATTTTATGAGAGCTTCATAATATTTCAAACGATATTTTAAACATTAAAGCACTTACATAAAACTTTCTAAGACACTAACATACTAGGTTCTTGAGTCTTCATGCTTTGTCCTTGGATTGAGTCCATCTTTTCTTCAAGCTTTAATATATCATCTTTAAATCCATGCTTTGACTCATTTAAGTTTCATTTGATCCTTGTAAGCACTTTGACCTTGCTTTCTCATATATGAGTTCTGAAATATCATTATTCACAAAAATACATTAAATTTCACTTGTTTGTTAGCATCAAAACAAGATAATAAGATTTTAAGCCTTATAATGCCAACAATCTCCCCCTTTTTGATGATGACAAACAAGGAGCAAAAATGTGAGTAAGCCTTAAAAAAGCTCCCCCTGTCAATAAGCTTCATCTTAAAATGATCAATATTAATTTCATCAATCATACTCATCACTTTCTTTTGGTTTTACAGCTTTTTCAATCAATATTAAATACTTAAAAACTTCTTTTGAATAGATATAATGTTTGTGCTCGATTATGCTCAATTTTTTCTTCACAACTTCTCCCCTTTTTGACATCAATCAAAAAGAAAAGAAATGATTTAAATTCAAATACAAATCATTTTGAGCATATCAATAACCATGTATTCCAAACATATGTACACACTCAAGTTATTGTTTTTCAATATAGCATGGGTAGTGTGTAGCTCACAACATTTATTCAAGATACCAGCTGATATTAATTTGATGGTTTTTATGATACCAATTTAAAATTTAAAATTTAATTCATGATATCAATTGATTAATGATTCATGACACTCCCCCTGAATTCAATACATTCATATTTGATACCAATTATGCTTTTAAGTTTATTATCCATGCTTCATATATTGATTCATATCCTGTATATTCTCATGAACACACTCATCAAATACCAATATCATGCTAAGATCATTAATGTCACATCAAGCTCATAGACATAATCATTCTCATAAATCTTGTTATCTTGTTTTGATGCTAACAAATAAGGAGCAAAAATGTAAGTAATCCTTAAAAATGCTCCCCCTTTCAATAAGCTTCATCTTAATATGATCAATATTAATTTCATCAATCATGCTCATCACTTTCTTTTGGTTTTACAGCTTTTTCAATCAATATTAAATACTTAAAAACTTCTTTTGAATAGATATAATGTCCGTGCTCAGTTATGCTCAATTTTTGCTTCACAACTTCTCCCCCTTTTGACATCAATCAAAAAGAAAAGAAATGATTTAAATTCAAATACAAATCATTTTGAGCATATCAGTAACCATGTATTCCAAACATATGTACACACTCAAGTTATTGTTTTTCAATATAGCATGGGTAGTGTGTAGCTTACAACATTTATTCAAGATATCAGCTAATATTAATTTGATGGTTTTTATGATACCACTTTAAAATTTAAAATTTAATTCATGATATCAATTGATTAATGATTCATGACACTCCCCCTGAATTCAATACATTCATATTTGATACTAATTATGCTTTTAAGTTTATTATCCATGTTTCATATATTGATTCATATCCTTTATGTTCTCATGAACACACTCATCAAATACCAATATCATGCTAAGATCATCAATGTCACATCATGCTCATAGACATAATCATGCTCATAAATAATTTGACTTTATGATACCAAGTGAGCTTTTAGATTTGATATCTATTGAAATTTTTAACATGTGATACCAAAAATACTTTATAGATCCCAAAACTTAATATCACATAATGTATAGATCATGGATATCAATATAACTACTATATCTTTCATAGCTCATAGATAAAAAAAAAAACAGTATGTTTATCCATGTGATTCATCATGTTCAAGAATTATCCTTATATAAAAAATTTTATACTTAAGCTCAATAATCTCATTCTCAATTTTCAACATAGTGAACCATACTTTTCAATATAAATCAAGTCAAGTTAATTAATACACATGTAGCATATAGGATATCAACACATCACATATAGGCAAGTAAGCATGTAGCATGTAACATCAAGGCGCATTATATAATAAGCTCAAATTTGATATTTTCTTTATATTTTCTTAAGTTAAGCCTTGTAAAAAGTCATCCTATGATTTTGGCCAACAATGCCATTTTCTTTTTTATATATGTGTGAAGTCATTATTTCATTTTTGGTACCCATATTTTCTTGGGTCCGGAGGATTTTTCAAGGGAGGTTTCTTTTATTTTCCATACTTGTTTGGTTTTTAACACATTTCCTCTTAAACGGACATTCAAACTTTATATGCCCCTTTTTCTTGCATTGATAGCATATGGTGTTTGTGTAGGCATTAAAAGATGTGCAAGTATTGTATTTGGATTCTTTCGAGAAATATCCCATGTAAGAATTTTTTTTCTTTTTATTTTCAATTCCATTGAAACCAATGCCTTCTTTATTTAGAGACATTCTTTGTAAGCCAATCATCTTATCAAGGTTTTCTTTTCCTTTTGTGAAGCTGTAAATAATTTTATCCTTATCTTTGATTTGATTCTTGAGATCATTTAACTCTATGTCTTTCTTGTTATCAACCTTCTTTAATGATTTCTCTAATTCTAGAGATAATTTTCTGATTCTATCCTCTAATTCAGAAATATACATATCTTTCTCATATATGGTAGAGGATAAGGATTGAAGGTCTTCTATCATTTGGTCATTCTTGCTTTCTAGTTTCTCAATTTTCAAGTTCTTTTCTTTTTCAGCAAGATTTTTGGATTATATTTCATTCATTACTGATTCATACTTATGTTCTAATTGCTTGAGTTTTGACTCTTTATCTCTTTCAGCATTCTTTAGGGATTCTAACTCTTTCATTAAACTTTCATTCTTATTCTTTAATGAGGTGTTTTGTTTATTTTCTTTGACCAGCATCTTATGAACTTTGAATAAATCATTTTGAAGTTCTTCATATGATGGCATGCTCTCATCACTTGATTCATCACCACAAGCATTATTTGATGATTTAGATGAGGAACTTTCCTCATTGTCCCAAGCCATAAAGCACGTGTAGGCAACCTCTTGGTCACTTATTTCATTTTCCGAACTACTTGAACTATCCTAAGTAGTGACTTTTACAGCTTTGTTGTTTTTATTTTTAGACTCCTTTTTTACTAGTGGGCATTCTGGTTTTATATGTCCAATTTTATTGCAATTATAGCAAGTAGGGATTTATCTTTAGATTTCTTGGTACCAATATCTTTTTCATCTGATTTGGAGTCTTGATTTCTTCTCTTGAATTTGTTTCTCCTTCCTAGTATCCTTGCTAGCTTTTTAGATATGAAGGCTTCTTCATCTTCATCCATTTCACTACTCAAGTTTTCTTTTAAGGCTTTAAAGGCTATTGATTCTTGGGCTTTGGTTTTTCCATTCTTTTCATTCATTGTCATTTCATATGTAAGGAGAGAACCAATAAGTTCATCTAAGGAAGTGTTTTTCAAATTTCTTCCTTCGGTTATGGTAGTGGCCTTTGGTTCCCATACGGTTGGTAGCCCTTTAAGAATTTTCCTTATCATTTCATAAGTAGTGTAGGTTTTTCCTTGTGCATTTAGGGAATTGATTATGTGAGTGAACCTTGTGTACATATTTGTAATTGATTCATCCAGGTTCATCTTAAAAGCTTCATACTCGATTGTGAGCATATCAACCCTATTATCCCTAACATCCGTTGTTCCTTCATAAGTAACTTCTAACTTATCCCATATTTCCTTAGCTGATTTGCAAGCCATTACTCGATTAAATTCATTAGCATCCAAGGCACAATATAAAGCATTTATAGCACTTGAATTTGTTTAGAGCATTTTATAATCTTGATCGGTCATATCTTTCTTCTTTTTTGGGATTTGTTTTCCATCTACTATCTTAGTGGGAATTTGATCTCCATCTATAACAATTTCCCATACTTTCCAATTCATTGTTTGGAGATAGATTTGCATTCTTTTTTTCCAAAACGTGTAGTTCAAACCACAAAAGATAGGAGGCCTAGTTGAAGATTGTCCCTCTCCAAAGGGAGCTACGCCTATGTGAGCCATTATGATCTTTTTATAGCTTCTAGTTAAGAGTTGCTATAACCCCGCTCTGATACCAATTGAAATTAGGAATAGCTTCCCAAGAGGGGGGGTGAATTGGCTTTTAAAACTTTCGTTTTAGTTCCTTTTAGAATTCTTAAACTTATTTTATTTCTTTAACCAATTCGTGACTTATTTGTTTAATTTGTTAAGCACTCAACAACTTAGTTTCTTTATTTAATCTTTAACCATACAAACATCCAATCATTCAACCAAACCAATCAACTATAATTAGAATGTAAACAAACAAGCCAATACAACACTTATGTAATATAAAAACTCAAGATGGTTGTTTGTTTATATTAGCCAAATTTGAACCAAGCCCTGTAGTGAATGAGAATTTATGCTTGCTGATGTAAAGCCCTGTATAGATGAATCCAATCACTATTTCCAAATATTTAGAACAAATAAACTCTTGGTAAATTTATCTTTGGGATGTTAACCAAGTAATGTACTCCCGTATGGTTTCCGCAAGATATGGTGTAACCAACGTACTCCCTTTCGGTTTTCGCAACCCAAATCAAAATTAAACCTTAAGTTTGTTTGATTTCCAAATATACGTAGTTTATATGATTTTCAAATTTAAACCATCCACGCAATTTAAATATGCACTGAAAATAAAGACTAGGGAAAGAGAGAGTGAGATAGAGATTTTTACGAGGTTTGGCTTATACCCAGCCTACGTCCTCCCCTTTAGCAAACCACCAAAGGATTCACTAAACCTGTTCCGTTGACGGGTGGAACAAAACCTTTACAAGCGATACCCCACGCTCAAACACTCCTTCACTAGGCTAGAGTTCGCCTCTCCAAACGTTGTCTCCTCGTTCGGTCACTCCTTAATTAGGCTAGAGTCTGCCTCTCTAAGCAATATCTCCTTGCTTAGCCAACGATCCAAACAATCCTTGGAACGTCAAAGAACTACAAGAAACACAAGATAAGATTTGCGTACAAGTATACTGTCTCAAAAAGCAAGTTAGTACAATTTCGGCACTATATACTTCAATGTAAAATATCAATATGAAATAGAATGAAGCTTAAGTGTAGAATTCACCAATATCCTTCTTAGATGAGGATTAGCAATAGGAATTCAAAGAAGGAAGGATTAGCACTTCAGAATATCTCAGCAAAAGAGATTTGCAATGAGTGAGCAAGAGAACTTTGATTGCTGAAAATTTCTTGATGTATAAAATCTTTGAAGTTTGGGGTTATTTATAGATGTTTAAAAGTAATTTATTACCTTCAAAGTTTCCTTGAAGTAGTTTCCAAGTTTTTCAAAATAATAGTGTCCAAAAACTTCATTTAGAAAATCTTCCCGTTGAGAGTTTTTAAGACAACGTTCGAGTGGCAGTCGTCTGTCATAAAACAAACTCACAACACAAAACACTGGCAGTCACTTTCCAGAACCAAGGCAGTTGCCTGGCATGACCACCCAGGCGCCTGGCATGTTCAGGCAGTCATATGGCATGCTACTATCTCTTTGAAAAATTCTTCACTTAATTTGGCAGTCGTCTACCACAATAGAACAGTCGCCTGGCCCTTCTGTTTTTCAAAAACTTTTCTTTTTTCAAAAACCTTTCTTTTCATTGATTTTTTAAGAACATTCTTTAGAGTTTCTTTAAGAAATATATTTCTGAGTTTCTTTTGATTTTATGAGAGCTTCATAATATTTCAAACGATATTTTAAACATTAAAGCACTTACATAAAACTTTCTAAAACACATGCTAGGTTCTTGAGTCTTCATGCTTTGTCCTTGGATTAAGTCCATCTTTTCTTCAAGCTTTAATATATCATCTTTAAATTCATGTTTTGACTCATTTAAACTTCATTTGATCCTTGTAAGCACTTTGACCTTGCTTTCTCATATATGAGCCCTAAAATATCATTATTCACACAAATACATTAAATTCCACTTATTTGTTAGCATCAAAATAAGGTAACAAGATTTTAAGTCTTGTAAGGCCAACAATTTCCTAATCAATTTAAACACTTCTTGTTCTTTGAAAAATTCGTGGTTATCTTTGAGCTTTGAGTTCATTCCATCTTCAGCTGTCTTTAAGCTTCCCGTTTTGATTACTTCATGACACATCATACACCTTTGAGCTTGTTGGTGATCTTTCGAAACTTTGTTGATTTTGGCTTTTTAAGATTTCTGAAAACATCATTACTTGAACACACAATGATATTAAACATTTCTTTCATTTGTTACCATCAAAACAAGAGGTAAAAGCCTTATTAGGCTAACAAGAAACCTTAGCAGTCGCCATAGCTGCTGCTACTGCTATTGAACTTTTATTCAGTTCTCATGCAAACTTGTCAATGAATGAATGCAAACATAGCAAGAAGGTTGCCCTAATAGCCGCCATAGCTACGAAGCTTGTTATTATTTCATACACACGCAAATATACCGAAGAAGCAATCCAATCACAATGAGAAAGTTGCTCTAGAAGCCGCCACAGCTGCAACAACTATTATTATTCCATATCGACACAAACTCATAAAGGAAACAACATAACCATGACTATTTTAGTCTACACTCGCAACACATTCAACTCACAAAATTAAATGAAATATTAACAAAGGAATAACAAATAAATAAAATGGAAAAATTAATTAATAAATTTACCATTCCTCTATATATGCACAAATCCATCAATAAAAAAGGAATAATTCGAATATATCTGCTATTCACACATTAATTGAAAGGAAAAACAAAAAAAAAATAAAAACAAAAACAAAACCTGGTGGAATCAGGTCTGGCAGTTGCATGCAGGGGGAGGAGGTCGCGACTATGTAGTTGGTCCAGTTGTGGCAGTGGGTAGCGGCAGTGTAGGGAGGAGGGGTTCGCGCAAAGGAGCTAGGAGAGGGAAGGAGAAATATTGGGGGTTCTAGCGACTGTGAGCATTTGTCGATGGCAATGGGTATCGGCGGCGTAGGAAAGAGGGAGGAGGGGTTTGCAGGAGGGAGCTGGGAGAGGGAAGGAGAAATTTTCGAGCGAGAGGGTAAATGGACATAGGGAAATCAGCGCGAAGAAACGAAGGAGAAAGTGGGTTTTCTGGGTAAGAGTTTTAGTAACGGTTTAAAAAAATCGTCACTAAAACATAATTATTAGTGACAAAAATTTTCATCACTAATAACCAAAAAATCGTTGCTAATATTTTCTCACAATAATTTGAACGGAAAATCTACTTTCAGTGACAAAAATATTAGTGACGATTTCATTTTCGTCACTAAAAATGCATTATTAGTGACAATTTTAGCTCCGTTATTAATAATTTCGTTACTAAAAAACCTTTTTTTTGTAATGCCTAGCATCTTTAGGAAGATAACAAGGTCATAGATGGCTAAAGCGACTGCTTTGTCTACAACCACACTGTCAATGCAATACTGAATTATTTCCTGAAGATGCCTCCAATTTAGTGTTGTGATGTTCCTTACAAACTGATCTATTTTCTTGGTGACAAATCTTAACGCCTCAAGGAGTCATCTACAGAGCTTGAGCTTTTCATTGATCATATGCACATTATAAGGTTGTTCTAGCTTAAAATTCAATAGGGAAGTGTATTATTCCATAGTAGGAGTTAGGTCATTGCCATTGATTGTGAAAGGGAATTGCAATCGCCTTCACCTACTTCCTCCATTTCAATTCTGGAAATTACATGTTTACCCCCCATTTGGTTTGCGAAATTATGTCTAAAATGGAATCAAATTTTGGGAATGGAATTGCATTCTTGTGTTTGGTTTGCGAAATCAAAGGTGAGCCAGGATACAATTCTTGCGAACCAGGGAATTGTGAATCTAATTCAGATGAGTTAGGATTAATCTTCATTTTATGGACCACTCATTTATAGTAAAAAAATATTCTAAAAATAACAAAAAAATATACAGATAATACTAATTATTATTACTATTATAACAAAAATAATAAAAACTAATAATAATTGCAATAAGAGTAATATTTATTATAATAATAATAATAATAATTTTAAGGATAATAATTATAATAAAAGTAATAAAAATGGAAAAAAAAAATAAGTACACTAATAATCACTCTTATGAAAATAATAATAATAATAATAATCAAACAAAAACAACAACAAACAATAGTTATAAAAATAATAACAACTAACAATAATTACAATAACAATTATAACAACTAATAATCATATTTATTACTATTAAAATAATAATAACCATAAGAACAACAATAATTAAAAAAATTCAAAAAAAAAATGTATTAAGGGTTTTATAAAAAAAAAAAAAGAAGACTTATTTTTAATTCCACTTTAGAAGTCGTACTCAGTGCACAAGGCTCTCACTTTGAATGGGGTCTGGAGAGGTGGATATTGGCAAGCCTTATCCCCATTTTTGGAGAGGCCACTCTCATTTTTTAAAAGCCATTTATTAATATAAAATTTTTAAAAAAAATTGAAACTGAATTGTTATAGTCATTTTATGTTACTAAGCAAATACAGTAATTACATTTCAAAATCAATTCCATTCATACTTTGATTTCATTTTATTTCCTACTTTGTTTTCATTTTGCAAACAAATGGAGGGTTAGAATTGTTACTATAATGATGACTACCCGACAAGGCACCGCAGTTAGTAGTAGTAGTGGTAGTTGTAGTAGTAATGCTGCTTCACTTAAAATTGGAGCCTATCCTATTCAGAGGAGCCCAAGGTGTCAGAGTCACCCATGATCTTAAAGCTTTACATAAAGTGACGGCAAATTCTCATAGTTTTGCCCAAATATATGATAATTTTGCTAGAGAAAATAAAAATTTGTAAATATTTGGGTTATACTAATATTGATATTGATTGTGATTCAAATATTATAATAAATTGGATAAGATCTAATAGGTGCTTCTTGTGGTATTTGTGGGATTTTTGGGAACAACTTATTGGTTTATTGGAGGAGTAGACTTTTCGATAAAGCATTGGTATAGAGAAGGAAACAAAGTGACAGATGTCTTACCTCGACAAGGTGCTATGAGAAGGAATAATTTGTTTACAAATAATAATCAACTCTCTAGAGTTATCAATGAGTTGTATAAACTAGAGAAGATGGGTACGGCTTTTATGAGATATGTTTAACTGATTTCCTATTGGTATTGGTTTATACTTTATGTTGTTTATCTTTTATTTGTTTTGTTGTGTGAGATTTGTTTTGTATGTCCTTGTTTCGTTTTGTTTTGCTTAGACTTGTAACCCTGTTTTTTGGCTGGATTTTGGTGTTATTTTTTGGGAGGCCTTTAAAGTTTTGTATTTTATTTCTCCCATTGATTGTCTTGTAACCACGGTATCTCTCCGCCAAAAGTAAGGATTTATCAATAAATAAATGGAGGTACCGCCCTTCTTTTTTTTTTTTTTTGATTTTTTTTTTTAAATACAGATTTCGATCGAACTTGATCTAAAGTTCCATCCCCGCTGCCTAATACCATCTATTTTGGAATCCAAAACCACAATTCTAGTTTCCAGGTGCTGCTAAAGAAATTCTGTGCAGCCTGGCCACAAATTTTGAGTTTCAAAAAGATTAAAAGCATGGCCCAAGTATGCTAATGCTATCAACAAGATAAGGCAGGCCACCACCCAAAAGTCATTTTAATTGTTAAGAGCGTAGAATCTCCATATTGGAAGTCTCATATTTGAATTTTTTAAAAACAAAATAAAAGAAATAAGAAAAATGAGATGAGAGGGAGATTATTTTTGTTGTAAAGCCCAAGCCAAATCGGCCTCAAAGGACCAGTAAAAAAAAAAGAAAGAAAACATAGAAGATATCCGAAGGCAGCCCAAGTTGGGTCTCAAATTTCTTTGGTGAATGCCCCTCTGGGCCTAGGGCATGACTAGTTACCTAATGGTGATAATGAGAATACAGCCTGTTATACTTACCCATAGACCTGTGATAATGCCCAGGGTATATAAAAATTATCGAAAAACCAAAAATCAACTCAAAACCGGACTAAACTATGTTTCAGCTTGAATTTTTCAGGTTTTGGTTTCGGTTTTGGTTCTTCAAAATAAAAAATTCTGGTTTCGGTTTCTGTTTCTGCTTCGATTTCAATAACTAGCCCAAAACCAAACCAAAAAACCAAATAAATTATATATATAGGAATTTTGATATATAACATACACGTCGTTTTTACTTTTTTAGTAGAATAATGTCATAATTTTTGTTCACTTCAAGTAATATTAAAATTTTTAAATGTAGTCCATTACAGGATTATTAGAGGTAAAAGCTAGAGACTAGAATTTTATACACTCATATGTGCATTGCCCAGCTCCTACAAATCCTCGTTGATGCTCAGAACTGCTGTACTGCATTCCTCTAATCCCAATCATTAGTTGTATCCCACCAAAACCCTCCATCTCCATCGCCGCCATGAACCACTGCTGCACTGCATCCACTCTCAACAACCGCCTACTCACCTCCTCTAACTAATGTGTTGCCTCGCCTCCTCCTACTCGTGTTGCCGCATAGCTCTGGTTGTCGAAAGTGGGCATCGACAGACACCAACAAGGGGCAGGTCGGCGCTGGAATGCTTGAGGATCTTCCAGCAGCACGGAACTGATCCCATTTCTCCCTTGTCCCACATTGGTACCCAGAGAATTTTGAGTAGAAAGCTCACCTTGTGCAGCCCTCCTCACACCTTTCCGTGGATTTGGCCTGCCTTTGCGTGCAAAGGCATGAATAATCAGATATATGATCCATGGGTTGTATAATTTCAAACTTTCAATTATTCAGTTAAATAACCAAACCAAAAAACCACGGGTTCGGTATTCAATTTTGTAAAACGAATAACTTACTATTTCAGTTCAGTATCAGTTTTGTAAAATGAGTAACTTGCTATTTCACTTCAGTATTCGGTTTGGCATAGAACCCAACCATATCAAACCGATTACACCCCTAGTCATGCCGGAGGAGCATTAACACAACAAACTCAAGACTGATGAAGTCCAGCTCCTCTTCTGCGTATATCTAATATTTCAAGAACTACTTTAAAGATGATAGTTATGGTGAACAGAACGTTTACAAATAGAATTGATTCCCATCCTTGGAAATACAACATTCATTCAAATGAACATTATCAACATTCACTACAATTCTCCTCTTTAACAAGAAAGAGACACAACTGACTCATAATCTGATGCAAATGCGGAAAAGAAAGCTCAAAAAGGGGTACCAATTTCACTTCTTGTTTCAGTTGGGCTATACAAAGCAGATCTGTTCCTTGGTCTATTCTCCTCCAACTGCTTCACAACCTCATCCATGGTGGGTCTAACTGAAGCCACTGGAGCACAGCAACCCATTGCTAGCTTCAACGCCTGCACTAACCCATCTTCCATCGGACTCCTTATTCCCTTCAATACCTCCACATCAAAAACCTCCATTGTTGTCTCCTCCAAAACGGCCACTTTCACCATTGAAGGCAAATCCACAAAATCACTTCCTCTCCCATTCTTTCCAGGTTTCTTCCCAATTAAAATCTCCAACAACAGTATCCCAAATGCATAAACATCTGTCCGGGAGCTGCATTTCTTCATCTTTTGAAGCTCTGGTGCCTTGTAGCCATCCGTTTTTGCAAGTGCCACCATTTCATCAGCGATAGCTGGAACGACTAGCTTGTCAAGCCCAAACTCGGTCAGCCTGGCTGCAAAAAATTCATCCACAAGTACATTTCTTGATCTCACATTCCCATGAATAATTGGCGTTTCAAGCCCTGCATGAAGAAATGCAAGTCCTCTGGCAACACCTAATGCAATCTTGTGTCGACGAGCCCAGTTCAGCATTGGCTTTCCTCCTTTAGTTTCTGAATTCAACCAGTATAAAATTTCCAAATAAGAACAAGATAAATCCCCATAATCTGAGAAATAACATCAAAGCTGTGGAAGCAGTCAAACAATCTATGAGCCATCTTAAAATCAAGTAGGATTTATCATAATCCTTTTTGATTTCCAAAATTACAGCTCTTAGCATTTTGAGGAAAATTTACTTTTCGTTTTCTGAGGGATCAAAAGTTGCTTTATATTGTTCATATAGGATTAAGTTGTGAATTGAACTTTTATGGCATCGAGCAAAAGTGCAGAGCAACCCCCTCCCCCCAACCCTCCTCCCCCTGAAAATTCTTCCACAGGAGAAAAATATGAAGAGCAATATGTAAAATACCATATCAAGCAAGAAGAACTTATTTGTGTTGTACCTGTAACTTGTGTTAAACTCATGGAATGAATTTTCTAATGACTCTAGCATTCAAGAGTAACTCAAAAGCCATTATCAGTAAACTTTTTTACATCGTCTTTTGCTCGATAGATTAATCTATCTCTTTGTCCATTCTTTCATTACATAGCCACATCCTTTCCTTTTTCTCATGCCAAAAACAAAAACAAAAGCAAAAAAGGGCTTATATCAGCACAAAAATTGAAAGCAATCAGAAGTGTTGGCCTGAGCATTTGATTCCCACAGTATAGGAGCTGATTGTTTTTTCCACCCTTTCAGGGAGGAAGTGGAGATATGGATCTAGGACATAAATCAAAAGTATACAAGTCAACCGTGTTAAACTTCGCAAATAAACCAATCAAGCCTCATATCTACTAATCCGGAAAGTTTGCAAAAGGAAATGCAGTGATACCAAATTTTGTTCAGATTATATTAGAATGTAATACGGTGCAATTGGTTTTGGACCACTATGCTCATAAAGATGAAGTAAACAGAAAATTACATCTTTTGTCATAGCCTAGCAAAATGACTAACCTTCATCAAGTTCGTCAAAAAGAGATGGACCTCCCTTTCCTTTAGAAAATTGCACTAACCTACCTTGCTTTTATAATATGCTAACACATACCCCCACAGTTTGCTCAACAACTCCCATAAAAGCACAAGATAACTGATATGTTACCTCTAAAATTACACATGGGTGGAGCTATGTGCATCTCTGCATAGACAACTGCCCCGCACTGAGATTTAAACACTCTTTTTAACCGGCATGTGTATATGAGAAAAAGTTACATAAATTTTTAACCTGATGAAAGTACAGGGGTAATGCTGGTATATTTTATGATATTTTAGAAATTTTTTAAAAAAATTGTAACTTATAACCCTTGCATTTCTTATGCAACATCCCAACCATTTGATCATGGCACTTTCATACTAGAAGTTTAATGTTGAAACTTTGGAAAAGAGTAGGGTGAACTTAAGAAAGGGTATTGATGGTCCCTCGTGAAGCCTAGCCTTAATAAACTTCATAAATAAACAAAAAACCTAAGTCCCTAAGGCCTATGGACACTTTTTTTCTTCAAATACAGTACATTTTATCCTCTAAATTACTAACTAAAGCCACCTAATGGACCCAATAAAAATTGCAGCCTTGATTACTCGAGCGTTATGGCTAAATTGATGTTATTTGTCATAGTGTGTGATAATGAATGTTTTGAATGTTTTTTAAAATTTAATATTACAAAAAAGAGTTTGATGCACAAGTAACTGCCTCCACTGATGTAAGGTCTTGGAATCACAACTGAATTTACTAACATACATCTAAGTTGCAAAAGCTTTTGGAGAAACGAAGCCCCGTAGTAAATACTCAAGACGTGTTTGTACAAGCATGCGTCATCTTTTCTGCACATGCACCTATCAAAAGCACAGCTTTGCACTGACTAGTGTTGGTGTTTTAATTGAAACTCATCCAAGAATGGCAACAACAACAACAAGCCTTAAGTCCCACTAAATGGAGCTGGCTAGATGAATATTTTCCCACCAATTCACCCGATCCAAAGCGTTTTCCTCTATTAGATTATGGCCTATTAAATCTTTCCTCACTATCTCATTTAGGCCTACCTCTACCCCTTTGCATGCCAGAAATAATAACTAACTCACTCCTCACAGGTGCTCTACTAGGTCTACATTTCAAATGCCCAAACCATCTAAGCAGCACCTCCCTTACGTTGTTTTCAACTGGTGTTATACCTAAATTATTGCGCATATGCTCATTTCTTACTTTATCTTTTAATGTTAAACAAGCCATCCACCTTAGCATACACATCTCGACAACTTTCATTTTTTGTACATATTTTTTAGTTGCCCAAAGCATAGTTGGCCTTATAGCCGTCTTATAAAACTTTCCCTTTAATTTTAAGAGTATTCTACGATCACACAACACATTTGACGCACTCCTCCATTTTAATCCACCTTTAATTCTACCTACTACATCTTCTTCAATTTCCCCTTCAACTTGCATAATAGATCCAAGATATCTAAATCTATCAATGCTATTAATCTCTTGATATCTAATTTAATCTTCTCTCTATTGCTACTCCTTACATTATTGAAATTACATTTCATATATTCTATCTTATTTCTACTTATCCTAAACCCTTTAGATCCTAATGTAGCTCTCCAAAATTCTAAGTTAGACTCCACTCCGCTTCTACTATCATCAATTAACACAATATGTTCTGCAAACAACATCCACCAAGGGATCTCATTTTAAATATTCCTAGTTATTTCATCAATTACTAAAGTAAAAAAGATAAAGACTCAAAGTAGAACCTTGATGTACACCTATTGTGATTGGAAACTCTCTACAACCTCTTCCTACCATCCTAGCGCTAGTCACTACTCTATCATACATATCCTTAATGACCTCCATATATCTACTACAAACTCCCTTCTTTTTTAATACCCACCAAAGAACTTCCCTAGGTACCTATCATAAGCTTTCTCTAGATCAATAAAAATCATATGCAAGTCCTTCTTTTCCCTAAACTCTTCCATTAAACTTCTTGAAAGATAAATAGCTTCTATTATTGATCTCTCCTGCATAAAACAAAATTGATTTTCTGAAATTTTCGTTTCCAATCTTATTCTATGTTCAATTACCCTTTTCCATTATTTCATCACATGACTCATAATTTTAATTCCACGATTGTTATTACAGCTTTGAATATCGCCTTTGTTTTCGTACAAAGATACTAACATACTTTTCCTCCATTCTTCTAGCATTTTCTTGGGTTTTATAATAGTGTTGAATAGATTAGTTAACCTAGTAATTCCTTTATCCCCTAAATATTTCCAAACTTCAATTGGTATTTTATCTGGTCCTATAGATTTCTCACTCTTCATTTTTTTTAATGTCATCTTAACTTCAAGGACTATAATTTTGCAAATAAATCTCCTGTTTTTAGTCTTCTCCTCATTTGTCACTTCCAATTTCAATCTTTCATTTTAGTTTTCATTAAACAACTTATCAAAGTATTTCTGCCACCTCTTTTTTATGTGTTCTACTCTAATTAAGACATTATCATTCTCGTCCTTTATACATTCTACATTGCCTAAATCTTTACATTTCCTTTCTCTAACTCTAGCAAATTCATCCAAGAATGACGTGAGGTTTTTCCCTCTTGGGCAATAGGCATCTTCCACTAACCATTTAGAGACTCAAATTCATTTCTAATATAAGCACACCACATATAGAAGCAATTAACATAGAGGTAGAAGTGTCATCTATAATTTGTGGCATATATTAAATTTGGTTTTGCTTCCTTCCAAGATTGCCACATGGCACAATTATACTTGACCCAGTTAGGTTTGGGGCATTTCAGCTCGGGCAGGGTTTCGATCGATGAGGATTTTTTTTCCATCTTTGATCAAATTGCATTTTTTTTTTTTTGCTTAAATTGGCCTCGTACGAAGCATGGCCACTTTTCTAGTTATATTTAAATGCCACGGGAGGATGCTGTCATTTCTTGAACTTCAAGAGAGGTCAGGTGTTTTTTCATCATCATTTTATAGTCATCATAGTATAGACATCTTTTGGCATATGATTTGAACATAGCTGCCTGCAAATAGCTTAGACTTTGCTCATCTGCCAACTTCTCTTATTAAAGAAGATACAATAAGCAACCCAAATGGTTAAGCACAACCAGACACTGCTTAATTAAGCTGGTGAACGCAAGGAAGCATCACAAAGTTTGGCAAGAAAATCCTTGGAAGTTTAAACATAGAAGATGCTAGAAATGTAAAAGTTAACAAACAATATAAAGACAAAAGTATATTGGAGCAGCAAGCAGCATCAGAGAACAAACATTAGATCTTGATCAAAATATTTGCAATTTGCAAATCCAGCATCAAGAAGCAACATAGCTCAAGTCAAGCACCTATTGCACACCTGAGCTCCAATCCTAGTGATCCGAGCCAGGCTCAAGCAAACAAACAGCATAATTTGGTTTGTTCACACCACTATCATTAAGCTTATTGACAAGCAAACGAACAACAATTTAGATTCTCATTTCGCTAGGATCAAAGGAGCCAATAAATCGGGCAGGCTTTTGGATGAGCATTAAGTCTAATGAGTGAAACAACTACAATCCGCGCATTGACATAAAAACACAATGATATACCTAGCTTAGCCATATAATAATAATAATAATAATAATTAACATCAAAGAAACATAAACCATATAAAATTTTTTAAAACTATTTTTAATATAAAAAACAATAGTTATCAAAATAGTTTACCACAATGGGCCATGATAGGCCTGAAACCAAATGGTCCAATAATTGAGGCTGTAAATCATGATTCACCTATCCATGCTTGGGCCAAGGTAATAAAATATAGGATCCTTCAAAGAAATGAAGTTACAGTGTACAAATTTTTGTATCCTTTATAAGCGCACTGGTTATACTTAACAATTACCAACAGAAAAGAAGGCATCATCAGTTATGGAATATGGAAATATGTATGTTACCCAAATTGAGAAGAGGAGGACCACAATTTGGGAACTAGAAGTCTTTGTTGCTTGTTCTAAATAGAGTGCTTTTTTGAAAGTAATTTTGGGTACAACTCTTCAAACAGAGGGCATCAAAAGGATGAGGGCAGTCCTATGAAAAATTGCTTGTCATTAGATGTAGGGATCTTAACATAGCAACTTTTTTCAGCCTCCAACCCTCTAATATGCAGTGGCACAGGCAGAGGCACTTGACATGTTACAATTCTACCACATAATAGGCAAAAAAAAAAAGCATTTAAAGCAATTCCACGTCAATTAACTCCGCATTAATGTCTTGCTATTATGTGGCAAATATTTAAGCATGCACCGCATGGGTACTACACAACAGTGCATAGAAGAGGAGTTCACTCTTCTTCTTTTCATCCAAATACCCATTGGGACAGCTTACACAATTCCATGTTCCAAAAATCTTTAACTAGTGAGACTTCCGAATGTTTTTTCCCTTAAAAGTGCAGAAAAATGCGATGAACTGTGTAATCCTTGTTTTTTTTTTTTTTCACAATGCTTCCAATATTTGAACAGAAATAGGGTGCCTACAGAAATAAAGAGACTTTAGTTTTGTATGCTTATTGTACAGTAGCAGAGAAATATAACTTCTTTGAAAGACTGTTATTCTCTATTATAAGCTACTTTGGGAAAATCAATTAAATTCAGACAGCAAAATAAACTCTCACTTACCGTGTAAAAGATCATGGAGGGATTTGTTAGGAAGATAGTCATAAATAAGGAGCTTCTCCCCTCTTTTCCCCTGATAGAAGGCTCTCAACGAGATCAAATTTTCATGGCGAATCCTGCCCAGCTGCTTTACCACTGGTAAACACGAACTCCTGTCCTTGCAACTACCTTCTCTAAGCAACCTCAAAGCAATATTTCCACCATCAGAAAGCTTTGCCTTATAAACTGTTCCATAGTTCGTCTTCTCCATAACTTGTCCTGTTGCATTCAAAACATCTTCCAAAGTCAAATGCTCCCCACCCTGAAACAATATAAGCTTTCCCTCACCAGCTCCACCACCATTTTCATCATCTTCTACATCGTCCAATTCATCTTCATTTTCTTCGCTGTCCTTCCTCTTCTTTCCCTGCACATACCCAATCAACAACGACACCAAAACCACCGCTCCTGTCATCAAACTGATCACAATACCCGCAATGGCACCAGAGCTCAATCCAGAGCTTCTCCTGCAACTCCCCAAAGGAGACCCACAAAGTTCAGGATTGTTTCCTTCAAAAACCTCCACGCCATACCTCGATTCACCAAAACCCAGCAACTCTCCACTAAAATTATTGTGAGAAAGGTTCAATTTCTCAAGTTTTAAACCAGCCAAACCCTCTGGAATTGAACCCACAAACATATTGTCACTAAGATCAAGTTCGTTGAGAGTACTAAGCCTAGTTATAAATTCAGGAAACTCCCCGGAGAATTTGTTCGTACCCAAATCAAGAACCTGCAAATTCTTGCAAGTAGAGTTAGGTAATGCAGGCTCAGGAAGAGTCCCAGATAGAGAATTACCGTGAAGCCGAAGCGAGACGAGCCCATCGCAGAGATTCCAAAGCGATGGCGGAAAGGACCCAGTCAACAAATTGTGACCCAAATCAATATCAGAGAGAGAAGAGCTGTACCCAAGCTCAAGTGGTACAGTACCAGACAACGAGTTGACGCCCAAATAAAGGCTTTGAAGTGTGGAGAGCTCACTCAGTTCTCTCGGAATTGTTCCAGTGAGGTTCGCAGATGGGAGCTGTACAGAGAGAAGATGAAGCGAGGGGTCTCTGTAAAGGGACAGGTTGGTCCACTGAGGAGAAGAGAGGTCGTTGCAGAGGAGAGGAGAACCATTGGAGAAAGCCCATTTGAGTCCTCGCCATTGGCAGAGAGGAACAGAGGAGTTCCATGACGTTAGCAGGAGATTCTCTGAGTTTCCCCGCAGCGAAGCTTTGATCTCCCCCAAGATAAGATCAACATCTGAAGCAGAGGACATGGACTCCGAGAGACCAACATAAAACAAACCCATGAAGAAGAAGAAGAAGAAGAAGAAGAAGACTACAGAAATGTTGAGAGAGTGATGCTTCAGAACCGCCATGAACAAACCAGAGGAAGAGAGAGAGAGGGAAGGAAAACTGGAAGTGTGGGAGTGGTGGGGGGAGCCCTTTGAGAGTTTGAGGTTCTCTTTTTGGGAAAGCTGAAAGGAGTGTTGACTGTGTTAGTGATCTAGTCCATTATATGTACAGTCCTGATTCAAAATCAAATCACAACCAGGATTTTACCTCAAATACACTGAAAATGGGATCACGGCCGTCGAAACATCATCCAACGGTTCACGAATCAGAAAGGGAGCACCCCTTGTATGAATCCATAGCATGGTTCTTCTTTGTTTTACAAAACCCAAAATGTCTTTCACCTTTTCTATAATTTAGCTTCCCTGCACGCTCGCCTTTGGAATTGCAGATTATTGCTTTCCTACACATGCAATCTTTTCTTTGAGAGAGAGAGACGATGGAGTGCAGGACGCCACCAGGCCTTGTCCTTTTCAAAGTAAAGGTGTGGGCGGAAACATTGTGAAACTGATGCACCCTTGTTTTCAGCCGTTCACGTGGCACCCATGCTTGATCTCAACATGCGATCCAATGATTGAGGGGAGGAGATGATGAGAGCGTTGGGGGCTCAAAGGTGAGGGAATGCAGCGGGGTTTTGCTTGCGGGCCCACATGGCGGTGGGTCACAGCCCAAAAGCAGAGTAGGGGTAGACTATAGGGGTTGGTCATCACTCATCAGTCTATGCATGCCCACAGCTAAGGCAAGAACCAGGGCCTAGCAAAAATAATTAAATGAGAGAAGAAAATAAAGAAGAGAGGGAAAGAAAGAGAGGTGTTATTTAGAGATGGGGGTTTAGATTAGGGTTTGGTTTTAGGTTTGGGATTGAGTTTTCATGCCTCTACACAAGGTAGGTGGGGAGGGTGTCACCTGAGATCATGTTCACTGAAAAGTGGGTGATTATTTTCCTTGGAACCCTTATTTTACTTGGAACCCTTCAAAAATGATCTTTGCTGAATTTCTCCTGTGTTTCAAAAATGATTTCTACTTAGGCTTATGGTTGACAATAGAATCTTTTTTGAGAGCCAAATGCACATCGTCCCCTCAAATTGTAACTTTAACTGTTTTTGTTTTGTTGTAGCTTGCCCAATGACTATGCTGAGGTCCACACTGTCCATTATGATCATTGTGTTTTCATTTTATGCTGGTAGTCTGGTCTTAATTTGTGTGCTAAATAGAAAAAATATGTTTGGTTTGGCTTAAATGATCTATATTTTGTTTGGCATCATTTCAATTCATGAATTGGGTTTGAAATTTTGATTTCAATGGTTCAAATCTTAAATTTTAAATGACTAGTACAGAATACTAGTCATTTCTTTTCTATGCTTGAAATTTAAATAATTTTAAATTTTACAGGCCATTTATTAATTAAAACCATAAATTTAGAGCAAAAATAAAAATTCTAAGTTTAAATTTTTACATGTCCATTAATTTTCTTCTTTTTTTTTTTTTTTTTTTGGGATCCATGAAAGTTTAAAGAAGAGATTTATCACCCTATCTATTAGACTTTTAGAAGTAGCTTTGAACAAAAAAAAAAAAAAGTATTTAAAGGCATACATTTGGTTATTGGTATAGTAGATTTGCATTTTTTTTTTATTACATATTGATGAGATTTTATATTTTTAATGTTGACTTGGGCACATTAATAATATTCTTTATACCATCTTAAAAAAAAAAGTGGTGATGCTAGAAGAAAATTAGCCTTATAAACAAAATCATTTAATAATCCATCCATTTTTTCTTGTGTAAAGATATAAATTTTAAAATCTTTACAGGTATGTGGTAAAGAGGCCAAGACCCATATAAAAATATATAAAATTCTTATGAGACTTGCCAAAAACACTTCACCTTCTAAAATTTAAGAAATGATGTTAGCCTCATCTTACATTTAAATATAAAGAAGGCTTCTTACCAATGAAAATCAAATGAATTGAAAATTTTATTTTCAGGTCTTCATAAATGATAACAAAGGAAGTGAAGAGCATTATTCATATGCTTTGAGATTGTCCAAGAGTAGGGGTGGCAAAATGGGTTCATGAGCCGGGTCTGGGCAGGTTGGAAACGGGTCGGGTCCTAAACGAGTCAGGTCGTAAACAAGTAGGGATTAAATGGGTCATGACTCTGTAAACCCTAACACGCCCGTTTATTAAATGGGCGGGTAACGGGTTACCCATTTAAAAAATAATTTAATTATTTTAAAATTTTAAAGTAAATAAATTATCAAGAGCAAATCTCTCATCTCTCAATCAGTCTCTCTCGTTTGAAGGAGGAGGAGGAGGAGGAGGATTTCCATTAAAAAACGGATGATTTCCATAAATTCGAACCCGTTTTAATCGAATGGGACACGGGTGACCCATCTGGTCTGGACCCGTTTTGTCACCCCTATCCAAGCGGTTAAGAGATCTAAATTGTTGTTCCATTCATGTGATTCATAATAATTTTTTCCCAACCCTCAAATATTTAGTTTAGGAATATAAATGCAAGCCCACCCTTGCATATAAATATCAAGGAGATAACTTGGAAAGTTTTTGTGATGTTATTGATGGTAACAATTTACTGTTTTAGGTTAGATTCAATATTTAAAAAGGTTATTGAGTGATTGCAAACAAGCATTTGGCTTTGCCATCATCCAGCATCAAAATCATAAAGGAATCATAATTAGTTGGCAATGTCCTTCCACTAGTTGGATGAAGCTCAATGTTGATGGTAGTTCCAAAGGGAATCCAATGCTAGTTAGATTAGGGAGACTCGTTGAATAATGAAACTAATACTTAGAGAGGTTTTCTGAATTCCTGGGGACAACTTCAAACATGATGGTAGATTTTGCATCAATCATATATAAGCTTTAACTAGCTTGAGGGAAGGCTTAGGGGTCCTCCATGAATCAAATTCCTTAGAAGCACTACACTAGTTGAGTACTTTATTGCTACGATTTGCTTCATTTGCAATATCATTAAAAATATATTTGAAATTTTCAACTAGCAAATCAAGTTAAACCACTATCTTTAAGATGGTTTTGAAGCATTACTTTTTAGAAAAGTTGACATTTAGGAGAAACGATCAAGAAGTGAACCTTAGCGGTTTACTTCCTTTAGGTCTCAAACTCGCAGCTTCCGCCTTGACAAGGTAGTGCTCTGACCAATTGAACTACCTTTCATGAGATTCTTTTGTTAGCACTTTATCCGATTCATTTCTCTTATACAAAAAAAAAATTAAAAATAAAAGAGAAAAAAAATAGTGATTTAAAATTTACTAAAATCAACCATATTTGGTAAATTGGTTTTGCGCTTTAGAAATGCAAGCTCCACAATAATATATATTTTTCTGAATGCAAGCTTCTCCTCGGATCCTAACTCCTATCTCACATACATATCCACTAGTTTATATATATATATATATATATATATATATATATATATATTCAATATTCAAATTCAAAGATTGGTATGAGTATGTTCAAGACTCAATTAACAAATTTAGAACTTCAATTAGCATTTAACCCTTAGTTTTACCATATGTGCCCTTTTATAGTTTGATCCCTTAAATTGTAAAAAAAAATTAAGCCCTAATGCCTCCCCTTCTAAACAAACTTAAGAGAACATGTATCAATATTTGTTACCATATTCATTTCTATAAATCCTTTTCATAATTTAAATGTCAGTTTTGAATAAGAGCATTGCACCCAGAGCCGAATCTTCCATTAGGCGACTGAGGTGCTCGCCTTTTGGGGCCTCCAATTTTTTTTTAATATAATAATATATTTTTGGGGCCCCAAATTTTTTTTAATTTAATAATGTTAACATTATTTATTATACTCTCTTCCCATACATTGACTTCCCAACTAACAAATAAATGAAATTGTACTTTAAAATGTAAAATAGATGCAATTTAATTCTTCTTTTTTTTCAAGTCTCATTGACTTCCCAACTAACAATTTTATTATATTTCTAACTATCTATTACTCTTATCTCTATCTCTTAGCCTCTCTGAAAAAATCTTTCCATCTCTCACACTCTCTCACTCTCATCTCACGGTCTCTATGATTTTTGCTCCGACTCTTGTGTTCATCATCTTTGGGTCTCCAATTCTCTGTAATTTTCATCAACCCTAATTTTGATTTCAATATTTGTGCATTATTTTTCTATTATTTTTACTCAGAATTTTTTTTTCTATTTTTTCTTAGATTTTGGGAACTTTGAGGTTAGAGCGTTGTATCCGACAAGAATCCGATATCTCTAAAGTCTCGCTCGCCAATCAATTTGCAATAATAATAGTTATATTGTTTCAATCTATTATTTCTATAAATTTATTAAATTTATTTTTATTTGCTTACATAATTTGTCAATTTATAGCTAGTGTTAATTTTGAAATTTAATTATGTCAACGAGAAAATATGAATTCGGATATGAAAAACGAAGAAAGAAAAAAAAGATAGAAGAATTAGTGTCATCTCAAAAGGGAGCTCTTGATAAATTTATTTTTAGTTCTAAACAAAATATAAATGAGCAAAATGAAAATCTCCCAAGAAATGAGCAATTAATTTTAGAGATGGAATTAGAATCTAATAATAATAATAATAATAATAATAATAATAATAATAATAATAGTGATAAAGATAACATTGATATACAAGAAATGCTAACTAATGATATTTCTTTTGAAAGACATTTTTAAAATATAGAAGAAGAAAAAATAAATAATGATGATAATATTTATGATCCAAAATATTGGGAAAATATGATACCAAATTACCTAATTTATTAGTTGAAAAAGGTCCTATTAGGGACAATGATTTAATTTTTCCTAAAAATGAAAATTCAAGACATTTTTTAAATATATATTATATTCGAAAAATTATCAAATAGAGAGAAACATGATAGAAAATGGCTTATATATTCTAAAGATTTAGATAGAGTATTTTGTTTTTATTGTAAGTTATTTGGCCAAAAATTAAATAACCAACAACTAACTAATGAAGGGTGTAAAGATTGGAAAAATCTTAGTACTAAGCTTAAAAGTCACGAAATTAGTGAAGAACATATTTTCTGTAGTAACCCGACCCCGAAAAAAGAATAATAAATAAATAAATAAATAATAATAAAATAAATAAATAAATAAATAAAAAGATATTTCGGAGAAGATATTTTGAAAAGAGATATTTTGAGATATTTATATATAAATATCTTGGAGGAGATATTTATTTAGATTACTTAAGGGCTAAGTTAGGATTTATTCTATAAATTCTCTTATTCTCTCTCTCTCTCTCTCTCTCTCTCTCTCTCTCTCTCTCTCTCTCTCTCTCTCTCTCTCTCCCTCGCTAAGATCCTTTGCCGTTCATCATCCGTTTCCAAAAATGGAGGGTACTGCGTGGATCAGAAGAGGAAACTCTACACTTTTAGTGGATAGGATCGTCGTTTTGGAGAGTTTCGGGTTTTCCCAAGAATCGAGGTAGGAATCTGATCCTAATTTTGATTGGATATTTGGATAGCAGTAGAAAACATAGTAAGGTTATGTTCTGTGGTTTTAGGTTTTCGGGATCTCGAGTTGTCGATTTGGACCGTTTTCATACGAACTTTCATTTCGAGTATAAGGTAAGGAGAACTTGATTACAACAGCTATTTTGGAAAACTAAACCACTAAAAAGTTAGTTTATGTTATTATCTATGATTTAACTGCTTATTTGTGAAATTCTACCGAGCAGAGATGCCGGTTTGACGATTTTACAATTTTTGGTAAAAACGAGGTTTTCAACGTGTGATCTCCAAAATTTTACACACATCATTTATTTGTGTTTATACTATAGTAGGAGAGGCTCGAATCCTTTATTTATTCAGTTAAACTATGTATATTGAATTTCTATCATTTAGCGGGTTTTTGTATTAAACTTGTGTGATATATGTTGATATGGGAATGAATGGATTTTCTATACTATTGATATAGAATATAGGAACAAAGTTCCAAATTTGTTATACTAATAATGTGAATAAACAGAGGCTACTAATACACCGAGCTGCATTAGTAAACAAAGAAGGGTAAACAGAGTGGAAAGACACCGGTTTGAACCCAATGCTACTATGTGAATTTGTGAAAAATACTGGAAATGCGCAGGTTATCATATTTGTATAAATTGAATTTATGATACACAGAACCACAGCTTGAGAGTCCCAGGAGGGTTGAAAAATACTTTCTTTGCAGGGTGAAATGAAATCACTGTTATATGATATGGCACGATATCGTAGCTAGATGTACACGTGCAACCACACGTATTAAACGATGTGGGTACCAAGATGGTCGGCTAGCAGGGTGAAACCATTGGCTGATATTGGGCCAATGGGGGCAGTTGGATCGTATGTAGGTACTCGGCAGTGTCTGCACGAACAAGGCATTAGACGAGTACCAGTGCACAACCCGAGCCATGGGGTAAAACTAGTTATAGGGATATTTTGTTGTTGGTCATCTGATAAATCATTAAATGGTCGAAAGACAGATGTGGGAATTTTGTAATATGAATAATGATATACCTGATGCATTACTATATTGAAAATATTTGATTTATATTCCAAATGTTGAATGAAAATATGCATGTATGCAGTCACACACTGTTGTAACTCCTTCTTCCTTACTGAGAGGTGTCTCACCCTATCTTACAACCTTTGTTTTTAGGTCTGTCCGTGCGTCGGTCCTAGTAGATAATGGGACTGGGGAGGTTATTTTGGTTAGCTTACGTAAGCATCTAAATTTTGTACTAAACTTGATGAAAGTCCTTTTTGGAGGGTTGTAATATGATGATTACTCTAAGTCCGAATGTATGTAAATTATGGATGTATTAGTGAACTCTGGTATAAGGCTAGTAGTAATCCCAATGGATGTCTATGTTTTTCCGCGACATTTACATCATGATTATGTATGATTTACACCCGTATGTCCTTGTTTAGGGCGGGTTATTTCCATATCTTGAACAGGTATAGGTATTTGATGTATGTGAGTGACACCTGAGCCTGTGTAAAGGGCCGGGTCGTTACAGTTGGTATCAGAGCCCATAGCCAGTCAGAAGTATGATTTGTTTCATGTTGCCTCGTTAGGGATATATGCTAAACTAAGAAGTTGCTAGTTGTTACAGTCTAGAATATACCAGAGTATAGGACATGGATATGACCTTGAGTTTTGTTTTGTATACCTGGAGACAAAAACAATTGGCAGACTTATGTGTTTTTCTGGATCATTCGAAGGGTTTAGAAAATCATGGCAATCTATTGATGGTGTTATTTCCAAGTGGAAGGGCAGAACTTGAGTTAGAATGATGATGTTATGGAATATATGATATTCAGGATGTGGATTTAAGGAACTAAGTCTATAGTATGATAGTGTTAGTTGATGCTTAGGCTATTACCTTCTAATGGATTCTCGTAAATGTTTTCAAGATGGAATCCAGGGATATTACTGCCAATATAGGTGGCAGTAGTAGTGAGGGTGTCGGCCCCAAGGCTGGTAACGACTCTACTTGTGTGTTACATGAATTCGCATAGCAGCTTATGGCTGAGGTAGTGCGTACGAATAGAGGGCAAGATCGTCCTATAACTGAGTTGGGTTGCTCCATTGAGCAGTTCACCATATTAAAGCCCTCTGCTTTTGTGGGCGGTACAGATCCAGTTCGTGCTGAGAATTGGATCCAGGAGATCGAGAAGATCTTAGGTGTGTTAAACTGCACTGAAAAGAAAAAAGTCACCTTCGCCACGTTTAAGTTGGCAAGGGAGGCTGAGAGATGGTGGGGGTCGGTAAAGCAAATGGAGGACCACCAACCGATACCGATAGTGTTGACATGGGCCCGATTCAAGGAGCTCTTCTTTGAACGTTATTTTTCAGCCACAATTAGAAACTCAAAAATGGAGGAATTTATGAATTTGACGCAGGGTTCACTGACAGTGCAGCAGTACGCTGCCAAGTTCCAGGAGCTGTCTCGATTTGCTCCATTCGTGATTCCTGATGAAGCAAAGAAGGCTTGGAAGTTTCAGAGGGGTCTGAGGAGCGAGATCCGTAAACAGACGACGATTTTACAGTTGCAGGATTTTGCTACGTTGGTTGATAAAGCCACGGTAGCAGAGGAGTGTTTACTAGAGGATGCAGAAGTTCAGGTTACGAAGAAAAGGCCAGCGCGTCTTAATTATTCATCTGGGGCAGGACAGAGTAAGTGGAAGAAAAATAGTGGTGGCACATCCCAGGCTACCGCAAGTGTTCCATGTTACTCTTTATGTGGTAAGAAACACCAATGGCAGTGTTGGTTGTCTACGGGAGCCTGTATGCGGTGTGGTAGACAAGGACATCAGATGAGAGACTATCCGAGGCAGAGGAATGATGGAGTCACACAGCAGCAATGCAGAGGAAATGCTCCGACGCAGCGTGGCGGTCAACAGAGGGGTACTGCCCAGGCTAGGGTATATTCTCTGACTCCTGGTGATGTTGAGAACGCTGGTGACATGGTCACAGGTACTATTTATGTGTTTTTTCGTGAAGTTGTAGTACTTTTTGATTCTGGAGCTACGTATTCTTTTATTTCCTGTAATTTTGTTAAACTATGTGGTTCGGAAGTGCAACTGTTGGATTATGAACTAGTAGTGACTACCCGTCTGGGTCTGCAGTCGGGTGTAGTAAGTTAGTCCGTAACTTCCTTGTGGAAATTCAGGGAAGAATACTACCAGTTAACCTAGTGGTCTATGACATGCATGGTTTTGATATCATCCTTGGGATGGACTGGTTGTCGGCCAGTTATGCTAGTATTGATTGCCGCAGGAGAGAGGTGTTGTTTAAACCACCAGGGGAGCAGGAATTCAGATTCCAGGGGTCGTGTGTGCGTTCTACACCACGAATCCTTTCAGCTTTGCAAGCTAGGAGGCTACTCCTAGATGGCTGCCAAGGGTATTTGGCGTTTATGGAAGATACGCCGGTTGAATAAAATAAGTTGGAAACAATTGCTATAGTGTGCGAGTTCCCTGACGTGTTTCTAGAGGACTTTCCAGGGTTACCTCCGAACAGGGAAGTGGTATTCGCGATAGAGCTAGCTCCAGGAACGGCGCTGATATCGAAAGCTCCATACCGTATGGCTCTAGCTGAATTGAAAGAACTGAAGGAACAACTTCAGGAGCTCCTAGACAAGGGGTACATTCGTCCTAGTGTTTGTCCTTGGGGAGCGCCCGTTTTGTTTGTTAAGAAGAAGGATGGGTCGATGAGGTTGTGCATCGACTACAGAGAACTAAACAAGGTGACGGTAAAGAATAAATATCCGCTACCTCGGATCGATGATCTATTTGACCAGTTTCAGGGCACGCAAATCTACTCTAAGATTGATTTACGATCTGGGTATCACCAGTTGAAGGTGAAAGCGGAAGACATTCCTAAGATGGCGTTTCGAACTCGGTATGGCCATTATGAATTTATGGTTATGCCTTTTGGTTTGACTAATGCACCTGCAGCGTTTATAGATTTGATGAACAGGATCTTTCACGAATATTTAGACCAGTTCGTCGTGGTATTTATCGACGACATCCTAGTGTATTCTAGGAACGCTGCAGAGCATGAGGGGCATTTGAGGCTTGTCTTGCAAATGCTTAGGAATAAGAAATTGTATGCTAAATTGAAAAGTGTGAATTCTGGCTAGAACACATTGCGTTTCTTGGTCATGTTGTTTCCAAGGAAGGTGTATCTGTGGACCCGAGTAAGATTGAAGCAGTAGTGGACTGGGCGAGACCGAAGAATGTTCAGGAAGTTAGAAGCTTTTTAGGTCTTGCAGGTTACTACAGTCATTTTATGGAAGGGTTCTCCAGTTTAGCAGGTCCTTTGACGCAACTCACGAGGAAGAACATGAGGTACGTTTGGACTGAGGAGTGTGAGTTGAGTTTCCTAGAGCTGAAACAACAACTGGTTACTGCTCCAGTCCTAACCATTCCTTCAGGGGATGGTGGATTCGTTATTTATAGTGGCGCCTCTAAGAAGGGTCTTGGCTGTGTTCTAATGCAGCAGAGCAGAGTAATTGCTTATGCTTCTCGGGAACTTAAAGAGTACAAGAAGAACTACCCGACACATGATATGGAATTAGCAGCGGTAGTATTTGCATTAAAAATTTGGAGGCCTTGTATGGTGAAAAGTGCGAGATTTTTACTAAGCATAAAAGTCTTAAGTACTTTTCACCCAGAAGGAGCTGAACATGAGACAACGCAGGTGACTAGAGTTGATTAAAGACTACGACTGTGTTATTAGCTATCACCCAGGAAAGGCTAATGTGGTAGTTGATGCTCTGAGTCAGAAGTCTGTTGATGCGTCTATTTCAGCGATTAGAGTTCAGCACCAAATGTGTATGGACCTGGAAAGGTTGGGCTTGGAAGTGGTAGAAGGAAATCATCAGGCTGTCCTTGCCAGCTTGGTGGTGCAACCGACCTTACAAGAGAGGATCCGTGTAGCGCAAAAAGAGGATCTAGAGTTAGTTGAGGTTATAGAAGGAGTTCGGAATGGTTTAAAGCCAAACTTCAGTATTTCTGGTGATGGGATACTGAGATTCTGCAGCAGGGTTTGCGTTCCAAATGATGTCGTGATTAAACGGGTTATTCTAGAGAAGGCACATCGTTCGCTCTACACTATACATCCTGGTAGTACGAAAATGTATTGGAATTTGAAGGAATCTTTCTGGTGGTCTAATATGAAAAGAGAGATTGCTCGATTTGTAGAACAATGCCTGACATGTCAGCAGATTAAAGCAGAACATCAAAAGCCGGCAGGACTACTTCAATCACTCGACGTCCCTGAGTGGAAGTGGGAACATGTCTCGATGGATTTTGTGATGGGTTTACCTGCGGTGATGCATGGGCAGTAGATATGGGTTATAGTAGATCGGTTAACAAAGACTGCACACTTCATTCCAATCAGAGTCAGCTACTCTCTGAATAGGTTGGCAGAACTTTATGTGCAGGAGGTGGTACGACTCCATGGTGTTCCTATATCTATTGTTTCAGATCGAGATCCATGTTTTACATCTCGTTTCTGGAAAAGTTACAGGATGCCTTGGGATCGCGATTGATGTTCAGTACGTCTTTTCACCCACAGACGGATGGACAGTCGGAGAGAACTATTCAGGACGATAGAAGATATGTTGCGGGCTTGTATACTAGATTTTGGTAATAGTTGGATACGATATCTACGGCTTGTTGAATTTGCATTTAACAACAGTTACCAGGCCAGCATAAAGATGGCACCTTATGAGGCTTTGTACGGCTGTTGGTGTCGATCTCCGTTGTACTGGGATCAGGTAGGTGAGCGGCAAATACTAGGTCCAGAACTGATTCAACAGACCTTTGCAAAGGTCACATTGATCAGGGAAAGAATTAAAGCAGCTCAGAGTCGACAGAAGAGTTATGCTGATACTCATCGACGAGAGTTGGAATTTGAAGTAGGAGATATGGTATTCTTGAGAATCACTCCGATGAAAGGGGTGATGAGATTCGGGAAGAAGGGGAAGCTAAGTCCGCGGTATGTCGGGCTTTTTGAAATCCTTGAAAGGATAGGTTCGGTTGCTTATCGAGTGGCTTTACCTCTAGCATTATCCCGAGTTCATGATGTATTTCACGTGTCTGTACTGAGGAAGTACATACCAGATCCATCACATGTACTAAGTTACAAACCTCTAGAGATCAGTGAGACTTATCATATGAGGAGGTACCAATACTGATATTAGATCGGAAAGTTCAGTAGTTACGGACTAGGGAAATACCGCTAGTGAATGTATTATGGCGTAACCATATAGTGGAGGAAGCTTCATGGGAGTTAGAGTCAGAAATATGCCAGAAGTACCCGCAGTTATTTTCGGATGGTACGTAATTATGTATAGTAGTATAGGTGGTATGGCCTTCGGGAGAGTTTTGTGTGTGTGTATGTGTGTAATCTTCCGAAGCATCACATTGTAACCACGGTATTCCTCCGCCATAAGCGAGAGTAGATAATAACTCCGCACCGTAGCTGCTTTGAGGGTGGCTGCCGACTCTTCTGTAGGTCTCCGACGTAAGGTAGAGTATGCTTGGTATTAGTTGGTGAATTTCGGGGACGAAATTCTTATAAGGAGGGGAGATTGTAGTAATCCGACCCCGAAAAGAATAAATAAATAAATAAATAAAAAGATATTTTGGAGAAGATATTTTGAAAAGAGATATTTTGAGATATTTATATATAAATATCTTGGAGGAGATATTTATTTAGATTACTTAAGGGCTAAGTTAGGATTTATTCTATAAATTCTCTTATTCTCTCTCTCTATCTCTCTCTCTCTCTCTCTCTCTCTCTCTCTCTCTTTTGCTAAGATCCTTCACCGTTCGTTGTCCGTTTCCAAAAATGGAGGGTACTGCATGGATCAAAAGTGGAAACTCTACACTTTTAGTGGATAGGATCGTCGTTTCGGAGAGTTTCGGGTTTTCCCAAGAATCGAGGTAGGAATCTGATCCTAATTTTGATTGGATATTTGGATAGAAGTAGAAAACATAGTAAGGTTATGTTCTGTGGTTTTAGGTTTTCGGGATCTCGAGTTGTCGATTTGGACCGTTTTCATACGAACTTTCATTTCGAGTATAAGGTAAGGGGAACTTGATTACAACAGCTATTTTGGAAAACTAAACCGCTAAAAAGTTAGTTTATGTTATTATCTATGATTTAACTGCTTATTTTTGAAATTCTACCGAGCAGAGATGCCGGTTTGATGATTTTACAATTTTTGGTAAAAACGAGGTTTTCGACGTGTGATCTCCAAAATTTTACACACATCGTTTATTTGTGTTTATACTATAGTAGGAGAGGCTCGAATCCTTTATTTATTCAGTTAAACTATGTATATTGAATTTCTATCATTTAGCGGGTTTTTGTATTAAACTTGTGTGATATATGTTGATATGGGAATGAATGGATTTTCTATATTATTGATATAGAATATAGGAACGAAGTTCCAAATTTGTTATACTAATAATGTGAATAAACAGAGGCTACTAATACACCGAGCCGCATCAGTAAACAAAGAAGGGTAAACAGAGTGGAAAGACACCGGTTTGAACCCAATGCTATTATGTGAATTTGTGAAAAATACTGGAAATGCGTAGGTTATCATATTTGTATAAATTGAATTTATGATACACAGAACCACAGCTTGAGAGTCCTGGGAGGGTTGAAAAATACTTTCTTTGCAGGGTGAAATGAAATCACTGTTATATGATATGGCACGATATCGTAGCTAGATGTACACGTGCAACCACACGTATTAAACGATGTGGGTACCAAGATGGTCGGCTAGCAGGGTGAAACCATTGGCTGATATTGGGCCAATGGGGGCAGTCGGATCGTATGTAGGTACTCGGCAGTGTCTGCACGAACAGGGCATTAGACGAGTACCATTGCACAACCCGAGCCACGGGGTAAAACTGGTTATAGGGATATTTTGTTGTTGGTCATCTGATAAATCATTAAATGGTCGAAAGACAGATGTGAGAATTTTGTAATATGAATAATGACATACCTGATGCATTACTATATTGAAAATATTTGATTTATATTCCAGATGTTGAATGAAAATATGCATGTATGCAGTCACACACTGTTGTAACTCCTTCTTCCTTACCGAGAGGTGTCTCACCCTATCTTACAACTTTTGTTTTTAGGTCTGTCCGTGCGTCGGTCCTAGTAGATAAAGGGACTGGGGAGGTTACTTTGGTTAACTTACGTAAGCATCTAAATTTTGTACTAAACTTGATGAAAGTCCTTTTTGGAGGGTTGTAATATGACGATTACTCTAAGTCCGAATGTATGTAAATTATGGATGTATTAGTGAACTCTGGTATAAGGCTAGTAGTAATCCCAATGGATGTTTATGTTTTTTCGCGACATTTACATCATGATTATGTATGATTTACACTCGTATGTCCCTATTTAGGGCGGGTTGTTTTCATATCTTGAACAGGTATAGATATTTGATGTATGTAAGTGACACCTGAGTCCATGTAAAGGGCCAGGTCTTTACATTTTCAATTTGAGTAAATGGGCTGATTTAGAGTTAAGATTGTTAAAAAAATATAACAATTGATAAAAATATGGAAGAACAAATTAACAAAGAAAAAGAACACTGGAAAAAAGTATTATTGAGAATTAATTATATTGTAAAAACTCTTACTAAAAATAATTTGGCATTTCGTGGGGAAAATGAACGAATTTATCAAGAGAATAATGAGATTTTTTTAAGTTTAATTGAAATGATAGCAGAATTTGATCTAATAATGAAAAAACATATTCGATGTTTTCAACATGGTAAAATTCATAATTATTATCTTGGTCATAATATACAAAATAAATTGATAAATTTGTTAACTCTTAATATTAAAAAGAAAATTATGAAGCAAATCAAAGAAGCAAAATATTATTCAATCATACTCGATTGCACTCCAAATGTAAGTCATCAAGAACAAATGTCTTTAATAATACGATATTTGAATCTTTCTACAAATCCAATTAAAATAGAAGAACATTTTATAGAATTTCAAAAAGTAGATGATACTTCAGGAGAAGGACTTTTTAATGAATTAATAAATGTCATACAAAAATTTGAACTTGGTATTAAGAATATAAGAGGGCAAGGATATGATAATGGATCTAATATGAAAGGAAAATAACAAGGTGTACAAAAGAGACTATTAGATATAGATCTTAGAGCATTTTACACTCCGTGTGGTTGTCATAGTCTTAATCTAGTACTTTATGATATGACTAATTGTTGTTTTAAAACTATAACTTTTTTTTGGAGCAGTACAATGAATATATACATTATTTTCTTCTTCTACGAAACGATGGAAAATTTTAACCGAATATGTACCAAATTTAACTGTAAAATCATTATCATAAACACGTTGGGAAAGTTGAATAGAGAGTGTTAAGGTAATAAGGTTTCAAATTTCTCAAATTAGAGATGTTTTACTTCAATTAGAAAAAACTAGCGATGATCCAAAAACAAAGAGTGAATCTTATTGTATAGCAACTTATGAAATGGAAAATTTTGAATTCTTATTAGGAATGATTATTTGATATGACATACTATTTGTTGTTAATTGTGTTAGTAAAAATTTACAATCAAAAGATATGTGTATTGATGTCGCCATTAATCAATTAAAAGGTCTTATTGTTTTTCTTAAAAATTATAGAGAGAATAGATTTATATCTTTTATGATTTCAGTAAAAGAGATTGCACTTGAAATGAATATTGAACCTATATTTCGTAAAAAACGTGTAATTAGTAGAAAAAAATAATTTGATGAGAATGTTAATGATGATACAACAAGCTCAGTTGAAGAATCTTTTAGGATTAATTTTTATTATACATAATAGATCAATCTATTATTTCACTTGAGAGTAGATTTGAACAATTTCAAACATATGAGAATATTTTTGGTTTTTTATATGATTTAAAAATATTAAAATCATTAGATGAGGATAATTTGAAACAAAAATGTTTGACACTTGAGAATATTTTAAAATTTGGAACACATTCAAATATTAATGGTTTTGATTTATTTTTAGAATTGAGAATTTTAAAAGAAAGTTTGAAAGAAACGAGTACACCAATTGAAACATTGAATTTTATAAAAAAGATAAATTGTTTTCCAAATGCATTTATTACTTATAAAATTTTATTAACGATACCTGTGACAGTAACTTCTGCAGAAAGAAGTTTTTCAAAACTTAAACTTATAAAAAATTATTTGCAATCAATTATGTCACAAGAAAAATTAAATGGATTGACTATGTTATCAATAGAAAAAGAAATACTTGAAAATCTTGAATATAAAATTTTAATTAGTGATTTTGCATCTAAAAAAGTTAGAAAAATTAATTTTAAATAAAAATAAAAATTAAACAAAATATTAAGGGTCTTTGATTAAATCATTCGCCTAAGGCCCCATATTGTGAAGAGTCAGCCCTGAATGCACCAAGTGACTTCTATTATTTTTATATTCATTTCAAACTAGTATCATTATGTTTAAAGTATTAATGGTTAAGATAATTTTTTAAATGTCGACTTTTTTGGAAAGTTTGTGTATTTTGCCTTAATATTAATGATAGAAACGCAAAAAGTCCTCCATTAAGGTTCCTTTATATTTGGCACTTAAGTCACATGTTTTAAATATTGTGACACATCCTTGTTATTCTTAGTGGATTGTTAATTAAATCTTTTTATAGTTAGACATTTTTAAATACCTTTTTCCTTACATAAAATTTTTGTTTGATTTAAACTTCAAATTTTGTTAGAAAAATTTTACAAGAGTAAATTCACTACTCTTATAATACTTTCTTATTTTTTTTCAAAATGATGATTAATTTTATATTTGAGTGTGTGTGTGTGTGTGTGAGAGAGAGAGAGAGAGAGAGAGAATTATATTAGGACAAATTTATCATTTCAAAAATTTTATTTTAAAAATTATTACTTTTATGTCCTAATTTTGAAAATTTTATAAAATTTAAACTTCTAAAATAAAAAGTTTTGATGTTTATACTAAAATAAATTTGCAATAAGAGTAAAATATGTTTTAGGTGTCTAACACTTAAAAAGTACTTTACTATTAGTCAATTACCAATAAGATTATTAGCAAAATGGTTAAAAGTTTGAAGAATGATAATATAAATGCATGATTAAAATAAAATAATTATGTTAATTTACAACTAAAAATAAAAAAATTTAAAATATGTAATACAATATTTAATAATAAATGTGTGTATGAAGATGGAACCACTCCATGTTGACCATACCCTTGAATATTAGTCTCCCCATAAACTTATTGGCAAACGTGGGCTAATAAGGGACTAGAATGGCTTGTATCAAGTCGAAATAGTGAGTGTAGAAATAGGGATTGTAAAGCTCCTCATTGCATTTATCGTTCTTCAATATGTTGACCACCATTTGGAAATGATGGTCACGAACCATCAAGATGCTAGCCCAAACATCCTCATCTCTTTACGCAAGCAAGAGGACATAAGTGGAAAGGCAGATTGGATTCCATGCAAATCATTCTCTTCCACAGTATAAATATTGAATGTTCTTCTTCAGCATATGTAGATACCCTATTTTACTCGATCATTATATAGCAAAATTTGGGCCTTTTTTAACTTTTTATTTTTCCTTTTTTAGTTTTATTTTAGGCATAATTAGAGTGTTTTTGTAATTTAAGTTTTGAAAAATGGTGTCATCTAAGGTCTTTTACTAGGTACAGTTTCTCATTTCGCTCATCCTCACTGCATGAGTTCAAGTATGCATGCATTAGATAGCTTTACAAAAATTCATTTTCCATTAATACAGTCACAGTTTTTTTTTTTAAATTGATAAATACAAAAAAAAAAAAAAAAAGAAGGAAAAAGCAACCGCTACATCCTTGCACCAGCTTCTCAGTTTCCTACACCTACACACACAAAAGAGAAAAATAGTTAGTTGCGACCCAACATTATATTTGGGCCCACGGTGGGATTGGGTTCCATCGAAGGCCCAATTTGTGACAGTTTTGCATTTTGAGGACTATGAGCATGTGCCAACATTAAGCCCATGCTAGGCTTGTTTTGAGATTGGAGGCCCATAGTGGCCTAACTTGGCCCGAGGCCAAGATTGGGAAGTGGTTTAAATAAATAATATATTAATAAATAAATAAATATGTAAAAAATGTTGTTAGGGTAGCCCACCATAGCCTGACCCCTAGTCTCTCCCCTTTAAAGCAAAATTTAATAGTTTCTCACCCACTCCCCCTCTAAGCCGTAGAATGGAGTAGGCTTCTTTTGGCCTCTACCCCCTTTCCCTCAATAGTTTAAGGGCCAACCAAGGGTGCCATTCCCTCCCTTCTTGTACCTATAAATAGTAACCTTCACAAAAGAAGTAAGGGAGGGAGAAATTTTTAAAAAAAAATCCCAGCAAAGTAAGAAAGGCATGAAGAGTGAGGCAAGAGAGATAGAAGAAAAGAGGCGGAACTCTTCTAGGAGGAGAAGAAGAAACAAAAGCTTCTCAGGGCAAGAGAAGTAGTAGGGAGCTGTTGAGGAAAAGGAAAAGAGAAATTGAGAAGAAGCTAAAGAAAGAATAAAAGAAGCACAGAAGAGAAAGGGAGTTGAGCAGAAGGCAATCAGAGGAGAAGTTAAAGAAGGTAAGTACCCTGTTCTATTTCTCTCATTTTGGCACTTTATATTTGGTGGTATGCTATGAAATTTTCCATGGTTTAGTCAAATCAAAACCCCAACATACCCCTTTAACCTAAGCCCAAACCCCTCGCTTTGAAACTTAGTAGCTAAAACCCCTAAAGTCCCTGGGTCAAAGTCTAAAAAATATAAGTTCAAATTTCAAAATGTCAAAATCCTAAAACCCCTCGAAGTACCCATATCCAAAAAACTATACCCAAAAAAAGCTAGGTCTAAGAACCTAGATTCGAAAAACCACTCGAATAACCTAGACTCGACCAGAGGACCTAGGTCAACCTAACCCAGATTCGATTCAACCTAACATGATTCTAATGACCCGGACCTGAATCAACAACTCGACTTAGGTCAACCTAGTCAATTGACTTAGTTCCTAGCCCATCTTCCAGGCCCAAGTATGCCTAGCCCAATCTAACTTAGCCTTGACCAAACCCACCTAATACCCCTAGGCCCAAATCCTAATTTAACTAAGCCCATAACCCTCAGCCTACCCATAACCTAATTGTAACGCCTCGACCCACCACGTGAGCCCAGGGTAATACTTTAGTAACATCTATGTACCTAATACCATATTCATATTATAAATGCAGCGGAAGTAAATAGAACATTCTCCATAATCCATTACCAGAGTTCTAAACTACCTTTATACATAATAGTCTCCAATTATCCATATTACATCCCATTAAAACAATACAAACAAAAACAACTCAATCTATACACCCCACGTACATACACTATACTTTTAACTCAGCCCCTTTAGTTTGCTATGCACGATCCCTAGTGTATCTTGAAAAGATGATTTGTATATTGGGGTAAGACACTTCTCACTAAGGAAGATTAAGTTAACATCAGTGTGTGGTCAGCATGCATTTAGTGTTTACATAAAACATTCATTCTCCATATAACCGAAAATAGCTATTTTACATTGTACTCATTTTACATAGTTGAAAATACTCATCTCGTTTCCATAGTATAAACAGTTCATTAAATAAGTAACATCATTTACATACGTCTACAGATATACATAAAAGACACTCCCTAGGACTAAACACCATTTACTTCCCCCATGGTACAGGTTGTGCGACCCAAAGGCTGGACTTAGCCTGGGGGGATCAACCCAGACTAAGTAAAATCATACGTCTGCTAATACACTTGCAGACATCCACAACCCAGTTGCAAGTCCGATTGCCTTACCACTTCCTGGTCTTGACTTCCAGGGAAGGTACCACCTCTCGGTAGGCTAATCGGCTGAAACCACCCTACACTTCCATCCAAAACAGTGTGGGTGCACATGGTCAACTACCGAATCTTTAGCAACGGTACCGTGCTCATAATACAACTGGTCCCCAGGGTTTCTAAAGCAAATCATGCAATTTAAGTAATAAAAACTGTAGTTCAAACTCATTTCGTATAAAACATGTCATATTATGAAGCCGACCCCCGACCGTCATATACAACTTGACTCACAGCCGCTAAACAAATCTCGGCCCCCGGCCGATATATAAAACTCGGCTCACAACCGCTAAACAAATCCCGGCCTCGGCCGTCATATTAAACTTGGCTCATAGCCTCTAAACAAATCCTGACCCCCGATTGTCATATTAAATTTGGCTTACATCTATCATATCAAATCCCTGTATTTTTCACAAATAGTTCTAGTATTTCGCAAACATTCACAAACTTGGTTATACCATAACTCCCAAAATAATATTCACTTGCCACACAATTTCAATATTTAAACGTAGTCCATAAATAATCAACAAGTACCTCATATTATATTTAATTGATAAACAACCGTTCACTGTCCATATTATTCAAAATACCATATCATATATCTTACGTTTGAAAAGTCCATCTTGAATGGTTGGTTTTCGAAATAACAACTGAAAACATAAATATACATACATACAAGGCAGTTTGATTGGTTCAACTTTAATAAAAATCCTAACTTAACTTTATCCCTTTACCTGTTTACTGAGAAAGTTTATATGACACTCCTAAAGCCCACCCTATGGCGATACGGAGCCCAAAATCCTGAAACCACATTTTCCTAAATTTAATCAACTCAAATCCTAGATTAGTAACTATTAAACACCCCCAAGCCCATACACCCCATTTAACTAATTACATGCTAGACAAATAGCCCATTTCTACCCTTACCTCAACTTTGGGGTGATGCCTGGAAAGACCTTGTTCAAAAATTCACTCCACTAGACTTGTAGAGAAATGCCCCTAGATCCTCGTGGTAACTTTCAATCGCCGATTCGGGCAACAAACGATGAGAAATCGTAGAGAGAAGGGGTGGGGGCACAGTCTAGAGAGAAAGAGAGAGAAATATAAGATTTCTTAATAAAGAAGCAACTTAAAAATGTATTTATAGCAAGAAATATAAGATTTTTTAATGAAGAAGCAACTTAAAAAATGTATTTATAGGCCATTGACTCGGCCAAATTTGTTGACAAAATGAAGCCTTCGTCGACGAATTACAGAAGGACATTCGTAGACGAAAGAAGGGGTTCGTCGACGAACCTTAAGCCTGAAATTTCCTGTCACTCGGTATTTCTTTATCGATGACGCCTGAACTTTGTCGACGAACCATAGAAGGGAACTCGTCGACAAAAACAGGGGATTCGTCGACGAATCCTGTTGCTTAGCCCCTTTAAATTTTCCTTCCTTCTTTTCTTATTTATTTCCTTTATTTTTTGGTTCGGGTTCCTACAATCTCCTTTCTTATAAAAATTTCATCCTCGAAATTTGCTAATTGATACCGATCATATCCTTATCTCATAATCCAGCTCTACCGAAGAGTCGGTAGCCACCCCCATAGCAGCCCCTTCCCAAGTTTATTAAATACCCTCACTTATGGTGGAAGAATACCATGGTTACACACATACCTAAGAAGATTACAATATCATACAAAATTCTTCCAGAGACCATTCATATATGAATTATAAACAACTAACAAACTAAACACACCCACCTTACCTAGACCTGCAAATAAAACTAACAATTACCTGTCTAGTGCTGAAACTCTCTGAAAAGCTGTGGGTACTTTTGGCGTATTTCTGTCTCTAACTCCCAAGTAGCATCCTTTACTACGTGATTACGCCACTACACTTTCACCAACGGTATGTCCTTAGTATACAGTTCTTGTATTTTCCAATCTAGAATCTGAACTGGTACCTCCTCGTATGCCAGAGCATCCTCAATTTCCAAAGACTCACAACTTATCACGTGAGAAGGATTTGGAATGTACTTCCTCAGCACTGATACGTGGAAACATTTTGAACTCTAGACAATGCTGGGGGTACTTTGTATTTACTGTAATCCCAAGAGGGGGGTGAATTGGTATTTTAAAAGAATTTTCTCTCCTAGGTCAGATATCCAGCACCAGTATTACACAACCCTAGGGTTAATCTAAGCAGATAATTAAATGAATCAATAAATGCAGCCTAAATTAAATTGCATAAATTAAATACTCAAGCAAGCACAAAAAATCAAATAGGAGACCAGATATGTTATCGAGGTTCGGCAAATGTGCCTATGTTCCCACCTTAGCTCACAAGCACAAGGATTACATTAGGGCTCACTTAATAGGTGGAGCGGCACTGAAATACAACCAGGTCAAATTAACACAGGGCTGACCTCAACCTTTACAACCAATCCTTTCGGGCTGGATTAATGCCTCTTCAGGCCACGCCTAGAATACAAAAGATTCACAATACAATTTGTGTACAAAATATATACTTTTCAAGAAAGCATATTTGTAGCAATATAATCAACACACTACAGTATGATAGGATATGATAAGCTCAATGTAGTCTCAATGTCTACTCTCAAAATAATGCTAGTATTTCAATCAGAATGTGAGAGTGTATGTGTTAGGATCTTTGTGTCAAGATAACAATATAAATCGCAAGATGCATCAACAAAGATCTTTAGTACACTAAAAAATATCCCAAAAATATTTTTCTCAAAAATAAGCACAAGAGATATTTAAAGTTGGTTTGTAAAAATTATTTCACAAACAAAATACAATACAAGCTCTTGAGTATTGTAACGATAATGCAAAACTCACAAGTTGTAAGGATTTTTCCCAAGGATTACTTATTGACAAAGTCTCCAAGAAAAACCCTAAGCTTACTCTCAAGTAAAAATAAATTTCAAGCAAACAGAGCAAATGAGAGTGTAAGCCTTGTAAAATAATCACAAGAGCACTCTTACTAAACGATTTTTGCAATAAGAATGAGTAAGAATGGAAGTGGAGAGCTTGAATGTGAGAAGTAGGGTTTTGAATTTTAGAGAGAATTTGCGAATGATATTTGCTAGTTGGGTGCTAATCCAACCAAATGAGGGGCTATATATAGACACCCAAAAAATTATAACTGTTCGAGACCTATTTGGTATTTTTGGAAATGTTTAAATAAGGTTAATAAAAATTAACAGCATTTTAACCTCAGTAAAATCCGAGCAACCCAAGAGGGTCGGTCGGCCATTTTTATGGTTTGGTCGACTGCGATGCTCTATTCAGTTGACTAGGATGAATTTGAACTGGAAAGATGGTCGACCGGGCTTGAGGAGATTTTAGAACCTCCAAGGTTCGATCAACCAGATTGAGTTCGGTTGACCAAACTTGGGTGTTTGGTCGATCAAGGCGTTGGGATTACCCCACATGCCAGTTCGATCGACCAGGGCGTTGCTGCCTGTTTTGAAGTCGGTTGACCGAGGGGTCAAACCATTGACCCTAGGGAGGTTCGGTCAACCGAGGGTCTTTAGTACATTTAAGTTCAGTTGACCGACCATATGAAACTTTCAATTTTGGTCCAAATTGTCTTTTGAAATCGCCCTTATTGTCATGATGATCACTTCTAAGATATATGGGGGCTTTTTCATGCATTGTATTGGGACTTATGATCAGTCTAAGGTCTTTGAGCTTATCTATCCTATCATGCATGCGATATATTAATTATTACCATTCCTATATTACTATTATAGACTTGAATTAAATAGAATATAAATTATAATAAATAAATCTTCTGGGTCTTCAGTTTCTTTCAAGTCTATGTGCATGCACCATATGACACTTTCAATTAATCTTGCACACAAACTCATCAAACATTAAATACCAAAGTATTTATCATAATCAAAAAGGGACATGACCTATAAGGTCAACAATCTCCCCCTTTTTGGTGATAACAAATTCCTTATGCAAAAATGGGTACAATGAAGAAAGGCTCCTCCTAAAGCAATGCATAAGATAAATGTAAAGATTTAAAAGTTTTAAAAGGTCAAAACATATATCCCAAGTACCTAATTTTACCTATTCTCCCCCTTTTGGCAACAGAAAAAAGGGCTATTGTAAATATAAGGCACGTGAGCAAGGCATTGAGTATGTATCATTTATATGCAAGATATAATTGGGAAATTTTTTTGGAACTTTCAGTAGCATGCCGTTTGAAATTAGAGCATTTTCCCAAAAATACCTATATAGAAATGACCTGATTGAGTTTTAAATTAACATTTTATCCATAGCTACCAACTCAAATGGTTCAATATGATCAAGACGAAAAACAGAAATATGACTATCAACATGCAAGATATATGATAGTCATGCATTTGCAAAAACACATACAAACTCATGAAGTATAAAGCAGAGATAGATTTAAAGTTAAGAGTCATATGTTTTCTTATGATAAGAAGCTCCCCCCAAGTTTGTGCACTCTATCAAAGATCTAGGAGGCATCTCTTCTATGCATTATACCTATCTCTTGTCTAATCTAAATGAACCTATCTTCCTGAAGGGGTTTGGTGAAAATACCAGCCCACTGCTCATTAGTGCACACAAACTCAAGTGCAACATCCCCTTTCTGCACATGATCACGAACAAAATTATGTCTAATTTCAATATGTTTGGTTCGTGAATATGAGATAAGATTTTTAGAGATGTTGATTGCACTAGTATTATCACATTTAATTGGAACCGTATCATAGTACAGTCCAAAATCCATAAGTTGTTGCTTCATGTAAAGCGTTTGAGTACAACAACTTCCAACCGCAATATATTTAGCTTCAGTTGTGGATAAGGCAACTGAGTTCTGTTTCTTGGAAAACCAAGAAACAAGAGATTGTCCTAAATAGTGACAAGTGTCGCTAGTACTCTTCCGATCAACTTTACTGCCGACAAAGTCAACATCAGTGTAGCTAACAATCTCAAATTTCATATGCTTAGGGTACCATAAGCCTAATTCTATAGTCCCAGCTAGGTACCTAAGAATTATTTTGATTGCTAACATATGGGACTCCTTAGGAGCAACCTGAAACCTAGCACACATACACACACTAAACATGATATTAGGACGACTAGTTGTAAGGTATAGGAGACTACCAATCATTCCACGATATAGTTTCACATCAACTGGGATGCCTTACTCATATTTATCAAGTTTTATGGAATAACTCATAGGAGTACCAAGAATTTTACCATTTTCCATATTAAATTTCTTGAGCAAGTCCCTAACATATTTAGATTGGCATATAAAGGTCCCATGTTTAGTCCATTTGATTTGAAGTCCTAGGAAGAAACTTAGTTCACCCATCATACTCATTTCAAATTCACTTTGTATACATTTGAAAAACTCATTGCACAATTCATCATTAGTTCCTCCAAAGATGATATCATCAACATATATTTGGACAAGGAGCATATGATCATTTTTAGCTTTGATGAAAAATGTGGTGTCAATTTTGCCCCGTGTAAAACCATTTTCTAATAGAAAACCACTAAACCTCTCATACCAAGCTCTAGGAGCTTGTTTCAATCTGTACAAGGCTTTGGACAACCGGTATACATGATCAGGATATTTATGATTTGCAAAGCCGGGTGGTTGTTCTACATATATCTCTTCATTTATATAGCCATTTAAGAAAGCTCTTTTAACATCCATTTGGTACAATTTAAAGTTCCTAAAAGCGGCATAAGCAAAAAACATATGAATGGCTTCCATTCTAGCTACAAGAGCGTAGGTTTCTTCAAAGTCTATCCCTTCTTCCTGATTATATCCCTAGGCAACTAGTCTACCTTTGTTTCTAGTTACTACCCCATTTTCATCTTTTTTATTACTATATACCCATTTAGTTCCAATAATAGTATGATCATTTGGCCTAGGAACTAGGGTCCACACTTTGCTTCTTTCAAATTGGTTAAGTTCTTCCTGCATAGACATTACCCAAGACTCATCCTCTATGACTTCCTTAATATTTTTGGGCTCTTCCTAAGATGAGAAGGCTAAATGGCTAACTAGGTTTCTTAAGGAAAACCAGGTTGCTACACCACGTGAAGGTTCGCCTATAATCTGATCTAAAGGGTGGTTCCTAATGAATTTCCAGTCCCTAGGCAACTCTTAAACCTCACTTTCAACTTTATTTTCTTCAGTTGATTTATCATTAATTTCTGAATTTTTGTCTAGATTATTTTCAATAGATAGCTTATCTAATCCCTTTCTAATATCAATATCATCTTCATCATCCCTTTTAGAAAAATGATTAAATTTATCAAACACAACATGAATAGATTCAATAACAGTTAGTGTTTTTTTATTGAAAACTCTATATGCTTTACTATTAAGTGAATAACCTAGGAAAATATTTTCATCAGATTTAAAGTCAAATTTCCCTAGGTGCTCATTATCTCTAAGAACAAAGCATTTACAACCAAAAACATGAAAATAGGAAATATTAGGTCTATGGTTGTTCCACAATTCATATGGAGTCTTATTAAGTGAAGACCTGATTAATACTTTGTTCATTACATAACAAGCAGTGTTCACTGCTTCGACCCAAAAATATTTGAGTAATTTGTGTTCATGAAGCATAGTCCTACCCATTTCTTGCAAGGATTTATTCTTTCTTTCTACAACTCCATTTTTTTTGTTGGGTTCTAGGTGCAGAAAAATTATGTGAAATGCCCTCTAGGTCACAACAGTTTTCTATGCCATCATTTTTTAATTCAGTTCCCTTATCACTTCTTATGTGAGTGATTTTATAGCCTTTTTCATTCTGAATTCTTCTACATAATATAGTGAATTGTTCACACGATTCATCCTTATGAGAAAGAAATGGCACCCATGTGAACCTAGAAAAATCATCCACAACAACAAAAGCATACAATTTTCCACATAGACTTTGAACTTAATTAGGACCAAATAAATCTAAGTGCAGCATTTCAAGTGGTCGAGTAGTGGATATGATTTTCTTTTTCTTAAAGCTTGATTTAGTTTACTTACCCATTTGACATGTATCAAAAATTTTATCTTTTACAAAATGTGTTTTTGGCAAGCCTTTGACTAGGTTCAACTAATATAGCAAGCAGTATTTCAAAAACCTAGGGTCTTTCTATGTATTCACAATCCTAATCAAATGTTTAAACAATAAACATAAACATACAGGTGCAGAAAGTAAATTGTAGAAAATAAAATCAACACCAGATATGTTATCAGGGTTCGACCAACTATGCCTACGTCCCTGCCTCTAGCTCACAAGTCTGAGGATTCCACTAATGCTCACTTAATGGGTGAAGCGGCACCGGTTACAATCAGGTCAATTAGCGGGCCTGACCTCAACCTACACCTTACTAGGATGGTGCACCTAACTTTCCTAATCGGGTCTAAGTCAATCTGGGACTATTCCACAGGGCTAGTCTCCCTCTTTAGGTCTACGCCTAGAATACAACAAATATAAATTTATGTACACAGAAATGTGCTTCTCAACTAAGCAAGTATGTACTACAATACGCACAGTATAGTCAATCAACCACACATCAACAATATAGGAAATTATAAGCTCAGTGATGTGTATCTTTGTGCAAGCAACACTCAATATGGTATTATCACTAATATGCTCAAGAGTGTTCTAATCAAGCTATTTCTTTGAAATAGTAAATATCAAATCTCAATAATAAATTAGGGTTTTAAAGATGCTAATCAGATAATCAAACTAACTCAAAAGATTTTCCTTCAATACAATGAGCACAAAAGTAGTTTGAAAAATATTATAGCTTGTAGAAAATATTTTTGTACAACAAAAACAAAGTTAAAGGAATCTTGCAATGATAATGCAAAGATCCTTAAGCTAGCTAGTTTATCCCAACACAAGATTTATGAAATTCAAATCTGTGAGATAAACCTTAGCCAAACTCCCCAAAATCAATATCAAATAATCAATCAATACTATGGGAGTATTAGTAATATCTAGTAATCACAAGCACAATCAATAAGCTCTCACACTACTAAAATGTATCAAGAGAATGAGAATATGAGAGTATTTGAGCAAAGTAGGATTTCAAAAATGGAGAGAATTTTTTACTAATGATTTTCTTAATTAGTTGCTAATCCACACAAATGAACCCATATATAAAGACTAAGGTGAAATTATGACCGTTTAGGACATGTAGGGTATTATTAGGAAAGTTTTAAAACACATTAGTACTTTTAACCCGGTTTAACCTTTTTAACCTCAGTAAATAATTAACTAACACGAGAAGATTTGAGTGGCTAAACTTTAGTTCAGTTACCCAAATAGACCCAGCACAAAAAGATTTTTTAAATGATTCGGGTGCCCGAATTCAGACTTGGTCGGCTGAACAAAAGTCAGAAAGTTTTGGTGCGCGTTTTGAGTGCCCGAGAATACATTTAGTTAACCGAACTAAGGGATTCGGTCGCCCAAGGCCTATTTTGAACTGAAACCGAGTTTATGAAAAGTTACTTTCTAAGGGTTCGGTCACCCAAGGAAGATAGGGTCATTTTGGGCTCGGTTGCCCGAAGCCTGGTCAACCTGTTGACATCCCAACAGTTCGGGCGCCCGAGGTGATTGGAACACCTAGGGTTCGGTTGCCCAACCTCTCACAAATATGCCAACTATGTTCAATTTCATTTCAAGTTGATTCCCTGATAGAGCAAGTTATTATGAGGATTGTTTGTGCATATGTGTAGGGACTTAAGGTCCTTTCTAAGGCCTTTTTCAAATAGTCCTAGAAATCTGACATCGGTCGACCTTTGGTCAATTGAAGGGTGCCCTAAGGTCCTTTGGCTCCCTATGGTCAAACTACGATCTTGTTGAGCTTACAATTACCTACATGCATGACATGCAGAGATTATTACAGACTAATATAGATTATTACAGACCAAATTTAAAACATAAATGCATTTACAATAAGAATCTTCTTCTTCTTTCTTCTGCTCTTCAAATTCTCCATGGAGTATGCTAGGAGTATGATCTTTAAGTCTTTCAAACTTCCAACAATCCTTTCTCATGTGTGTGTACTGAATTAATGAACTGTTCAAGTACTAGGCACACACAATAGTAATATTTAGTTTGTCATAATCAAAACTAGAGATCGGACTCAAAAAGTCAACAAAATCCTTTTTCACAAGTTTTGAAAAAAGGTCCGTACTAGCATGTCCTAAAAGTCTATGCCACAACCAACTCGCTTCGTTTATTACAGAAAAAAAATGTAACTTGTTGAGAGGCTAAATTATCAAGACTAGTGGTGTATACATTTTCAGAACGTTCAATAGTAAAAAGTACTTTATTATCAGATTTACTCTCAATAATGCATTTATCATTTTTAAAAGATACTTTATACCCTTTATCACACAATTGGCTAATACTTAACAAATTATGTTTCAAACCATCAACTAGCAATACATTATCAATAACAAGATAGGGTTCCTTACCAACCTTACCTACGCCAATGATTTGTCCTTTTGCATTGTCCCCAAATGTCATGAATCCTCCTTCCTTGGGAGTGATTGATGCAAACTTGGCCTTGTCGCCTGTCATATGCCGTGAGCAGCCACTATCCAAGTAGCACTTGTTCTTGGATGAAGACGATCTCAAACATACTTGCAAGAAAATCTAAGTAACTAACGCTGGTCCCCGAATTCTATTGGGTCCATAGGGGTTAGTGCTTGATTCACCCTTGACTCTCCATACCTTTTAAATTTTTACATGCCTATTTCTAAATGGACAATCAAACTGAATGTGACCTGTCTATTTACATCTAAAGCATGTTAATTTCTTGACAGATTCTTTAGGTGGAATGTACGATTTTGATTTATGAGTAAAGTATCCCATATAAAGATCATTTTGTCTAACATTCCCAATTCCATCAAATCCTAGACCTTCTTTACTAAGTGAGTTTCTTTGAGCCCCGAGGAGTTTTTCAAAATTGTTTTGGACCTCAGTAAATTTATAGATAATATTGGAGCTATCCTCTAATTTTATTTCAAGTTCAGCCATTTTCAAATTCTTTTCTTCTTTCCAAGCAAAATGAACAGTTTTTCCCATTTCAACAAGCTTTGAATAATTTTCACATTTCTTTTTCAAAAAATCATTTTCCTTGGTCATTTTATTTAGCAATTTTGACACGCGAATATATTCATATTGCAAATCTTTATAAGTAGGCATGCTATTATAATCACAATCATCATCATCAGAATAATATGAAGATAAGGAGTAGGAAGACAATACCTCATCACGGTGTGCCATCAAGCACAGGTTAGCAGCTTCTGAATCACTACAGTCTGAATCTAAATCACAGCTATTTTGTTTATCCCACGAGGTGCCTTCTTTCATGGCTTTCTTCTTTTTCCTAGACTTATTTTTCAGCAACGGGCAATCAGGTTTGATATGCCCGACCTTGTTGCAATTGTAGCACGTGAGAGCATTCGATTTTTCTTTTCTTTTACTAGGCTATCCCTTCTCAGATATAGAATCTATGAACTTTCTGTATAGCCTACTATTCTTTCTAAAGAACCTGCTAAACTTCCTAGTAAGCATAGCTATATTATCTCCAGATTCAAGTTCACTGCACTCACTAGATGTATTAGTAGACGTTTTTAGTGCAGTCACTTTGTTCATTCTATTATGCTCATTTAGTCTCTCATTAATAGCTAACTCATAGGTGACTGCACTAAAAACGTCTACTAATACATCTAGTGAGTGCAGTCACTTTGTTCATTCTATTGTGCTCATTTAGTCTCTCATTAATAGCTAACTCATAGGTGATAAGTGAACCTATCAGTTCATCAAGTGACATAGCCTTAAGGTCTCTACCCTTAGATATGGTCGTAGCCTTTGCTTCCCAAACAAGAGTCAAACCCCTAAGGATTTTTCTGATCATTTCATATGTGGGATAGGTCTTACCTAATGCATGCAATGAATTAATAATGTGTGTGAAGCGAGTGTACATGCTTTGAATGGACTCACCAGTGTTCATCCTAAATGATTTATACTCACTAGTCAACATATCAATCCTACTATCTTTCACATCCCTAGTACCCTCATATGTGATCTCTAACTTATCCCATATCTCTTTAGCAAAATAACATGCCATAACTCTATTAAATTCATTAACATCAATACCATAATATAGATTATTCATGGTAGTAGAATTTACACTAAGAGCTTTCATATCATCATCAGTATATTCCTCTTTAGTCTTAGGAACTCTAGTCACACCTTCAATTTTCATGGGAACATAGTTCCCCTTAGAGACAACTCTCCACACCTTCTGGTCAATGTTTTGAAGATAAATACGCATCCTCTGTTTCCAGAAGGTGTAATTGACACCACTGAAAATTGGAGGTCGTGTGGAAGAGGGTCCCTCAAGGAAAGGGGTTACAATGCTATGAGCCATATAGATCTTTTGCAGAAAAATAGTCAAGTCTAAGCTACTAGGCTCTAATACCAATTGTTGGATTTACTATAATCCCAATAGGGGGGGGGGGTGAATTGGTATTTAAAAAAAATTTCTCTCATAGGTCAGATATCCATCACCAGTATTACACAACCCTAGGGTCAATCTAAATAGATATGTAAATGAATAAATAAATGCGGTTGAAATTAAATTGTGTAAATGAAATACTCAAGCAAGCACAGAAAATCAAGTAGGACACCAGATATGTTATTGAGGTTCGGCAAATGTGCCTACATCCCCACCCTGGCTGACAAGAACAATGATTACACTAATGCTCACTTAACGGGTGGAGTGACACCAAAATACAACTAGGACAAATTAACACAAGACTTACCTCAACCTTTTCAACCAATCCTTCCAGGTTGGATTAATGCCTCATTAGGCCACGCTTGGAATACAATAGACTCCCAATACTATTTTTGTACAAAATATATGCTTATCAAGCAAGCAGATTTATACCAGTATAATCAACGCACTACAATATGATAGGATATGATAAGCTCAATGTAATCTCAATGTCTACTCTCAAAATAATGCTAGTATATCAATCAGAATGTGAGAGTGTATGTGTTAGGATCTTTGTGTCAAGATAACAATGTAAATCACAAGATGCAGCAACTAAGATCTTTAGTACACTAACAAATATCCCAAAAAACTTTTCTCAAAAATAAGCACAAGAGATATTTAAAGTTGGTTTGTACAAATTATTTCACAAAAAAAATACAATACAAGCTCTTGAGTATTGCAATGATAATGCAAAACTCACAAGCTGTAAGGATTTTTCCCAAGGAAGACTTATTGACAAAGTCTCCAAGAAAAACCCTAAGCTTACTCTCAAGTAAAAATAAATCTCAATCAAACAGAGCATATGGGAGTGTAAGCCTTGTAGAATAATCACAAGAGCACTCTTACTAAACGATTTTTGAAGTAAGAATGGAAGTGGAGAGCTTGAATGTGAGAACTAGGGTTTTTGAATTTTAGAGAGAATTTGCTAATGATATTTTCTAATTAGATGCTAATCCAACCAAATGAGGGGCTATATATAAACACTCAAAAAATTATAACCATTAGGAACCTATCTGGTATTTTTGGAAAAGTTTAAATAGGGTTAATAAAAATTAACAGCATTTTAACCTCTGTAAAATCTAACCAAACCAAGAGGGTCAGTCAACCATTTTTATGGTTCGGTCAACCGCAGTGCTAAGTTTGGTCGACTAGGATGAATTTGAACTGAGAAGATGGTCGACCAGTCTTAAGGCAATTTTAGAACTTCCGAGGTTGGATCTGAGTTTGGTTGACCAAACTTGGGTGTTTGGTTGACCAGACCATTTTTCTACTATCAGTTCGGTCGACCAAAGCATTGGGATCACCCCATGTGCTAGTTCGGTCGATTAGGGCATTGCTGCCTGTTTTGAGGTTGGTCGACCGAATGGTCAAACCATTGACCCTAGGGAGGTTTGGTCGATCGAGGGTCTTTAGTACATTGGGTTCAGTCGACTGACCATATGAAACTTTCAATTTTGGTCCAATTTGTCTTTTGAAATCACCCCTATTGTCATGATGATCACTTCTAAGATATATGGGGGGTTTTTTATGCAATGTATTGGGACCTATGGTCAATCTAAGGTCTTTGAACTTATGTGTCCTATCATGCATGCAATGCATTAATTATTATAGACCATTCCTATATTACTATTACAGACCCAAATTAAAAAATATATAAATTACAATAAATAAATCTTCAGGATCTTCAGTTTCTTTCAAGTCCATGTGCATGCACCATATGACACTTTCAATTAATCTTGCATACAAACTCATCAAACATTAAATAACAAAGTATTTGTCATAATCAAAACGGGATATGACTTATAAGGTCAACAGGGTAACGCCATTGGATTGGTGACTGGACCTATTCTTTATAGGATCTCGAATGGCCTAATGTACCTAGGACTCAACTTGCCTTTCCTCCCAAACCTCATCACCCCTTTCATCGGAGCAATCCTTACAAATATCATATCACTAATCTCGAATTCTAGCTCCTGTCAGCGAGTATCTGCATAACTTTTTTGCCAACTCTGTGCTTCTTTAATCCTCTCCCTAATAAGCTTAACCTTTGTAGAGGTCTGTTGAACTAATTCCGGTCCCAAAATCTCCCACTTGCCTACCTCATCCTAGTACAACGGAGATCGACACTGGCAACCATACAAAGCCTTATATGGTTCCATCTCGATACTGGCATGATAACTGTTATTATATGCAAACTCAACGAGCAGTAGATAGAGAATCCAACTATCCCCAAAATCCAACACACACACCCACATCATATCCTCTAGAATCTAAATGGTCCTCTTGGACTGTCCATTCATCTGCGGGTAAAATGCAGTACTGAAAGAGAGTTGAAATCCCAAGGCTACTTGCAAACCCTTCCAGAATTGAGAGGTGAACCGTGGATCTAGGTCTGAAAGAATGGAAACCAGGATGCCATGAAGTCATACAATTTCTTGTACATAAACCTCTGTCAACTTATTCATAAAGTAACTGACTCAAATCGCAACGAAGTGCGCAGTCTCTGTCAACCAATCCACAATAACCTAGATAGCATTCTGTCCATACACCACCAAAGGCAACCCTGATACAAAGTCCATCAAGATATGCTCCCACTTCCACTTAGGGATATCAAGTGACTAAAGTGGTCTCGCTGGCCTCTGGTGCTATGCTTTTACCTGTTGACATGTCAGGCACTGTTCCACAAATCTGGAAATCTCCCTCTTCATGTTACTCCACCAAAAGGATTCTCGCAGATTTCTATACATCTTTGTACTTCTAGGATGAATAGTATAGAAAGAGCGATGAGCCTCCTCGAGAATCGTATTTTTAATCTTTGCAAAATCTAAGAATTCCATCCTCAGACACATTGAAGTCTAGTGGTTGTTCACTCTGTACTCTCCACAATTTTCATTAACTTTGTGTCTTCCATCTAAGCGGCTTTAATTTTCTCATGTAAGGTTGGTTGAATTATCAAACTAGCCATGATCGCCTGTGGATCTCCATCCACTATCTCTACACCCAACCTTTCCAGGTCTATCTTGATTTGATACTGTACAACAACCGCTGAAACTGATGCACCCACTGACTTACGACTCAAAGTATCAGCTACCACATTAGCCTTTCTAGGGTGGTAACTAATGGTACAGTCGTAGTCCTTAATCAACTCAAGCCATCTCCTTTGCCTCATGTTCAATTCTTTTTGGGTGAAAAAGTATTTAAGACTCTTGTGATCCATAAAGATCTCACAATTTTCACCGTATAGGTAGTGCCTCCAAGTCTTTAACACATATACTACTGCTTCCAGCTCTAAGTCATGCGTTGGATAATTCTTCTCATACTCCTTGAGTTGGTGAGTAGCATACGCAATAATCTTTCCCTACTATATTAAGGCACACCCAAGTTCTTTCTGAGTTGCGTCACTGTAGATTACAAATCCACCATCCCCTAATGGAATGTTCAACATTGGGGTTGTGACTAGTCGCTGCTTTAATTCCTGGAAGCTCTATTCGCACTCACTAGTCCACTCAAACCTATTGTTCTTTTTCATAAGCTATGTCAAAGGACCTAACAGCCTGGAGAAACCCTCGACGAACCAGCGATAGTACCCTACCGGATCCAAGAAACTTTTAATCTCATTCACGTTCTTCGGTCTCGCCTAATCAACTACTGCCTCTATTTTTCCTGGGTCTACTAAAATTCCTTCCTTGATCACTACATGTCCCAAAAATGCCACTTGTTCCAGCCAGAACTTGCATTTCTTAAATTTAGCAAATAACCTTTTCTCTCTGAGTACCTAAAGCACTAGTCTTAAATGAGTTTCATGCTCTGCAGGGCTCCTCGAATAAACCAGGATGTCATCGATGAACAACACCATGAACTGATCTAAGTACTCGTGAAACACCCTGTTCATCAAGTCCATAAATTTTATAGGTGCATTCGTCAAACTGAACGACATAAGCATAAATTTGTAATGGCTATATTGGGCTTGGAAAGTTGTCTTTGATACATCCTCTAATTTCACCTTCAGCTGATGATACCCGTATCGCAGATCGATCTTAGAGAAAACCTAAGTGGCCTTCAGCTAGTCGAACAGGTCGTCAATACGATGTAATGGGTACTTATTCTTCATTGTCACCTTATTAATCTCCTTGTAGTTGACACACATCCTCATTGACCCATCCTTATTTTTTATGAACAACACTGGCACTCCCCAGGGTGAAACGCTTAGTTTGATAAAACCTTTATCCAGAAGTTCCTGTAGCTGCTCTTTTAACTCCTTTAATTTAGCTGGAGCCATTCAATATGGAGCCTTGGAAATTGGTACTGTCCTTGGAGTTAACTCAATGGAAAACTTCACCTCACGATCCGGAGGCAATCTTAGTAAGTCCTTAGGAAACTCATCTGAGAACTCCTTTATCACTAGGATATCCTCCAGCTTCAATGCTTCCTTTGGTGCTTCTTTCACATATACAAGGTGCCCTTGGAAACTCTCTAGAGTTAACCTTCTTGCCTAAATTACCAATAGGATCTATGGTGCAGAGCACACACATGACCCGAAAAATTTAAATTCCTGCTCCCCTGGAGGTCTGAACACCACTTTCTTCTTGTGGCAGTCTATACTTGTATTGTTGGATGTTATCCAATCCATCCCCAGAATAATGTCAAATCCATGCATATCAAAGAAGATTAGAATAGTAGGCAACCTTCTCCCTTGAATCTTTATTGGGTGATCCCTAATTACCTTGTTACACACCACCACTAACCCTGTCGGTGTGATCATAGCTAACTCGGCACCTAACAATTGTGTTTCTACTTTGCACAGTTTAATAAATCCTCGAGACACAAAAGAGTGTGTCACACCTGAATAAAAGAGCATAACAACTTTCTTTGAAAGCACATAAATGTTACCTGTAACCACATCTCTTGCGTGCTCGGCATCACCCGGAGTCATAGAATACACCACATTTGGGGCGGTGCCCCTCTGGTGACCACCTCAGGGTGTCTGGTTACCTCCCCCATACTGATGCTGTGGAGGTGCGTAATTCAATGTCATAAGAAAGTTGCGTGCCTGATGTCTTGCCCCACCGCACCGATAATAGCCATCTGATCCAACCCTACACTCGCCCTAATTCCTCTTATGGCATCTGGGACAGATAGAATGCTGAAAATTCTCCTAAAGGGCTCGAGATCCCATCTCTTGTCGCTAGCTTGGGAAATTACTAAGCCGCCTTTGTAATGACCTACTTCTTTTACCATATACATATATTCATATTCATTAATATTTTTTTTTCTACATAACAACATTCATAATAACTTTGATATCCTGCTAAACTGATATAGTCATGATCAACCTGAACCCATGGGTACCGAGGATATACCTGTCATACATCTCTGATACCTAAGCAGTGGAAAACATAAATTACATACATGCCATACAATAACAGGCACAATACCAGAATTCTACTAAATCTGTCATATATATACAAACATCCACAAAGGACCAAAAGTACCCTAGGGTCATAACCCAAAATCAATCTGACCCTATCTCAACTACTTACCCTTTTGCTAGGGTAGTTCGGTCAACCTCTACTGCTGCAGAGCTTTATCCACCCTTCTATCTGGATTTCCTAAAATGTTTGTAATGCTAGGGTGAGACACCTCTCAGTAAAGGAGATAAACTAATATCAGTGTGTGGAAACATGAGTATTATCGTGCTAAATATGAACAATACATAATACGTATATATCTAATAAAACTGATTGTATAAATTCTGACTAAAACATGATTCATCATATCATAATAAATAACATACTTATTTTTGTAAAATGTAAATCATCTTCTATAGCAGTACAATACTTGAAATAATACCAAGGATGGATAGCTAGCTGATGTCATGTCTTACCCCCCACATGACAGGGTTGTGCGGCTCGTAGGCGAGACCTAGCAATGGTTGGCCGACCACGCTAAGTCAACATATCTCTATAAGTATGATAGGCTTGCCCCACTTGGTCCGGACTGCCAGGGGGACACTTGCACTACACTAAAGGCACATCACCTGCCATCTCCCACGCTCCATCTGAGATGTGTGGTAGCACTAACATAAACCTATACTTGAACTTGATCTTATCATATAGCTACGGTATCGTGCTCTGAAATCTAGACTAAGCCATCCGGGTTCTGATAACATATAGTACATTTCATATTACTGATACATAACTGTTTCATATTTCAAAGTAATATCTGAAATGATAATATTTTCCTGATTTCTGTCATAACATACATAATTATGGCATCTGTGCCGACCATATCATAACATATAAATCACAGCATCTGCGCCGGTCATAACGTAACATATAAATCACAACATCTGCACCGATCATAAAATAACATATAAATTACGGCATCTGCGCCTGCCATATCAAGCTATACTGAACATGAAATTTCTACATTGTTTAACATAATATTTTCAACCATCATGTACTGTTTTTATGGTTTTTTTTGAAAACTATCGTAACATGCTTATTCTATAAAAATCATATTATTTTGATATAACATAATTTTCATGGAAATCTATACTCATGCCACACAAATGTGAGTAATACCGGAAACAAAGAATCTGATATGAAATCATATTTTTTAATCAAATGTATTAAATCTATTTTCCTGTTCAACAATAGTATTTTCAAACATTATGCTATAACATACATAATTTCTAAAAATAAATGTTGTATATTAATAAATAATTTCATGAAAAGTGCTGACTTAATTTATTCCCTTACCTGGCTTATTGAGAAACCCCAAATCTAACCAAACCTATTCCTGTGTGTTCCCAACTCAACATCCTGAAATTTACATTTTTCCTAATAAATCAACAACCATTAGTATAATACCTTTCTACACATTCCCCTCAGTTTAGAAATACCCAATAACTTATAAAACTTAAAATAACCAACTTACCCAGATTTTTGGGATGGTGCCCAAATGCTCCAAATCAAAATTTTGATCCGATAGTATTGTAGAGAATTTTTCCAAGAGTAACGTGACGGCTTCCGATTGTCAAACCTGCAAGAATCGAAGCTGAAAATCTAGAGAGAAGTTTGAGAGATAGATTTTAGAGAGAGAGAGAGAGAGAGAGAGAGAGAGAAAGAGAGGGTTTGCATGTGAATTTCTTGTTGAAATCCCGATTTGAGCTTATTTATAGAGTGTTGTCCACGTGGCCTCGTCGACGAGCCATGCGACCTCATCGACGAGTCCAAGGAGAGAGTTCGTCGACGAAGGCTATAGGTTCGTCGATGAGCCCGCATGTCCTTAATCCTGCTATTGGTTTCTCTTCGTTGAAGAGACATGTCCTCGTTGACGTTCCCAAGAAGGCCACTTGTCGACGAATATTCTGCGTTCACTGATGAGACCCTGTTGAGCCTCCTTGGAAAAATCCCTTTTCTCTCTTTTCCTTTATTATTTTATTGCTATAATTCTTTGGGTCTCTACATTCTCCCCTCCTTATAAAAATTTCATCCTCAAAATTTGCTATCTGTGCTATACACCATCCCCTGAGGAAAAATAGGCTACTTATTTTATTACTTACCCTCACTTATGGTGGAGAAATAGCGTGGTTACGTATATGGTTATGGAAGATTACAATAACTGAACAAAATTCTCCCAAAACCAACCAAAATAGAAACTGATACATGTACTTGATTTTTCTAATTACTACTGGTCCCCACTGAAAAGGTGTAGGTATTTCTGTCATATTTTCTCCTTGATCTCCCATGAAACTTCTTCCACTGCGTGATTCCTCCATAGGACTTTTACTAATGGAATTTTATTACTACGCAATTCCTGTTCTTTCCTATCCAGAATCTGTACTAGTGTTTCCTCATATGCAAAAGTATTACTAAGTTCTATCCCTACATAGCTGATCACATGAGAGGGATCTGAGACATATTTCCTTAACATGGAAACATGAAATACGTCGTGTATTCTGGATAAAGCTAGTGGTAAAGCTAGCCAATAGGCAACTGATCCCACTCTCTCAAGTATCTCAAATGGGCCAATAAACATAGGGCTTAACTTACCTTTCCTCCAAAACCTCATAACTTCTTTTAGTGGTGCTATTTTCAGAAACACATGAACTCCTATATCAAACTCCAATTTTCGGCGATGAGTATCAACGTAACTTTTCTACCGACTCTGAACTGCCCTGATTCTATCTCAAATTCGTTTGATTTTATCGTACGCCTGCTGTACTAACTTTGGTCCCAAAACTCACCTCTCACCCATCTCATCCCAGTATAGTGGAGAACGGAACCTCCTACCATATAACGCCTCATAAGGTGCCATGATGATGCTGGCCTGATAGCTGTTTTTGTACGCAAAGTCAACCAGCGACATATACTAGGTCCAACTACCCCCGAAATCTAGCACACACGCTCATAGCATATCCTTAAGGATTTGGATCGTCCTCTCTGTATGCCCATCAGTCTAACGATGAAATGTAATACTGAATGATAACTGAGACCCTAGAGCCTTCTGCAAGCTCTTCCAAAACCGTGACATGAAATGTGGGTCTCGGTTTGATACTATAGACACTAGCACACCATGTGATCGTACTATCTCTTAAATGTATTATTTTGCTAAGATGTCCATGGAGTAATTGACTTTGATAAGGATAAAGTAAGCCGTCTTTGTTAGTCTATCTACAATCACCCAAATCGCGTTCTGCCCATGTAATGCCGGCTGTAAACTTGTAACAAAATCCATAGAGATATGGTCCCATTTCCACTCAAGGATATGAAGTGGCTACAACTGTCCCGCCAGTCTCTGGTGTTCAACCTTCACCTGCTAGCATGTCAAACAATGCTCCACAAATTTGGCTATCTCCCTATTCATGCTGCTCCACCAGAATTATTCCCAAAGATCTCGATACATTTTAGTGCTGCCAGGATGCACTTTGTATAGGGATCTGTGAGCCTCCTTTAGGTTCATCCTTTTGATATCCACATATGCAGGCACATACAGCTTGGTAAAGAACCTCAGAGCTCCATCATCTGAAATACTAAATTCCTCTCCCTATCCATCCTGCACTTTAGCTATCAACTCCATTAATTCTGCATCATCCCTTTGAGCAGCTTTAATCCTTTCCTGTAGAGTAGGTTGTACCACCAAGTTGGCAATAAATACCCGAGGATCACTCTCTACTAGCTCTACACTGAGCCTCTCCAAGTCCATATGGATCGGGATCTAAATTACTACTACTAACTATGCCACTCTCTCTGATTTTTGGCTCAGAGCATCAGCCACCACATTCACCTTCCTTAGGTGGTAACTAACGGTGCAGTCATAATCCTTAATAAGTTCCAACCATCTCCTCTTCCTCATATTCAACTCTTTCTATGTGAAGAAGTACTTTAAACTCTTGTAGTCGGAAAATATTTCATATCTCTCTCCGTACAAATAACGCCTCCAAATTTTCAATGCATGAACCACTGCAGCCAATTCTAGATCATGGGTAGGATAATTCTTTTCATATTTTTTCAATTGTCTAGAAGCATATGCTACAACTCTGCCCTACTACATCAACACACATACAAGCCCTTTCAAAGATGCGTCACTGTAGATCACATAACCATCACCTCCTGATGGAATGATTAATACCGGTGCAGTGATGAGCCTCTACTTCAATTCCTAGAAGCTCTGCTCACAATCATTATTCCATTCAAACCTGACATTCTTCCTAGTTAGTCGCGTCAAAGGCCCTAACAATCTTAAGAATCTCTCTACATACCGACTGTAATAACCTACTAGTTCCAAGAAACTCTTGATTTCCTAAACGTTCCTTGACCTGGCCAAATTCACCACTGCCTCTATCTTGCTGGGATCTATTGAAATTCCCCCTATTATAACATGACCCAAAAACGCAACTTTCTCTAACAAGAATATTCACCGGACACCTTAGCAAAATGGTGTGGTAGAACGGATGGACCAGACTATTACTAATAGGGCTCAGTGTCTTATATTGAATGTAGGGCTACTGAAGAACTTCTGGGCCGAGACAGTTAGTATGACTTATTTTCTGGTTAACCGATCACCAAGGGCATCACTAGTGGGTAAAGTGGCGAAAGAGGTTTGGATGGCAAATGCAGTAGACTACTCCAAATTAAAGTTATTTAGGTGTCTAGCCTATGTCTATGTGTCTAGTGAGGAGAGGTCTAAGCTTGACCCGAAGTCTCATCGTTGCATCTTCTTGGGATATCCAGAGGGTGTGAAGGGGTATAAGCTGTGGAACCTAGTGGCAAACAAGGTGGTGATCAATAGAGATGTAGTCTTTGATGAGAAGGCTATGTTGAAACGTACTCAAGAGTTTGATGAACCAAAACAGGAGCCAGAAAGCTGAGGCATTGATGAACATGTTGTGCAGGTGGAGTTGGAAGCTCAGGGCAAAGAAAATTATCACGGTCCTATGGTTGTAGGGAGCTTTAGCTCGGGAAACCAGCAAGTCGACGATATTTCTATATGGAGATTCGGATGCACTATTAAGCCTTCATCAAGTTATGGTTTTGATGAGTTAGTATCTTATGCTTTCCTTAGTTGTTGCAATGATCCAACTTATTTTCAAGAGGCAGTGCACATCCAGGAGAAAGATAGGTGGACGGGAGCAATGATTGAGGAAATGGAGTCACTACATAAAAATCAAACTTGGGAGTTGGTGGTGCTTCCAAATGGGAAGAGACCGATTGGGTGGAAATGGGTGTACAGGAAAAAGGAGGCACTATCAGAAAAGGAAGGTGAGAAGTTCAAGGCACGGTTGGTGGCAAAAAGATACTCACAAAAGAAGGGGATATATTATAATGAGATATTTTCTCCAGTGGTCCGACATACTTTTATCAAAATTATGCTGGGGTTGGTAGCTCATTTCGATCTTCATTTTTAACAAATGGATGTGAAGACAACATTTCTTTATGGGGACTTGGAGGAACAAATTTACATGGTATAGTCGGAGGGATTCATTGAACCAGGAAAAGAAAATTTTGTTTGCAGATTGAAGAAATCTCTTTATGGGCTGAAATAGCCTCCAAGGCAATGGTATAAACGGTTTGATTCATACATGATGAAGATTGATTACAAATGGTGTGAGTATGATTGCTACGTATATGTGAATAAACTTGATGATGGCTCACTTATTTTCTTGTTATTGTATGTTGATGATATGTTGATAGCTGCAAGAGATTTAACTAAGGTGAATCAGTTAAAGGACCTGCTGCATAAGGAATTTGACATGAAGGATCTTGGTTCAGCCAAAAAAATACTTGGGATGGAGACTCACCAAGACAAGGCTACAGGGAGATTATGGCTATCTCAAGGTGGTTATGTACAGAAGGTGTTAAAGAGGTTTAGCATGGCTGATGCAAGACCGTGTGTACACCTCTAGCGAATCATTTCAAATTGTCTACTCTAGATTTTCCAAGTTTGGATGAGAAAATTCGGGACATGTCATAGGTCCCCTATGCTAGTACTGTGGGGAGTTTAATGTATGCCATGGTATGTATGAGACCAGATTTAGTTCATGCAATGAGCATGGTGAGCAAGTTCCTCTCTAATCCATGAAGGCAGCATTGGGAAGCTGTAAAATGAATACTCAAATACTTGGGGGTACATTGGGATATGGCATCATGTTCGGCAAGTAACAGGGTTGTCCTTCAGTTATGGGGTTTTTTGATGCAGATTATGTTGGAGATATGGATGACAAAAGGTCTACAACAAGATATGTGTTTACCTTTGTAGGAGGACCGGTATATTGGATATCCATGGTACAGTCTCTGGTTGCATTGTCCACGACTGAGGCGAAGTATATGGTAGTTGCCGAAGCTACAAAGGAGGCCTTATGGCTTACTGGTTTAGTTAGAAAGCTGGGGTTACAACAAGATGGTGTGGTGCTACATTGTGATAGTTAAAGTGCAATTTACTTGGCGAAGAATTAGATATACCATGCTAGGACCAAGCACATTGATGTGAGGTTCCAAAGGGTTCGGGAATTGATTGTTTCAGGTGAACTTATGTTGGAGAAAGTTTAAACATCTGATAATGTAGCAGATATTCTGACCAAATTAGTTACTTCAAAGAAGTTCAAGCTTTGCTTGGACTTACTCCATGTCTCCAAGTGATAGAAGGGAGACATACCCAACCAAGCGTTTTTAAGTTCAAAGTGAAGCAGTTCATGTTTCTGAAATTCTCCAAGGGGCATATAATCCCCAAGGTGGAGATTTTTATCTGTGGCTCTTATACTTCTGTTTTGATAAGCAAAGAAGGAAGGAGGAAAAACATGAAGGGTCAGCACAGTAGAACTCATCGAAGAGAGTTTTGTATCCATCGGCGAGGGTACAGTAATGGTTCGTCGATGAAGACTCTGAAGCTCATCAACATATAATTACCGAAAGTAAGAAATTTTAGACTTCTGGCATCATTGACAAGAGCCCTGTATTCGTCGATGAAGGTTCTTCTTTGTCTCGTTGACCTGCCCTGTGTTCGTCGATGAGAGGCGCCTAAGTTGCGATAGTTTTCTGAAATTTTGAATTTTTGAACATTGGGTGGTTGAGCAAACAGGGGGAAACCTCCGAGGAAACTCTATATATGTCATCTGGGAATATTTTGAGAGTGTGTGTGATCATTATTGAAGTGTATTGTGTACATTCTGATTTCCATAGTGAAATTTGTGCGCTTTTGCTTCCGTGGATGTAGGCTTTGCCAAACCACGTAAATCGTTGTGTTCCTGGGCTTATTGGTTGTGTTATTTATTTCTTGTTGATTATTCCGCTATGCATCTTCATTATACAATCCATATCACAACATGTAGGATTTGGAGGTATGATATGATAAGGAAAAATTTTATTCAAAAGTGGCATCATGGAAGATGAAATTTTTTTTTTTTTGTTTTCAATACCGTATACACGATAATCCTTATGATGGGTGGGATAGCCTAAGAAAACACATCAAAGAGCATGAGGAGAGAATTTATCGCGATGTTGGTGAGCGGTTTGGGCATAACACAAACACCCAAACACTCGAAAGTGTGTATACGATGGTGGTTTCTGAAAAAGGAGCTCATAAAGTGACTTATGAGTGAGGCTAAGTGAAGGAGTGCAGTTAATTAAATAAGTGGTTGTGAGAATGTATTCACCCTAAAAAGAGATGGGAAGATTGGCTTGAAAACGTAAACACTGAGCCACATTAAGAAGATGGAGATGTTTACGCTCGGCAATGACATTTTATTGAGCTGTATCCACACATGTGTGCTCGTGAAAAATGCCTTGATCGTGAAAAAAGGTTTGAATTTTATTGGATAGAAATTATTGACCATTATCAGTGTGCACATGGTTAATAGTGCAATTGAATTGATTTTTAATCATAGTGTACAAAGTTTTAAGGCAAGTGAAAGTATCAGATTTCATGTGCGTAAGATAGAACCATGTAGTACGTGAGCATTCAATCATCTATGACTGTTAAAAAATAATGTGCACCAGAATGTGAAGTTGAAGGATAACCACCCCATATGTTACAATTAATTTGATTAAAATAAAATCTGCTCTTATTTGTATTCAAAGAAAAAGATAAACGAGTGTGCTTTGCTTTAGCACAAACATCACAAGCCAAATGAGAACAAGAAACATATAAAGTTATTGGAATTCATAAAATAGAAGGGT